>NC_090445.1:1150038759-1150363163 GCF_031143425.1 Pleurodeles waltl | reverse complement strand
TTCTTGCTTTCGCCTCACTCTTTCCTTAACTCCCTCAGTATACATCTCCTCCTGATCTTTGTGCTGTTTCTTCTTAAACTACCACATACACAATTTTGACACAGGATGGCTTCGCCTTAACAATCTGAAAGGACTAACGTCTGTTGTACTTTGGGGAGTGATGAGATAGTACCATAATTTCACCCTCAATTTTTCTTTCCACTGTCTTCCAAATCCACATGCCCAACTAATGCTTTCCTTAAGGATATAGTTGGATCTCCCCTCCTGACCATTACCCTTTGCCTCGGTAGTGACATGTCTAATGTTGCTATATTTAAAGGACCTCTACATTTCTTTTGCCATTAGTTGAACCCCATTGTTAGATATCAACATTTCTGGATATCTTTCTCTTGCAAATGATAATCTATTAAGGCTAAGGCAAATGTAGCTTCAGTTGGCAATGCATAATATGGGCCTGATACAACAAATCCTAATTTCTGCCAGGGTGAATCTGGCCAAGACACTGGCTAGAGAGGAGCTGGTATCAATTTCAACATTTGTTCAGCATTTACACATACTCCACACTGTCTTACTACTCTGTCTGCCATTGTATGGAGCCCTGGCGACCAAAAACATATATGTATTAACCTCTTCATAGAAGACATACCATGATGTCTCTCATGTGCAGGTTTTAAGATAACTTATTGCATGCCTTTTGGTGGAATACATTTTCCCTTTTTGAACACCAGTTCGTTCTCTACTTCTAACTCATCCGTTACTTTATTAAATGAATCTACTTCTGCTGACATCCCTCTTTTATTAGGCCATCCATGCAATATGTATCTTCTTACCTCTTGCTAAATTAAATCTTCCCCATCAGAATTCATCCATTCTTTCTCTTCTAAATGCATCGTTCATACACTCAGAACCACAGACATTGGAGTTCAATACAATTCCCAGTTTCCACTGTTCCTTCCATCCGAGTATATTCACTCCTTTCAATGCAACATACAGGGCCTCATTATGAGTTTGGGGGACTTTTGGCAAGACCACTGCTGTGGCGACAGCCATGTTGGCAGCAATCCGACCACTGTATTAAGAGTCACACTGTGAAGTCTGCAAAAAACAGCCAAATTTCTGAAACCGGCAGGACATTGGAGGATGGAAAAGAGGCGGTCCCAGCACCAGCCCCGTCAGCCCGACAAAAATCCACCCATCACATTACGATCCACAAATCATGACAGTGGTACTTCCATGGCAAAAACCATTGGCGGTATGAACCACGGCAGTCTCAACTGACTTCTGCCATAACACCACACCACACTGGATAATTTGAATACCCCACAACCTGATACACATCCACACACCCGGCCCCCCTACTCACTGCACTATATAACACACCCCAACACAGCCCACAATCCTTTGCAATCAATGCGCCACACACAACCACAGACAACCAACATCCCAAAGACTACAATATCGCAATAATAGACACCCATTTACACTTCACTATTCACACATCACACACCTGCTCAACATACCAAATACAAACATTAGTACAAGACACAATCCACAATACCCGTCACACACTCACATCATAGCACCTATACCTCACAATTTTCAAAACTCTGTACCATTCTCTCAGCACACAAGCACACCATCTTCACAACCACCACCATGTACCCGCAAAAACACCCATGTTTCACTGATAAGGAGTTGAGGGTTATGGTGGATGAAATTGTAAGGGTGGAGCTGCATCTGTTAAGAGCACAGATCCAACAAACGTTTATTGCCAGGAAAATGGATTTGTGGCAAAGGATAGTCAACAGGGTCAAATCTGTAGGCAGTTATCCACACACAAGGGAGGACATCAGGAATACGTGGAACAACCTAAGGTTCCATGGCATCTAGGTACCAGCTAGCGGTACTGAAAACTGGCGGTGGGCTCCCCATCCCCCTCCTACGTTCACATCTTGGGAGGAGAAGGTCTTGAACATCCTTCATCCTGAGGGCCTAACAGAAATACCTGGGGGAGTGGAGTCTGGTAAGTACCAACAGCATTCATGTCACACAAATGCCTGGTCCTGCATGCTCCCTCACCACCTATACCCACCCTATTTTACACTCCACCCACTACAACTCTCTCCTAATCCCCTAATACCCCTCCCTGGCATGACACATGTCCTCTACACACCCATCTAGCCCCCCCGCCCTTGGAAATGGCACATGAAGCACTGGCTAATTATTGCACTACAACTCCCAGAATGCAAAATCTCAACATATTCAACACCAGTACACTGCACCAAATATTACTTGTCATACATGTCAAACCAATATCCGTTCTAACCCATCTTGATTGTGCTAGTGTGGAACAGTACATGGCAATGACAGCAATGTAATGGCTCATACACACTAACATCCCAAGCAAAAAACAGCTATAGCAGAGTGCCCATATATTATGGCCACAGATCAGAGATCCCAAGCTAGAAATATACTCACCTAATTTGGAAAGTCAGATGGTTGAGTGGATACACATGCAGTACATCCAGATACAGGTCAATGTCTACTGTAAACTCATATACTGTGTTCTTTCAAGTACACTAATGCGCATTTTGCAGCTCTCATTAATGCCAACTACCATGCCAGACAGTTTACTAGGTAAAGGAGGTGAACAGCCATGTCAATTATCAAACAATTTCAGATGTCAACAGCAGTACCATCACCACTAACATAGTTTCCTAGCATAAAACATGGTGTATGGAACTGAAGTTACAGAGTTTCATGTTGTACCAAGTTACAATGTCATTGCTGGGGATCATGTCAATGCACTGTCTGCTTCACACACAACAGCTACAATACCCCCATTGTAATCTCACCTCTGTGTTCCACTACCTCCACAGGAAATCTTGCCATTGTCACCATGGAGGGGACACCAGAGACTGCCACTATCCCTCGGGATGAAGGCCCCAGTGAGGACAACATCCCTGGATGTCTGGACACTGACAAAGAACCTGGCCCATCTGGGACAAATGGTCAGTCAACAACTGTCAGCCTCATCCTGCCCATATCAACTCCTCCCAGCCCTGATGCACCTACATCACAGGCAACCATTCCCGTCCCAACCTGTGTCAAGGACTGTTTGATCTATTGTGTTCCCCACATTACAGGTACCTCAGTCTCACCTTTCCACCCCTAACAATGATGGACCTGCCACCACTGGGAGTGGGCACACTGTGCCAGGGGCACAGGCATGTTGGGGCAGGGTGTGTGGGAGGGATGCTGTTGGCCAGAGGATGGGGCCTCAAAGGGACACTACTGACCAGGAAACCATCTCCCAAGTTTTGGGAGCCTACCAAAGTTCACAAGGCTTGATGGGCCAAGTTATCGCCATGTTGAGGGAAATCCAAAAGCTACAGAGGGACCACCATCAGGAAGGCATACAGCAGAGGCAGGCCCAAAATGCCCACTTGGCTTTCATTGCAGGGAATCTGACAGCATTTAATACCACACTGAGTAGGTCTTGTACCCAACATCTAGCCCCTTCCACTAGCAATAATATATCAGGCCGTTCTATATCTGCAGCTGCTAGTGGAATGGAGGCCCTGCAGGGGAAGGACATACCTCAGACACCCCACCCTCTGTAGCTGAAGAACCCGCCCAAAAATGTGGCTGTCCTCCCAGACATCCAGCAGGTGCAAATGCCAAGAATAAACCCACTGCCACGAAGTAAACCTCTCCTGAACTGATCCCACTGTGTGCCACAGATACACCCTGTTGACTTTTCTGTAACCAATCTCCATTTTCCTATGGTGCAAGGGCACTGGACCTGTGTTCCCAAATGGTGTAGCAGCTACCCTGATGATGTCATCCTCCATGACTAAATCTATCACCATTTTTGTGTGTGTTTAACGTTTATAGTCACATATGTTTTTTGTATTGCCACAATAAATCACACTTTAACACAGGTCCAGTGTATGTCTTTTATCAACAATGTACAATAGTTAGGCATTCCAACTCTAGTCTGATCAAGGTACACCCATTTCTATGGACCCCATACCTCAACTCCATCAGCAGGAGACTCATTACAATAGGATTTTAACAAGACAGGTACCTAATAGGTTGTAAACCACATCTCCACACAATCAGTGAAAGATATGCCAACAGCACAGACAGAATGACTGAGAGTAGCATCAGGATGTTTGCTAACACACTTCTAAACTACATGATACAGAAATTAGGGTCATGTCACTATACAAGCAAGGCAGGATGCACACAGATTGGTTCTTTGTATCACCTGGCAAAGCCTTATCACATACCCATACCATAGCTTCCAAATGTATATATCCCATGGTAGAGACAGAGATCAGTATTGACCTTCCCATACCTGGAAACTTTCACTTGCATTGGTCACACACCTGTAGGCTTGTTACTCACCTATGTCAGTCTGCAGTGACATGCACATTGGTCTGCAGAGTAGGAACACACTGACTGTTCGATTCAAGGTAGAATACATCAAACTATTATCACTGTGAAGGGAGAGGCCATGGTACTACAATTACATATGAGCCATACACATATTCAGACACAAATGATAGCTTTTGACAACCTCATGTACCCTACAGGTAAGCTTGATGGGTATATACTTTTCCACGCCAGTGTCCTCAAAGTCTAACAATGCCAGTCCCACTCCACATAATCAAGACTCAAAGTACCTGGTACCAGCCATGTCCACTTCTCATGTCTGTCTGCAGATCTCATCTGCTTCTAACACTGTCTGTCATTTGACAAGATTAATCAGCCAAACAGGATCGAGGCAAATCTGTGTTTGTAAGAGAAGAGGGATGGGACATAGCAGAATACACTCCTCAAAACAGAGAAGTTATGTCCAGAATTGTAGCTTTGCATCTGCTATAGCAATACATGGGACTTTAGACCACTCGGTTCTGTACACAATACAATTTACAGTTTGCTTGCACAATTCACTCACAGGCATTGGAACAATCTACAACCCCACAGATGATGCAAGAAAGGAGATGACATGCTACCCAACTACTTCAGGTTGCAAATTTGAACCACAATATTACGTCTTCTTCACATACCTTTTAGTCAATTGAAGTACTGATTGATGAGATCTACCCTGGAGACTCCTGCTTTGTTTTCCTCTGGCTCTTCATCACTTGGCAGATTTGCATTTCCACCCACAGGTTCTGCTGGCTCCCCCCCATCTGGTATAAATGATATCTGTCATCTCAGGGCAAGACTGTGGAGCACGGAGAAGGCAACTATTTTTTGACATACCTGGTTGGGTGAGTAGAGGAGGCTTCCTCCTGATCTGACCAACCACCTAAATCTTTCCTTCAGGAGCCCAAAAGTCCACTCAACGACACGCCTTGCCTTCCTTGGGCCTCATTGTAATGGACTTCCCCTGGCATGGTTGGGTACCTCACTGGTGTCAACAACCAAGGACGGTTTGGATAGCCAGAGACACCAGTGAACAAATTGGTAGAACAACACACACATATACGTGGAACATCAAATATTGTGATGGCAGGAGACATACATTGGTAACACACATTTCAGTTGTAACTTACCAACCAGCCAGGCCCTCTCTGTGTGGAGTTGTGCCATCAGCAGTGGGACATTGCTGTTCCGCATGATGAAGGAATCATGGACTGATCCTGGATATTTGGCACTGACTTGTGAAATGTACTGGTCAGCCAGGAACACCAATTGAATGTTTATGGAGTGGTAGTTTTTCATGTTCCTATATACCTGCTGATTGGCACTTGGGCGAACCAAGGCTACATGGGTGCCATTGATGACTCCAACCACATGTGGAATGTGTACCATAGCATAAAAACTCTTCCTTCACATAGGCCAAATCCGCATGTTGCGGAAACCTGATGTAGCTATCCCTGTGTTTCAACAATACACAGTACATTCCGTAGAACCAGACTGAACATGGGCTGAGACATTTCTGTAGTAAGGGCCAGTGTTTTCTGAAAGGACCCAGTGGCCTGACGAGACTTGAACGATGGGAGGTATGCTATACTAATTGCGAATGGCAGGCATCAGATCTGGCTTCAAGTGATCACAAATATCCATGATAGCATGACGATTCAGCCGATATGTCAGGATGCAATGTCACTCCTTCATGGTGTGCATGTCTACTAGTGGACAGTACACTGTTGGTTGTCGTCCTCTCCTCATGGCATGAAAACGATGTGAAAAAAGTTCGAAATAGTATGTGACATGAAGCATGCAGACATCTTGTAAAGTCAAATACACAACTCACACATATCTGTTATCAAGCTCAGTTACAATCTCAGATATCAACAGTACACCACATAGTTATGAACTCAATGACACCCTACTTGATGCACATACTCCTAATTAACTATTGAAATACATATACAGATTGATCTGTTACTGTACATGGTTGTTAGTCCAACCAATTTGACATGTCTTACATATATTGTTGCACATTATCAACATTTTCAAAGCAGATGGGATCATCCGAGTAGGTGTTCATTGCTATCACCACATGTCCTCTAGTAACACAGTATTTACTGCACTGATGCACAAATTGACAACTAATCATGAAGGCAGTACTTTACAGTTGTACTGCACATTATGGGGTATTGTTAATGATGCAGGTGATAAAACCCTTCCATACATGGAATGTGCTTAAAATGGCAGCCACCTAACCTACTGTACTGGACACATGGCAGTGACCTAAGTCCGCCGGCGGAAATCGTCTTGGTGGTAGGCGGTCACAATCACAGTGGACATTGCTGCTTTTTGGAAGGCTTAGGCAAATGGCAATGTCCGCCAGTGGTGACGGTCAAGTACCTGGCAGATATAACCGCCAACTTCTGCAGTATTGCTCACTTGACTCCTGACACTGTGGCCTGCAAGACCTCCACTACCTGAGCTTCTGTGTACTGCCTCGGGAAGCTACCATGCCACATCCTGCAGGTGATAGGGCCCCAGCCTTCACCCCTGAGGAGCTTGAAAAGCTTGGGGACACCAGCCAGCGGAGCAACCACTGTAGGAAGCGGTAGGAGGACCTGAGACGCTGGGCCTGGAAGACCGCAGAGTCCCAGCTGGGGATGTCCTCCCAACGAGGAGGGGTGCCATTCAGACCTTGACCCCCTAATGGCCCGCATTTCGGCAGTCACCTATCCTGAGGTGGATGAGCATTTGAGGGTAGCACAGCAGCCACAAGGGGATAAGTACTGACTGAACCCGTGTAATTGCCTTTGATAGTTTAGTGTAAGATGTCTAGGTATTGCAGCTTTGATGATGTGGTAAGTGCCACGGGTATGGTGACTACTAGGAAGACATGGTACTACAGTTGCCAACATACACACACATATGTGGCCATTGAATTGTGCCTTGGCTTACCAAATAGTTTGACTGCATGTGGAGATGCACATATGAATGTGTCATAAGTGTGACTCTCCCCAGCCATAGATGTTTGTAACACCTGCTTTGTTATACTTCCCACCTAGTGTTCCCAAATTCATTTACCCAAATGGTAAGTTGTATAGCTCTTTGGTCTCTGACTACTTCAGATCTACTGGATCTGCTCTATGTGCAACATTGGGTTTGACAGATGAGTAACAGGGTCATGTAATCCTGTGTCCTGAAATAGTAGGACACTTCATGTGAGGCTGTCATCCTAATCAGGATTTTGGTATGGCCAAGTTACTACACTCCCTATGAGGTTTGAGGAGGTGTCCCCATCGTCATGTCAGATTCATACATTGGGAAAAGTGAAGTTTGAAAAGGTTGGATATCCACATTTCATGGTATTACACTGACGTGTGTACAAATACCTTTCATTCTAATGTATTTGGTGTAGAAAAGGTAAGTGGCTGTGCTGCTGATCCCTTAGCCCATGTATATTTTCCATGCTACATAGGGCTATACCATACCTAAATGAGTGCAACATATGCTATTTGCTGCCTACATCATGTGTCAATTGATACTTCGTGCCTGATTTGATGTTGAAGCCTCTATTTTCCCAGACTTACCTTAGCAAATCTGAGGCTGTTTGTTCAGCAGTGAGTATGGCTCTGCTCATTTCTGTTTGATTAAATGGTGTATCAGGTGTCACATTTCACATACACCTGTTGGTGTTGTGAGATTTGTTGTCATTCAATTTGCTTGACTCTAGGTGTATGTGTCATTCGTGGGTACATTAGTAATCAGTTGTGTAAGTGTTATGTCTGGACTAAGGTAGTAGGAATCACGTCTTGACAGTTGTTAGTGATGTAGGTGTTCAGATGCTGTCATGTAGAAGTTTCTATTCAGCATGTATGGTGGGATGCTATGAGCCCTTCATACACATTGTTTGGTGTCCATTGTTATGTTGGTGTTACTATGCTCCTTGTGGTTGTCTGAGGATGTATCCTGTGTGCTAGGCCCCTACTGTAGTGAATACACTTCTTGTCTATGTGACAATGTATCATATTAGTGGGTGCAGAAACTCCTAAAGTATATTTTCCTAGTATTTAGATAGATGTTTCAATGACATGCTAGGTCACTTTGTGATGCACACTGTATGGGAATACCATAAGTAGTGTCTTCATCGGAGGTGTTGCCCTTGTATAAGTTGTGTACAGAATGATCAGTTAGGCATGTGATTGGAAAGCAACATGCTGTGCTGTGTTTGAAGCAAGATACGTTTACTTTCATGGAACATGACTACTAGTGATGGACTGGGCAGATGTGAAGTTGGGGTAGGCATGTCACTGTGTTATCAATCAACTGTATTTCCTTAGACTGATTTGATGGTGGACAGTGATGACCTGTATGGGGATAGTTGATGTAGCCAATTCATCTTGTGCATGATGCTTCTGAGTTACAGCTAAATTGATGGGATGGAGATGTAGTGGTCAGATGGTTGGCTTCTGTTGTGGGCGAGACTGTGTTCATATGGGAAAGTTGGAAGTATGTTGTTGTGATATGATGTAGTCACTGAATGGTTTCTAACTGGGGCTTTATATGACAAAGATGTTTTGTTACTGTTGTGAATGTTGTAATGCATGTGTGTGTGACGAATGTGATGATCTTCTCTCTCTCTCTCTTTCTGTGCATCAGCATCGCCAGGTGAAGGAGAGTGGGCACAGGCGAGTGAGGAAGCTGCCTCCACAGGACGTGGAGTGCTGAGACCACCGACACTGAGGTACCCAGTGGCCCAGACGGTGAGGGGAGTACCACAGGGGAGACAGTACCCATGTCTTCATCATCGGAATCCTCCCCCAGTGGAAACTCCCTGGCAGTGGCGAACACATCTGGGACCACCCCAGCTCCATCTCTGTCCACCACCCCCCATACTACCACCGCCCTCCCAGCAGTTCCCCACCCGGTTTGTCATGCCCGCTCACCCAAGAGGGTGGGCGTCTTCTTTGCCACAGGTACCTCTGCCCCTATTAACCCTGCTCTGCTCAGTGAGGAGGCTATTGTCCTCCTGAGGTCAATCTCTGTGGGTCAGTCTACCATCATGAATGCCATTCAACAGAGTAATGTGTTCCTGGAGGACACTCACAGTGTACTGGCTGACCTACAGAGATCCTTTCAGGCTCTGGCCCCCACACTGACGGCAGCCAGTCACCCTTTGCCTTCCATTCTCCCTCACCTTCCTCTTGACAATCCTAAACTCCTCTTCTCCACCCAGCCAAAGCACACAGACAGACAAGTATGCATCCATGTCAACATCCAAGGGTACCTCAGAGAAAAACAAGCACCACAAGACACACCACTGGCATGCACACAAGCAACATACACCGGTGCACATATCAACAGTCACAACCTGCCCTGACACCTCCCTCACCCCAGCATCACAGACACAACACCTGACACACCTCCAGACATCACACCAACATTCACAGATCCAGCCACTACACCTATCTTACCCACAGACAGCACCACAGCAGACCCTCAGACATCTACCCCAGTCACCACATCCACAGTCATCACAACCACTGACACTCCTACATGTAGCACATCCACCATACCTGCACTTGTCCACCCACCACGGCACCCCCAGCACCTCCACCCCCCTTCAGTCCCGTACACATAAACACCCTCACTCACCCATCCAACAGACAGCCACCACCCACAAGCATTCCTCACAGACACACGCACCCACGACAGCCACACTGACACGTCAGACAACAACGCTCTCACCCTCCACTTTCGAACCCCCTTCAGATGACCGTCCCTGTGCGTCTAAAAAGTGTTATTTTCATGTTTTGACCTTTTCCCTACTCCTCTTCCCCCATGAGGCCCCTAAATGCTCCATTTCCCGGCCCAGACCCGTCTCCTCATCCTCCAAGGCCTCCCCTAGCCCCCCTGGAAGTACCTGAGGCCCTCCCACCACCAAGAAGTGTGACCTCCCAAGAGAACCCAACCCTCCTCTTAGCCTAGACCTAAACCCCCCTCCCAAGCCCAATACCAAAGGAGCCCTTCCCACGCCTAAGTCCACACACCCCATCTCCCTCACTAATCCCTGAGGTGCCTGCTGCCCCCTTGATGCCCCTACCTGTGGAGGTTACATGGCAATCAGGAGTAAAGTTCGGGGCACCAAGATATGCATCAAGTGCATGTTGCACTATTTATATTTGGACTGGCCTATGGCCTTGGACATTTTAATATTTGTTAAAAAATTTGATAGGTATGTGGACCAACCAGTTGTTGGCTTCGACGTTACATATTTCTCCTGGATTTCTTTTATTAGGGCATATTTAAAAATGGCTGACATTAATTGTGGTTAACTATTTGTGTGTAAGTGGAGCTTGTGCTACCTGTTTCGTCTGGGCAGCATGTAAGGTTGTGTGCAGTGCATTTGTCCCCCAGTGATGGGTGTGTTGTGTGATGGCCATGTGTATGTTGAGGACATGTTGTTATCATGATATTGAGTGGTGTTTCTGTTGACATGCATTTGGTGCAGTATTGGTTGGCCTTTTGGGCTTTGACTGTGCACGTGTGCATGTTTGGTAATGGTTTGTCAGATATGTTGTGATGTGTGCTTGCTGGGTATGTCAAATGCTGCATTGCATGGTTGTGTGACCCTATAGGTGGTGTGTTGTGTTAAATGTGTGATTTGTCAATGGGTAGTGTCTATTGTGGGTGCTTGTCAATGTATTGATGGTGTTGTGGTTGTGGTGTTGTAGCGCTGTTTTGTGGTGTTGTGTGTGACTGTGCCGGTGATGTGTTTCTGTGAGTAGGTGTGTGTTTTTGAAGTGTGTGTGTGTGTGTGTTTGTGTGTGTGTGTGTGTGTGATAGCCGTAGTGTGTGTACTGTGTATGAGCGTGTGAGTATGTGGCTGTCTGTGAGTGTGCGAGTCAGTGGCAGGTTAAGTGTGTCTCTTATCCTTGACACCCATTCCCGATTAGAATGTTGTGTGTGCGTACGACCTTCCACAATTTACAACAGTGGCAGGTGTGTGTGTACTTACAGTTGCTGTCGTCGTCTTCAGCGTTGAATCCGGTGTCTCTTTGTGAGCAGGAGCAGCGGGAAGACTTGTACTTCTGGTTCTATGGTGACAACAGGTAACTATGGCTTCCTGAAGGTGACAGTTGGTTTCTGCCTGGGCTTCCGTGGTGGTGCGACTGCAGCGGAAACCTTGACAGTGTGCAACCTCATAATCTGTCCGGTGGAAACAAGGTCTCCGCCGGCCTGCAGGTGTCTATCAGTTGTCCTTCACCACTAGGCCACACTGGCTGTGCCATCGGTTCATTGGCTGTATTTTGTTGGGAATACTGCCACGGTCATAATATGGTGGTCTTCTCTGCTAGCCTGTTGGCGGTGCGACCGGCACCACCAACATGGCGGTCCTGGGACTACCAAACCCGTAATGAGGCCCACAGTGTTACAACAGCAGATCTCCCTTTAAATGTTATCTCAGTGTCAACATAACCCATAACATCTATTACAGAGCCATCAAAGCTTTCTGCTATAATATCAGATGCTTTTAAGTCTCCTACATCCCAAACTCCTTCAAATTTTTGAACAAAATACTTTTGTGTAATAATTGTCCAAGGCAATCTTGAATCAGCCAAGTTCCAGTTCAGTGTCCATTAACCACACCATGCATTTAGGTGGGCTTTTGACTTCATTATCCTGTCAACATCATTAATATTTTTAGGAGACAAAACCATACCTCTTTCATTGTCATTCTTACAGTCACACTTGTATTCACACTCTCCAATCCTTCAGTTGCTCATTTATGCCACTTTCCCTTACATACTGTTGTGTCCTTTCCTCAAATCTCTACACACATGAGCAAAATGCCCAATCCTGCCACATTTCTTGCATTCTTTGCCCACAGCAGGAAACTGAGCTGAAAATGCAATATGGTTCATGCTACCACAATGATAGCATGATACCTTCTCTATTGTATTCCCCTTGCAATGTGGAATAACCAAAATGTTATTAAATGAGGCATGCAAATCGCTATATAAAATAATACAAATTTGCACAGTGACAAGTGTGCAAATCGCTGCAGTATTACTAAATAACTTTGCACCATAAATAAATGAGAACTTCCTCAGTGTAAATGAATGTAACTTCCTGTAAGACCATTAATCACACTCTGCACTGTATGTGATGAGCATGCAGATTTCTATTTGTAGGAGTATCCCTACAGGAGCAGAGAAAATGTCCTCTTTCTCCTTATCCTCCTTTGTTTTCCTTCCAGGTCACGTGACAAGGAGCAATGTAACTTATACAAGCGAGTCATTTTCGGTGCAGCTTAACCCCTAGGGTGTCATGGACGAGGTGAAGCCCATCCCCTTCCACCCCTGACCCCCCCCGTGATGTCAGCAAATCACAGAAGGCATCCTCCCATCGCGCTGGAAGCTCAGCTTCCAGGGTGATCGAAAGAGAAATGCTATGCATTTCTCTTTCGATCACGTGGGGGAGGCCCAGAGAGGCTTCAAAGGGAAGGAAAGGAATTTCCTTCCCGTTGAAGTCTCTCTGAGCGTTTCAAAAGCCGGATTGCAAAGCAATCCGGCTTTTGAAACGCCCACCAGACACCAGGGATTTTCTTAGTTTTTTTAAATTGGCAGAAGGGAGCGACCCCTTGGGCAAGGGTCGCTCCCAGGGGGGGCATTTTTTTGGAAGGCCTTTTCTGCCCCCCCCTGGGGGCAGATCGGCCTATTATTAGGCCGATCTGCCCCCAGGGGAGGCATAAACATCTAGGCACCAGGGATCTTTTTTTTTTTTTGGAGATGGGGAGTGACCCCTTAGGCAAAGGTCGCACCCCTAGGGGGGAAATTATATTTAGGCCATTTCTGCCCCCCTTGGGGGAGATTGGCCTATTTTCATGAGGCCAATCTGCCCCCAAGGGGGACAGAAACCACTAGACACCAGGGATTTTTTTTTTTTTACGTGAATTTCACGCAAGGGGAGTGACCCCTTAGGCAAGGGTCGCTCCCCTGTGGGGAAAATTTATTTTAGGCCATTTCGGCCCCCCTGGGGGGGGCAGATCAGCCTATTTTGATTAGGCCGATCTGTCCCCAAGGGGGGCATAAACCACTAGGCACCGGGGATTTTTTTATTTTTTTTGTTTTACAGATGGGGAGCGACCCCTTGGACAAGGGTCGCTCCCCTGGAGGGGAAAATTGTATTTAGGCCATTTCTGGGGGCAGACCAGCCGATTTTTGCTACGCCAATCTGCCCCCAAGGGGGCAGAAACCACTAGGCACCGGGGATTTTTTTTTTGCGAAAATGTCACGCAGGGGGAGCGACCCCGTAGGCAAGGGTCGCTCCCGGGGGAGGTTGGGGGGACAAATTTATTTTAGGCCATTTCTGCCCCCCCTGGGGGCAGATCGGCCTATTGTTATGAGGCCGATCTGACCCCAGGGGGGGGCAGAAGCCTCTAGGCGCCAGGGCAAATTTCTGCCCCCCTTGAGGGCAGATCGGCCGATTTTAGGTCAACCTGCACCCAAGGGGGCAGAAACCACTAGGCACCGGGGATTTTTTTTTTGCACCAATGTCACGCAAGGGGAGCGACCCTGTAGGCAAGGGGAGCTCCTGGGGAGGGGTTGGGCGGGCAAATTTATTTTAGGCCATTTCTGCCCCGCCTGGGGCCGGCTGAGCTAGAGGCCAAAATCCACAGGTATGCACTTTGCAAAAAACACCTCTGTTTTCTGTGAAAAAATGTGATGTGTCCACATTGTGTTTTGGGCCATTTCCTTTCGTGGGCGCTAGGCCTACCCACACAAGTGAGGTACCATTTTTATCGGGAGACTTGGGGGAACGCTGGGTGGAAGGAAATTTGTGGCTCCTCTCAGATTCCAGAACTTTCTGTCACCGAAATGTGAGGAAAATGTGTTTTTTTAGCCAAATTTTGAGGTTTGCAAAGAATTCTGGGTAACAGAACCTGTTCAGAGCCCCACAAGTAACCCCATCTTGGATTCCCCTAGGTCTCTAGTTTTCAGAAATGCACAGGTTTGGTAGGTTTCCCTAGGTGCCGGCTGAGCTAGAGGCCAAAATCTACAGGTAGGCACTTTGCAAAAAACACCTCTGTTTTCTGTCAAAAATTGTGATGTGTTCACGTTGTGTTTTGGGACATTTCCTATCGCGGGCGCTAGGCCTAATCACACAAGTGAGGTATCATTTTTATCTGGAGACTTGGGGGAACATAGAATAGCAAAAGAAGTGTTATTGCCCCTTGTCTTTCTCTACATTTTTTCCTTCCAAATATAAGAGAGTGTGTAAAAAAGACGTCTATTTGAGAAATGCCCTGTAATTCACATGCTAGTATGGTCACCCCGGAATTCAGAGATGTGCAAATAACCACTGCTCCTCAACACCTTATTTTGTGCCCATTTTGGAAATACAAAGGTTTTCTTGATAGCTATTTTTCACTCTTTATATTTCAGCAAATTAATTGCTATATACCCGGTATAGAATGAAAACGCACTGCATAGTGCAGCTTATTTATTGGCTCTGGGTACCTAGGGTTCTTGATGAACCTACAAGTCCTATATATCCCCGCAACCAGAAGAGTCCAGCAGACGTAACGGTATATTGCTTTAAAGAATCTGACATTGCAGGAAAAAGTTACAGAGTAAAACGTAGAGAAAAATTGCTGTTGTTTTCACCTCAATTTCAATATTTTTCTTTTTCAGTTGTTATTTTCTGTACACAATTACCCCTTGCTGAATTCAGAATTTTGTCTACTTTTCAGAAATGTTTAGGTTTCTGGAATCCAGCATTGGTTTCACGCCCATTTCTGTCACTGACTGGAAGGAGGCTGAACGCACAAAAAATCATAAAAATGGGGTATGTCCCAGTAAAATGCCAAATTTGTGTTGAAAAATTGTTTTTTTTTATTCAAGTCTGCCTGTTCCTGAAAGCTGGGAAGCTGTTGATTTTAGCACTGCACACCCTTTGTTGATGACATTTTCAGGGGAAAAAACACAAGCCTTCTTCTGCAGCCACTTTTTTTAACTATGTGGCTCACAGCAGGGTGAATTCTTCGTGGCATCGTCTTTTAAATTAACTCTCTCGCAGCAAGCACTGCACGAAGGTGTGTACTGAATAACACACTTGTGGTAGGCAGTTTCTCGGATATAGTACTAGTGAGCAGACATACCGCACAGTGTCGGCTCTATAACTTGCGGCAGCATGTTTAGAACTACTTGCTCGCAGGAAGCAGGAGTTTTTCTCTAACGCTCCATCTTTTCAATGAGCTTGGTCACCCTCACGCTCTAATGCTGTGTCTTTTGAATGAGCTCGGCCTCCCTCGCGCTTAACCAGGGAATGAGTATAACATCCTAAAATTCAGTTTGTCAGTAATAATGAAAAGAGTGCTTTACTACAACCACACTGTTCACCAGAGTATTAATCCTCTCGTTAGTAGTGAAACTTGACACGTAATATTAACTGGTACCAAAGTTTTGAAGTAGATAAAAAAAACGGGTTTTAAGGAGGTAACACTGCTCCTGTGCTGCGTAGCTTGAGTAGTAACATGTGTTCCTCCCTCTCTCCTCGCCACTTGTAATGATCAATCCAACAAGATGAGGTGAAGTTAGAGGTATCTTTATACCTTGCAGCACAGTACTATCCCTTCCAGATGATCCCAGTCAAATTACATAACACACTGCCTGATTCCATACTACGTTCCATTCCAGAACACACATAATAAATGTTCCATAACACTTAAATATAACAAAGGTAATCTTGCCTAAAGAGAGTCATACTAGACATTAAGGTGGTCATTACAACCCTGGTGGTCGGTGTTTTAAACGGCGGTAAGACCGCCAACAGGCCGGCGGTAAAAAAATTGCAATTACGACCGTGGCGGAAACCGCCAACAAAGACAGCCACTTTGACACTCCGACCGCCACGGCGGTTCTAACAAACAGTGCAGCGGTCACCGCCAACAGACAGGTGGGAGACAATGTACCGCCCACACTATTATGACAGGCCAATCCGCCACCTTTTCCGGGGCGGATTCACCACGGATAAAAACATGGCGGAAACAGGAATCCCGAAGGGAAAACGCTCACCTCTACACACCCCACAAGGAACGAGGACACCATGGATCCGGAACTCCAAATTCTCCCTGCAATAGTCTTCCTACTCCTCTACCAGGAGCACGAACGCCGGCGGCGAAGACCACGGTGAGTACTGCACCTACAACACAGGGGAGGCAAAAAACAGGGACACACACACCAACACCCCCACCCTCACCCACTACAACACACACACACACTAATGCATATCAATACATCACAGTTACACCCCCCGGAAGAATGCAAAGACAATAGAAAATGAGTGTAACCATTGTAATATATTAAAAGCAAGTAGGCAGAAATATATATGTACACCATGTACAAAATATATACCAAGCATAGTAGTCCAGGTAGTGCACTAAGAAAGTCAGTGGAACACTGGGACCACACGGTATGGGCGAGGCCCACAGAAGATCCCCGACCATGACGGAGAGAACACTGCAGGGGCATCAGAGAGCAACTAAACAGGCACCTCAGGGGGAGGGAAAGGGGAGGCACCTCAGCCGCTTGAGTGCACAACGCCAAATCCACGAGGGGGGCACATGCCCACTGTTACATCCTGGGGAGTGCAAAGCCACAGTCTCTCAAGTCTCTCCAGTGGGTGGTTTGCCCACTGCCATATCCTGGGGAGTGCAAAGCCACAGTCTCTCAAGTCTCTACAGTGGGTGGGTTGCCCACTGCCATATCCTGGGGAGTGCAAAGCCACAGTCTCTCAAGTCTCTACAGTGGATGGGTTGCCCACTGCCATATCTTGGGGAGTGCAAAGCCACAGTCTCACAAGTGGATGACAGTCTCCACTGGGTCTGGAGGGGGCATGATGCCCAGAGTGCTTCATCCTGCCAAGGATTGGGGTAGTGGATGCTTTTCTCCACTGGTTCTGGAGGGGGCTTGGTGCCCAGAGTGATTCATCCTGCCAAGGATTGGGGTAGTGGATGCTTTTCTCCACTGGTTCTGGAGGGGGCTTGGTGCCCACAGTGCTTCATCCTGCCAAGGATTGGGGTAGTGGATGCTTTTCTCCACTGAGTCTGGAGGGGGCATGGTGCCCAGAGTGCTTCATCCTGCCAAGGATTGGGGTAGTGGATGCTTTTCTCCACTGGTTCTGGAGGGGGCTTGGTGCCCAGAGTGCTTCATCCTGCCAAGGATTGGGGTAGTGGATGCTTTTCTCCACTGGTTCTGGAGGGGACTTGGTGCCCAGAGTGCTTCATCCTGCCAAGGATTGGGGTAGTGGATGCTTTTCTCCACTGGGTCTGGAGGGGGCATGGTGCCCAGAGTGCTTCATCCTGCCAAGGATTGGGGTAGTGGATGCTTTCCTCCACTGGTTCTGGAGGGGGCTTTGTGCCCATAGTGCATCATTCACCCCGTGACGGACTCAGTTGCGTCAGTGCCCTTGCCGCTCATAGGCCAGCGGTGCTTGAGACGGCGGTGCACTGTTCAGCGGTGCTTGAGATGGCGGTGCCCTGTTAAGCGGTGCTTGAGATGGCGGTGCCCTGTGCAGCGGTGCTTGAGACGGCGGTGCCCTGTGCAGCGGTGCTAGAGATGGCGGTCTCCATTGCAGGGTCTCAGCTGCTGTCAGAGTCACCAGATCCTCGGGGTCTGCGCACGTTCCCAACACGTCCACCACTGAACAGCTCCAGGACTCTGATAGATAAATCACAGAGGCTAAGAGAGTTCAAGAGGGGAAGAAGGGATTAGGAAGGGAACCGCTGGGAAGGAGACCTGTAGTAAGAAAAAGGTTAAAACACACAATGTGAAAATTACATCTCATGAAATCAATACTAGACTATGACTCTAAGCCTAGACATTCTGAAAACATGAACAACCTACGAATTAGGCTTAAAATGACTAAGTTTCAGTATGGACGGATACCTGTAAGGGAATCAAGATGGATTAAATGAAACTTTCAAATTCAAGTACTTTCCTTTACATGAGAATCAGGAAAACATTCTGAATAAGTTCTAAACCAGTGATATGAATTCTTTTCTGAGAATGCATACTAGGACCATGCAATATTGCATCAAGAAACTCTGGCCTTCTGTGTTCTCTTGAAATGTTTCAACACGAATTACGCACATTGCGGATTTTCATATATATAGTAAACACCATAAAAGGATTGTGCACCATGAATAACACAATATGGATTGAGGAAACAAATCACTCAACTTGTCAACTCGAAAATTACCTAATAAATGTCTTAAAATAGTGGCATACAATGAATAACATTAATTAAGCTCGAGGAGAGAATTGTGCGTCTTGCCGATTCGAGTGCCACCATGTAAAATGTCAAGAAATGGTAGCACGCAATGAATATCAAGGTTAAATCACCAATAAACGAATCGCGCGTCTTGCCGATTCATAAGCCACGATGTAAATCCCAAGAAATAACAGCGCGCAATGAATAACAAGATTAAAGCACCATGAAACGAATTGCGCGTCTTTTGCCGATTCTTAAGCCACCATGTAAATGTCAAAAAATGGTAGCGTGCAATGAACAACAAAGTTAAATCATCATGAAACGAATCGCGCGTCTTGCCGATTCATAAGTCACCATGTCAATGTCAAGAAATGGTAGCGCGCAATGAACAACAAGGTTAAAGCACCATGAAACTAATTGCGCGTCTTGCCGATTCTTAAGCCACCATGCAAATGTCAAGAAATGGTAGCGCGCAATGAATAACAAGATTAAATCAGCATGAAACGAATCGCGCGTCTTGCCGATTCGTAAGCCACCATACAAATGTCGAGAAATGGTGGCGCGCAAAGTAATCGGTTAATCATTAAAGAATTAGGCCAAGAATATTAAAGTTCTTGATAACAGCGTCGGGAGGCCAGCCCAACCACCGTCTTACCACCCAGAACAAGGATCACCAATGAAGAATGAAGTGCAGAGGCCTGGAAGATCAAATAGGCCATCGGGACAGGAGCTCAGGAAGTAGCTGCTGCTCTGCACCGGCACCTCTAAATAGTGAGCACTTGGAGCTGGGCTGGCTCCCTTTTATAGAGTCTTGGCCCAGCCCACAACCACACCCAGGCATGCTGCAGGGAAAATCTCTGGAAGGCCCTGGAAATGGACCACACCCTAACACACTCTGAAAGCCTGCAGCAATACATTGCAAATGAACAGTATTTGTAAACACATTAAAAATAAGTGTCCAGGATTAAACTCTGCAATGCAAAAGGTTAAACAACAATTTATCAGCACAATGCATAAATCACGTTGTTTTGAGAGTGCTGGATTTTTGCATTCTAGTCGCCAATAGAGCGCGCACTGCCCTGGTGTTAGCAGCTGCTGGCGGTCCTTCATGGCCCAGCGGGGCTTTTGCTGGTGGTCCTCATTGGCCCAGCGGGGCTTTTGCTGGCGGTCCTTCATGGCCCAGAGGGGCTTTTGCTGGCGGTCCTTCATGGCCCAGCGGGGCTTGTGCTGGCGGTCCTTTATGGCCCAGCGGGGCTTGTGCTGGCGGTCCTTCATGGCCCATGGGGCTTTTGCTGGCGGTCCTTAATGGCCCATTGGGGCTTTTGCTGGCAGTCCTTCATGGCCCAGAGGGGCTTGTGCTGGCGGTCCTTCATGGCCCAGCAGGGCTTTTGCTGGCGGTCCTTCATGGCCCAGCGGGGCTTTTGCTGGCGGTCCTTCATGGTCCAGCGGGGCTTTTACAGGCGATCCTTCAAGGCCCAGCGGGGCTAGTGCTGGCCTCCTGGGCAGGTGGGCTGGTGCTGGCGGTGGCCTCCTGGGCAGCTGGGCTGGTGCTGGCGGTGGCCTCCTGGGCAGGTGGGCTGGTGCTGGCGGTCCTGTCCTGGGCAGCTGGGATTGTGCCGGCTGTGGCCTCCTGGACAGGTGGGCTGGTGCTGGCAGTCCTGTCCTGGGCAGCTGGGATTGTGCTGGAGGTGGGCTCCTGGGCATCGGGGATGATGGCGGTCTTCTCCCCCGTGCTGCTCTTCCCAGACTTGCCGGGTTTCTTGTGGCCCTTCCCCACCTTGGAAGGTGCCACAGCTGACTCCACACTCCCACCGGGACCCCTGGGAGCGGCTTTGGTGGCTGGAGTCTTCCCCCTCTCTCCAGATTCGGGTGACTACAGGCACCACTGGTCCCGGAGATGTTGTGGCTAAGGTGCTAGTTCGGGACCTATGAGACGGACGGGGTGGGGGATGTGTGAGAAAGAGGTCAAGGTTGGACAGGAAAAGTTTTTTTGACACACTGGGACGGGTAGCTGGAGGGGGTTTGGGAGTGGAGGAAGAGGTGGTGGTTGTAGGAGGTGTACATTTGGTGACTTTGGGTGAAGGTGCATGCGCTGGAGGCTGTCGTGAGGTGGATGGCTGTTGGGTGGGTGTGTGCCTGCATTTGTGTATCTTCGGAGGGGGCGTCACAGACACACTGGGAGAGGACACAGGGGACGTGTGAATGGTAGTGGGGGTGGTGACTGCACGTGAGCGGTGTGTGGTGGTGGGTGTGCCGGAGAGGGACGTAGTGGCTGTAGAGGTAGTGCATGCAGGTGTGAGTGTAGACGAGACTGGGAGGGAGGAGGGATACGAGGAGGAGAGGGACACAGTGGAGGCAGTGGATGTTGGTGTGTCTGCATGTGTGTGATGCATGCGTAAGTGCCTGTGGGATGTGTGGTGCTTATGTTTGCCTGAGCTTCCCTTGTGTGTTGACGTGTGTGCATGCTGGTCTGTAGGTGTGCTTGGGATAGGCTGAGGTACAGGGGATTGGGTCGGGGTGGAGGAAGTTGGAGGGGGAGGCTAGAGACGGAGACAATGGCTGCCATCAGTGCTGAGGCCAGAGTCTGAAAAGCTCGCTGAAGGGTCGCCCGACCAGAATGAATGCCCTCCAGGAATGCATTGGTTTGTTGCAACTGCCTCTCTACACCCTGAATGGCATTCAAAATGGTAGACTGCCCAACAGTGAGGGACCTGAGGAGGTCAGTGGCCTCCTCACTGAGGGAAGAAGGGGTGACTGGGGCAGGGCCTGAGTTGCCTGGGGCGAAGGTGATGCCCACCCTCCTGGGTGAGCGGGCACGGTGCGAAGGCTGATGGGCTGCTGGGAGGACGGTGCTGGTAGGGGGGGTGGAGGCTGTACCTGTAGATGCGGGGCACAGATGTTTCCGCCACCACAAGGGAGCTCCCATCAGAGGACGAGTCCGTGTCGCTGGTGTCAGCTCCTGTCCCTGCCGTGAAGCTCCCCTCGCCCTCCGTCCCACTGGTGAACTCTGAGTCCTTAGTCTCGCCCTCCAGGGCCATGTGGGATGCAGCTCCCTCGTGCTCCGGTGTCACTGCTTCTCTGCTTGATGATGCAAATGCACACAAGAACAGGGAGACTACAAAAAGGGGGGGAAGACAGAAGAAAGACATGTTGAGTGTATGCATTACCGCTACCGTTGGCGGACACGACAGACACAGAAGCCCCCTGCACTACGCCGCGCTCTTGGGCTCCACTGTTCAATTCCTGGGAAATGGCCTACAAGGCTATGGATGACATCTGCACACATAGATGACACAGGGACATGACTAGGTGTACTTGGCACTCTACAGAGGTGTGGTGGGGTGCCACATGGCCTGCCTTACAGAGGGGCCTTGCCTATGGAACTCGCCCTGGCCTAGGGAAACCCACAGCCCACCTCCCCCACCCAGACACCTCCACTGTGTGCAAAGTCACCAGAATTAGAGTGTACTCACCCCCTTGTGGCTGCTGTGATGCCCTCAAGCGCCCATCCAACTCCGGGTAGGCCACCACCAGGATCCTGAACATCAGGGGGGTCATGGTGCGACAGGCATCCCCCACGTTGGGAGGCCATCCCCAGCTGAGCCTCCGCCATCTTCTTGCTCCAGCGGCGAATGTCCTCCCATCTTTTCCGGCAGTGGGTGCTCCGTCTGTGGTAGACCCCCAGGGTCCGGACGTCCTTGGGGATGGCACGCCAAATATCTTTTTTCTGGTGGGCGCTGACCTACATGAAATGTACAGGGGTAAAAGAGAAGTTATTACCAGCTGCACCGTCAAAGTGATTGGCCCCCATCCCTACCCTTGCCATGTGGCACATGCATTCACCGTCTTTCATGCATGCAGCACTCTCCCCCCTTCCTTCTTAAATCCAGCCCTCTCCACACAGGCATGGCCCATACAACGTGCTCCCTGTGTACTTACCTGTTTGTCTGGAGGACCGTAGAGTTGCGTGTACTGGGGGAGGACCCCATCCACGAGCTTGTCCAACTCCTCCTATGTGAATGCAGGAGCCCTTTCCCAAGTCGCACGAGCCATTGTCTCTTCCAGACCGAGGTCACAGCAGCACTTGCAGTGTAAGTCCTCTCCTGTCGAAGATCAGGTATCGAGTGAGTGAACAGATACAAAATGGCGGTCACATCCGCAGCGGTGCGTACCGTCACCGCCGGCGTACATCATCATTGGCTCCTGGGACCCATATGGTCCAATGTTAACCAATGCATCATTGCGCCGCGGTCTTCGACCGCCTACCGCGACAGTGTAGAACGCCAGCGCAGTTACCTCACATCCCATTGTCCCACTTTAGAGGTCAGGCAGCCACCATTTCAGGGGCCCACATGGCTTAATTTCCAACTGCATCACACATACCTAAGCCTAGACTCAACACACATACAGGCCACCTTTTGTGTATGATTGTTGTTCTGGGTAAACTGTGGGTACGTACCTCTGAGTTGTTTGACTCTGTGCTCGCTTTTGTCCTTCATAGGCACCGTCCGCTGGGACATGTGAGGAGATGGCGGCATCCTCCGGTGTACCGACCGTTGGTGGACCTGTTGACAATGGAGGA
The DNA here is from genome assembly GCF_031143425.1 of Pleurodeles waltl. Classification (NCBI taxonomy): domain Eukaryota; kingdom Metazoa; phylum Chordata; class Amphibia; order Caudata; family Salamandridae; genus Pleurodeles; species Pleurodeles waltl. Next base: position 1,150,339,876 of record NC_090445.1, on the reverse strand, counting down.
GTGACATGTGATTATCACATACAGGCTTGACCGTGCCACAATCCAGGAACTGTGTACCCAGTTGGAGCCAGACCTGTTGTCAGCAATCCGCCATCCCACAGGAATCCCCCCTCAAGTGCAGGTGCTGTTAGTGCTCCATTTCCTTGCAAGTGGGTCATTTCAAACAACAGTGGCCATAGCATCAGGGATGTCCCAGCCTATGTTTTCCAACGTATTGTCCAGAGTGTTGTCTGCCCTTCTGAAACACATGCGGAGCTACATCGTTTTCCCTCAGGTGGAGGATTTGCCTACAGTGAAAGGTGATTTCTATGCCCTGGGACACATCCCCAACATCATAGGTGCCACTGATGGGACCCATGTGGCTTTGGTCCCCCCCACAGGAGTGAACAGGAGTACAGAAACCGGGAGAGTTATCATTCTATGAATGTACAGATGGTATGTTTGGCAGACCAGTACATCTCCCATGTGAATGCTAAGTTCCCTGGCTCAGTGCATGACGCCTCCATCCTGCGTAATAGCAGCATCCTTTATGTGATGGGTCAACTCCAGAGGCACCGTGTGTGGCTATTAGGTGAGCACCTGGAGGCAAGTCAGTGGGAATGGTTTTCTGGGTCTGGGGATATCCCTCCAGGTTAGTGCGTGTCTAACAGTTGTCCCTCACCGTTTGCAGGTGACTCTGGTTACCCCAACCTGTCATGGCTACTGACCCCAGAGAGGAATCCCAGGACAAGGGCAGAGGAACGCTACAATGAGGCCCATGGGTGAACTAGGAGAGTGATCGAGCGGACCTTCGGCCTCCTGAAGGCCAGGTTCCGGTGCCTCCATATGACAGGTGGATCCCTATTCTACTCACCAAAGAATGTGTGCCAGATCATCGTGGCCTGCTGTATGCTTCACAAGTTGGCTTTGTGACGACAGGTGCCTTTTCTGCAGGAGGATGATCCAGATGGCGGTGTTGTTGCAGCTGTGGAGCCTGTGGACAGTGAAGACGAGGAAGCATAGGAAGAAGACATGAACAACAGGGACTCAGTGATCCAGCAATATTTCCAGTGAGACACAGGTAAGAGTACAGACCTGCCTATTACATGTACTTTAACACTACTACCTGTCTACTGTCTGTCGTTTTCACCCAGTGTATGGTCACTGAGTTGTCACTTTCCCTTACGATTTCACAGATGTGGGTCACACTGTGTGACATCTGCTTAGATTCCTGATGGACTAGAGCTGTGTGACATAGGTATGTTGACATAATTGAAAGAGCATTTTGTCACTATAATTGATAATACACTATTTTGAAATCACAGACAGACTCCAGATTGTTTTGTGCTTTAAGTGTGTTTATTTTAGTGCTCAATATTCGAGGGGGTAGTGAAATGGTGAGGGCTGATGGCGGAGGAATGTCCATGGCAGAGTCCAGTCTGTTAGTCACACAGGTGCATTGCCCAAATGGGCATAGGAAGTGGAGCTGGGGCAGTTTAAGGATGGACAGGGTGACAAAGTGGGACAGTAGGATGACAATCAGGGTGGTCTCATTTCTTGGGGGGGGGTCTTGGCATCGTGCTCTGTCTTTGTCCTGGATCTCAGGGACCGTTTGCGGGGTGGCTCTCCGTCAGCAGGGGAAGGGGTGCTGGTGTGGTGGTCCTGTGGCGGGGCGTCCTGTCCACTTGCGCCGGCGGAGGTGGTGGGCAGTTCATCGTCCATGCTAGTGTCAGGGGCCCCTTGTAGTGCCACAGTGTCCCTCCTGGTGTTGAGTACTTCCTTCAGCACCCCTACGATGGTGCCCAGGGTGGAGCTGATGGTTCTGAGTTCCTCCCTGAAGCCCAAATACTGTTCCTCCTGCAGGCGCTGGGTCTCCTGAAACTTGGCCAGTACCGTTGCCATCGTCTCCTGGGAGTGGTGGTAGTCTCCCATGATGGAGGAGAGGGCCTCGTGGAGAGTGGGTTCCCTTGGCCTGCCCACCCCCTGTCGCACAGCAGCCCTCCCATTTCCCTGTGTTCCTGGGCCTCCGTCCCCTGGACCGTGTGCCCACTACCACTGCCCCCAGGTCCCTGTTGTTGTTGGGGTGGTCGGTTATCCTGGGTTCCCTGTAGTGGTGGACACACAGCTGATTGACGTGTCTTGGGGACGGAGGTATGGGCCCGCTGGGTGGGTGCTGTGCTGGTGTTTCCAGAGGGGAGAAGGTCTGTGGTGGCCTGTGACAGTGTGAGGGGAACCGACTGTCCCGAGGTCCCCGATGGGCCGGGCTGGTCATCTAGATCCAGTTGGACAGAGGTGCTGTCATCACTGTGGGCCTCTTCTGTTGGTGGTGTGGGCATGTGTGGACCCTCCTGTCCGGTGACGTTGGGCAGGGGTCCTGCAGGGGTATAAAAGGATGGTTATTCCATCTGTGTGTGTCATGGTGTGCAATGGGTGGGTGACCGTATGTAGGAGGCTGGACTGGCTTGTAGTGAGTACCAAGGGATACTTACACCTTGCACCAGGCCCAGGTATCCCTTATTAGTGTAGAGGGGTGTCTAGCAGCTTAGGCTGATAGAAAAGGTAGCTTAGCAGAGCAGCTTAGGCTGAACTAGGAGACGAGTGAAGATCCTACAGTACCACAAGTGTCATATGCACAATATCATAAGAAAACACAATACACAAATATACTAAAAATAAAGGTACTTTATTTTTATGACAATATGCCACAGTAACTCAGTGAGTACCCTCAGTATGAGGATAGCAAATATACACAAGATATATGTGTATATAAGACACAATACCAAAATATGCAGTAATAGCAATAGAAAACAGTGCAAACAATGTATAGTCACAATAGAATGCAATGGGAACACATAGGTACAGGGGCAACACAAACCATATACTCTAGAAGTGGAATGCGAACCACGAATGGACCCCAAACCTATGTGTCCTCGTAGAGGGTCGCTGGGACTGTAAAGAAACAGTGAGGGTTAGAAAAATAGCCCACCCCAAGACCCTGAAAAGTGGGTGCAAAGTGCACCTAAGTTCCCCAAAGAGCACAGAAGTCGTGATAGGGGAATCCTGCAGGAAAGACCAACACCAGCAATGCAACAACGATGGATTTCCAGACGAGAGTACCTGTGGAACAAGGGGACCAAGTCCAAAAGTCACGATCAAGTCGGGAGTGGGCAGATGCCCAGGAAATGCCAGCTGTGGGTGCAAAGAAGCTGCCACCGGATGGTAGAAGCTATGGATTCTGCAAGAACGACAAGGGCTAGAAACTTCCCCTTTGGAGGATGGATGTCCCACGTCGTGAAGAGTCGTGCAGAAGTGTTTTCCCCGCAGAAAGACCGCAAACAAGCCTTGCTAGCTGCAAGGGTCGTGGTTAGGGTTTTTGGATGCTGCTGTGGCCCAGGAGGGACCAGGATGTCGCCAATTGCGTGAGGAGACAGAGGGGGTGTCCAGCAAGACAAGGAGCCCACTCAGAAGCAAGCAGCACCCGGAGAAGTGCCGGAACAGTCACTACGAAGTGGAGTGAATCGGTGCTCACCCGAAGTTGCACAAGAGAGTCCCACGACGCCGGAGGACAACTCAGGAGGTCGTGCAATGCAGGTTAGAGTGCCGGGGACCCAGGCTTGGCTGTGCACAAAGGAAATCCTCGGAGAGTGCACAGGAGCCGGAGAAGCTGCAAAACACGCTGTTCCCAGCAATGCAGTCTAGCGTGAAGAGGGAAGGACTTACCTCCAACAAACTTGGACTGAAGAGTCCCTGGACTGTGGGAGTCACTTGGACATAGTTGCTGAGTTCAAGGGATCTCGCTCGTCGTGCTGAGAGGAGACCCAGAGGACCGGTGATGCAGTTCTTTGGTGCCTGCGGTTGCAGGGGGAAGATTCCGTCGACCCACAGGAGATTTCTTCGGAGCTTCTAGTGCAGAGAGGAGGCAGACTCCCCCACAGCATGCACCACCAGGAAACAGTCGAGTGGGCGGCAGGATAAGCGTTACAAGGTCGCAGTAGTCGTCTTTGCTACTTTGTTGCAGTTTTGCAGGCTTCCAGCGCGGTCAGCAGTCGATTCCTTGGCAGAAGGTGAAGAGAGAGATGCAGAGGAACTCTGATGAGCTCTTGCATTCGTTATCTGAGGAATTCCCAGATACAGAGACCCTAAATAGCCAGAAAAGGAGGTTTGGCTACTTAGGAGAGAGGATAGGCTAGCAACACCTGAAGGAACCTATCTGAAGGAGCATCTGACGTCACCTGCTGGCACTGGCCACTCAGAGCGGTCCAGTGTGCCAGCAGCACCTCTGTTTCCAAGATGGCAGAGGTCTGGAGCACACTGGATGAGCTCTGGGCACCTCCCAGGGGAGGTGCAGGTCAGGGGAGTGGTCACTCCCCTTCCCTTTGTCCAGTTTCGCACCAGAGCAGGGCTGGGGGATCCCTGAACCGGTGTAGACTGGCTTATGCAGAAATGGGCACCATCTGTGCACATGAAAGCATTTCCATAGGCTGGGGGAGGCTACTCCTCCCAAGCCCTAACACCTTTTTCCAAAGGGAGAGGGTGTAACACCCTCTCTCTGAGGAAGTCCTCTCTTCTGCCTTCCTGGGCCAAGCCTGGCTGGACCCCAGGAGGGCAGAAACCTCTCTGAGGGGTTGGCAGGAGCAGCAGCTGCAGTGAAACCCCGGGAAAGGTAGTTTGGCAGTACCCGGGTCTGAGCTAGAGACTCGGGGGATCATGGAATTGTCTCCCCAATGCCAGAATGGCATTGGGGTGACAATTCCATGATCCTAGACATGTTACATGGCGATGTTCGGAGTTACCATTGTGACGCTATACATATGTCGTGACATATGTATAGTACACGCGTGTAATGGTGTCCCCGCACTCACAAAGTCCGGGGAATTTGCCCTGAACAATGTGGGAGCACCTTGGCTAGTGCCAGGGTGCCCACACACTAAGTAACTTAGCACCCAACCTTTACCAGGTAAAGATTAGACATATAGGTGACTTATAAGTTACTTAAGTGCAGTGGTAAATGGCTGTGAAATAACGTGGACGTTATTTCACTCAGGCTGCACTGGCAGGCCTGTGTAAGAATTGTCAGATCTCCCTATGGGTGGCACAAGAAATGCTGCAGCCCATAGGGATCTCCTGGAACCCCAATACCCTGGGTACCTCGGTACCATATACTAGGGAATTATAAGGGTGTTCCAGTGTGCCAATGTAAATTGGTGAAATTGGTCACTAGCCTGTTAGTGACAATTTGGAAAGAAATGAGAGAGCATAACCACTGAGGTTCTGAATAGCAGAGCCTCAGTGAGACAGTTAGTCATAACACATGTAACACATACAGGGCACACTTATGAGCACTGGGGCCCTGGCTGGCAGGGTCCTAGTGACACATACAACTAAAACAACATATATACAGTGAAATATGGGGGTAACATGCCAGGCAAGATGGTACTTTCCTACACAACCCCCCCCCAAACGAAGGACAATAAGACTAGCCATGCTCTGATGAGTCTTCATTGTCTAAGTGGAAATATCTGGAGAGTCCATCTGCATTGGAGTGGGTACTCCCAGGTCTATGGTCCACTGTATAGTCCATTCACTGTAGGGATATGGACCACCTCAACAATTTAGGGTTTTCACCTTTCATTTGTTTTAGCCAAAGTAGAGGTTTGTGGTCTGTCTGAACAATGAAGTGAGTGCCAAACAGGTATGCCTCAGGTATGCCTCAACTTCTTCAGTGCCCAGACCACAGCAAAGGCCTCCCTCTCTATGGCAGACCAACGCTTTTCTCTAGGGGTCAACCTGCTGCTGATAAAAGCAACAGGTTGATCCTGGCCCTCAGAATTAAGTTGTGATAAGACTGCCCCTACCCCTAATTCAGATGCATCAGTTTGGACAATGAATTTTTTTGAGTAACAGGGGCTTTTCAGGACAGGTGCAGAGCACATGGCCTGCTTCAGCTCCTCAAAAGCTTTCTGACAGTTTGCTGTCCATAATACCTTCTTAGGCATTTTCTTAGATGTGAGGTCATTAAGAGGGGCTGCAATGGAGCCATAGTTCTTTATGAACCTCCTGTAGTACCCAGTGAGGCCTAAAAAGGCTCTCACCTGAGTCTGAGTTGTAGGGGGAACCCAATCTATAATAGTTTGGATTTTCCCCTGAAGTGGTGCAATCAGTTCTCCACCTACCAGGTGTCCCAGATAAACCACCTTTCCCTGCCCTATCTGGCACTTTGAAGCCTTGATAGTGAGGCCTGCCTTTTGCAGGGCCTCCAAAACTTTCCATAGGTGGACCAGGTGATCATCCCAGCTGGAGCTAAAGACAGCTATATCATCTAGATATGCTAAAAGCTTCCAGCCCTTGCAGGACTGTATTCACCAACCTTTGAAAAGTGGCAGGTGCATTTTTCAATCCAAAAGGCATTACTGTGAATTGGTAATGGCCTCCAATGGTTGAAAATGCAGTTTTTGCTTTTGCATCTTCTGACAACTTGATCTGCCAATACCCTGCAGTCAAATCAAAAGTGCTTAGATACTTGGCAGATGCCAGTGTATCTATTAGCTCATCTGCCCTGGGTATAGGGTGAGCATCAGTTTTGGTTACCTGGTTGAGACCTCTGTAGTCAACACAAAATATCATTTCCCTTTTACCATCTTTGGAATGAGGTTTTGGTACAAGTACCACAGGAGAGGCCCATGGACTTTCAGAGTGCTCAACCACTCCCAGTTCAAGCATTTTCTGTACCTCTTGCTTTATGCAGTCTCTGACATGGTCAGGCTGCCTATAGATCTTACTTTTGACAGGCAAGCTGTCTCCAGTATCTATAGTGTGCTCACACCAAGAAGTGATGCCTGGCACAGTAGAGAAGAGTTCAGAAAACTGACCCAGGAGATTTATGCAGTGGTCTTTCTGCTCAGCAGTAAGACAGTCTGCCAGTACTACACCTTCCACTAGAGCATCTTGTTCAGTGGAAGAGAAGAGATCAGGGAGAGGGTCACTCTCTTCTTCCTGTCCCTCATCTGTTGCCATGAGCAGGGTGAGATCAGCCCTGTCATAGTAGGGTTTCAGGCGATTGACATGGAGCACCCTAAGGGGACTCCTGGCAGTGCCTAAGTCAACTAAGTAGGTGACTTCACCCTTCTTTTCAACAATTATGTGGGGTCCACTCCATTTGTCTTGGAGTGCTCTTGGGGCTACAGGCTCCTAGACCCACACGCTCTACCCTGGTTGGTACTGAACCAAAACAGCCTTCTGGTCATGCCATTGCTTTTGGAGCTCTTGGCTGGCCTGAAGTTTTTTACTGGCCTTTTTCATGTACTCAGCCATCCTAGATCTTAGGCCAAGTACATAGACCACTATGTCTTGCTTTGGAGCTTTTAACGGTTGTTCCCAACCCTCCTTAACAAGTGTTAGAGGACCTCTCACAGGGTGTCCAAATAGGAGCTCAAAGGGGCTGAAGCCCACTCTTTTTTGGGGTACCTCCCTGTAAGCAAAAAGGAGGCAAGGTAACAGGACATCCCATCTCCTGCGGAGTTTGTCAGGGAGTCCCATTATCATACCTTTGACAGTTTTGTTAAATCTCTCCACCAGTCCATTTGTTTGTGGATGATAGGGTGTGGTGAACTTGTATGTCACACCACATTCCTTCCACATGGCCTTTAAGTAAGCAGACATGAAATTGCTTCCCCTGTCTGATACCACCTCTTTTGGGAAGCCCACCCTGGAAAAGATTCCCATGAGGGCCTTTGCCACTGCAGGAGCTGTAGTGGTCCTTAGAGGAATTGCTTCAGGATATCTGGTGGCATGGTCCACTACCACCAAGATAAACCTATTGCCTGAAGCAGTAGGAGGGTCAAGGGGGCCAACTATGTCAACCCCTACCCTTTCAAAGGGAACCCCAACCACAGGTAGTGGAATAAGGGGTGCCTTTGGAGTGCCACCTGTCTTGCCACTGGCTTGACAGGTTTCACCGGACTTACAAAATTCCTTTGTGTCCTCTGACATTCTAGGCCAATGAAACAAGGGGACAAGCCTGTCCCAAGTTTTCATTTGCCCCAAATGTCCAGCTAAGGGAATGTCGTGGGCTAGAGTTAGGAGGAACTTTCTGTACTCCTGAGGAATCACCAATCTCCTGGCAGCTCCAGGTTTTGGATCCCTTGCTTCAGTGTACAAGAGGTTGTCCTCCCAGTAAACTCTGTGAGAGTCACTGACATCCCCATTTGCTTGTTTGACAGCTACCTGCCTTAGACCCTCTAGTGTGGGACAGGTATGCTGTGCCACACTCAGCTCCTCCCTGGCAGGCCCACCTTCACCCAAAAGCTCAGCAGTGTCTGCTTCCAGCTCCTCTGGTGTAGGTTCTGCACAGGGTGGAAATTCTTCTTCCTCAGAAGTTGAATCCACTGTAGAGGGAGGGATAGTAGGTAGTGTTTTACCTTTACTAACCCTAGCTTTACGGAGCACTTGGTCCATTCTTCCAGGATACAAGTCACCCTGTCCTTTTTGCTTTTTGGCCTGAGCCCTTGTCAAAGCAAAAATATGCCCTGGAATGCCCAGCATTGCTGCATGAGCCTCCAACTCCACTTCTGCCCAAGCTGATGTCTCTAGATCTTTCCCTAGTAGATAGTCTACAGGTAAATCTGAGGCAACCACAACTTTCTTTGGACCAGTAACCCCCCCCCCAGTTGAGATTCACAACAGCCATGGGGTGGCTAAGAGTGTTTTTATGAGCATCGGTTACTTGGTACTGGTGACCAAGTAGGTGTTGTTCAGGGTGGACCAGTTTCTCTATTACCATGGTAACACTGGCACCTGTGTCCCTGTAGGTCTGAACCTCAACACCATTTATTAGGGGTAGTTGCTTGTACTTATCCATGTTAAGGGGACAAGCAACCAAGGTGGCTAAATCAATAGCCCCCTCAGAGACTAACACAGCCTCTGTGGTCTCCCTAATCAGACCAACCCCAACTAAGTTACCAAAAGTGAGCCCAGCTACTCCCTTGGATTGGCTATTAGTAGGTTTGCTCCCACCACCACTGCTATTACTAGGGGCACTAGGTGTAGCAGCAGGGGTTGTAGTGGTAGGAGGCTTGGTGCTTTTCTTTGGACAACTGGGATCTGTTGTCCAATGGCCTTTTATTTTACATAAATAGCACCATGGTTTCTTTTTTTTGTTTTGATTTGAAGAGGATTTGGGCCCATCACCCCCACCAGAGTGTTTTTGTGGGCCTGATGAAGACTCATTTTTAGATTTGTCCCCACCCTTGTCAGACGACTTACCATCCTTCTTCTTGCCATCTTTGTCACCCCCTGTATGAACTTTTCTGTTCACTCTTGTTCTGACCCATTTGTCTGCCTTCTTTCCCAATTCTTGGGGAGAGGTCAGATCAGAGTCTACCAGGTACTGGTGTAACAAATCAGACACACAATTATTAAGAATATGCTTTCTCAGGATTAAGTTATACAGGCTTTCATAGTCAGAAACTTTACTGCCATGTAACCACCCCTCCAAGGCCTTCACTGAATGGTCAACAAAGTCTACCCAGTCTTGTGAAGACTCCTTTTTGGTTTCTCTGAACTTCATCCTGTACTGTTCGGTGGTTAAGCCATAACCATCTAAGAGTGCATTCTTAAGAACTGCAAAATTATTGGCATCACTTTCCTTCACAGTAAGGAGTCTATCCCTACCCTTTCCACTGAAAGATAGCCATAGGATAGCAGCCCACTGCCTTTGAGGGACCTCGTGAACAACACAGGCCCTCTCAAGTGCAGCAAACCACTTGTTAATGTCATCCCCCTCCTTGCAAGGGGGAACTATCTTGTGCAGATTCCTAGAATCATGATCTTTTGCAGGATGACTATTTGGAATACTGCTGCTGCCACCATGGGGTTCACACCCCAATTTCTGTTTTTCTCTTTCTATCTCCAAGGACTGCCTATCTAAATCCAGCTGTTGCTTCTTGAGCTTCAGCCTGGATTGTTCCACTCTCAATCTATTGAGCTCCCTTTCTAACACTCTGTCATCAGGGTGGGTGGGTGAGGCATGTCTTGAAACAGAAGTATGGTGATAATGAACAGAGGGAGACCTGACCCTAACAGATGGCACTCTAACAACCTGGCTAACAGAAGTAACACTCCTACTATGATGAGAAGGAACAGTCTTACTGTGATGTGAGGTAACACTATTACTGTGATGTGAATTCACATCAGTACCAGCTATGCTAGGTGGTCTGCTAATGGGCAGGTTGGGAAGGTTCCCTTCTAAATCCTTTGCTAGGGGTGCCCAAGGGTCAGATTGGGAACCATCAGCTAATTTCTCAACAGAAGTGCCAACTCTGGTCTTATCTTGTTCAATGAGCATATTAACCAACAGTTCTCTACAGGGATTCTTCCCTACCCCTAAACCTCTTTCAATGCAGAGACTCCTTGCTCCTTTCCAGCTAAGGTGATCATAAGCAAGTTTGGACAGATCAACAGTTTGGCCTGTGCCAGACATCTTAGAAAGTGTTTAAGGGATAGAAAAAGAAAGAAAAAGTTTTTAGAACTTTTTAAAGAACAGAAAAAATACTTTTTAAACTTTTAAAGAACTTTTTAGAAAGTTTAGAGGTACTTTTCAGCACTTTGCAAAGAAGTGAGAGAAGAAAAGCAAAACTTCTTGGTTAGGTGTACATACACTGAACTTGTTTTGTATATTTTTCTCTTATGAAAAGTACAATGACAAAAGTAGTAAGTAGTTGCAAAGTACTTATCCCACCGCTGCACAACCAATGTAGGAGGCTGGACTGGCTTGTAGTGAGTACCAAGGGGTACTTACACCTTGCACCAGGCCCAGGTATCCCTTATTAGTGTAGAGGGGTGTCTAGCAGCTTAGGCTGATAGAAAAGGTAGCTTAGCAGAGCAGCTTAGGCTGAACTAGGAGACGAGTGAAGCTCCTACAGTACCACAAGTGTCATATGCACAATATCATAAGAAAACACAATACACAAATATCATAAAAATAAAAGTACTTTATTTTTATGACAATATGCCACAGTAACTCAGTGAGTACCCTCAGTATGAGGATAGCAAATATACACAAGATATATGTACACAATACCAAAATATGCAGTAATAGCAATAGAAAACAGTGCAAACAATGTATAGTCACAATAGAATGCAATGGGAACACATAGGTACAGGGGCAACACAAACCATATACTCTAGAAGTGGAATGCGAACCACGAATGGACCCCAAACCTATGTGTCCTCGTAGAGGGTCGCTGGGACTGTAAAGAAACAGTGAGTGTTAGAAAAATAGCCCACCCCAAGACCCTGAAAAGTGGGTGCAAAGTGCACCTAAGTTCCCCAAAGAGCACAGAAGTCGTGATAGGGGAATTCTGCAGGAAAGACCAACACCAGCAATGCAACAACAATGGATTTCCAGACGAGAGTACCTGTGGAACAAGGGGACCAAGTCCAAAAGTCACGATCAAGTCGGGAGTGGGCAGATGCCCAGGAAATGCCAGCTGTGGGTGCAAAGAAGCTGCCACCGGATGGTAGAAGCTATGGATTCTGCAAGAACGACAAGGGCTAGAAACTTCCCCTTTGGAGGATGGATGTCCCACGTCGTGAAGAGTCGTGCAGAAGTGTTTTTCCGCAGAAAGACCACAAACAAGCCTTGCTAGCTGCAAGGGTCGCGGTTAGGGTTTTTGGTTGCTGCTGTGGCCCAGGAGGGACCAGGGTGTCGCCAATTGCGTGAGGAGACAGAGGGGGTGTCCAGCAAGATAAGGAGCCCACTCAGAAGCAAGCAGCACCCGGAGAAGTGCCGGAACAGGCACTACGAAGTGGAGTGAATCAGTGCTTACCCGAAGTTGCACAAGAGAGTCCCACGACGCCGGAGGACAACTCAGGAGGTCGTGCAATGCAGGTTAGAGTGCCGGGGACCCAGGCTTGGCTGTGCACAAAGAAAATCCTCGGAGAGTGCACAGGGGCCGGAGTAGCTGCAAAGCATGCGGTTCCCAGCAATGCAGTCTAGCGTGGGGAGGCAAGGACTTACCTCCAACAAACTTGGACTGAAGAGTCACTGGACTGTGGGAGTCACTTGGACAGAGTTGCTGAGTTCAAGGGACCTCGCTCGTCGTGCTGAGAGGAGACCCAGAGGACCGGTGATGCAGTTCTTTGGTGCCTGCGGTTGCAGGGGGAAGATTCCGTCGACCCACAGGAGACTTCTTCGGAGCTTCTAGTGCAGAGAGGAGGCAGACTACCCCCACAGCATGCACCACTAGGAAACAGTCGAGAAGGCGGCAGGATCAGCGTTACAAGGTCGCAGTAGTCGTCTTTACTACTTTGTTGCAGTTTTGCAGGCTTCCAGCACGGTCAGCAGTCGATTCCTTGGCAGAAGGTGAAGAGAGAGATGCAGAGGAACTCTGATGAGCTCTTGCATTCGTTATCTGAGGAATTCCCAGAAACAGAGACCCTAAATAGCCAGAAAAGGAGGTTTGGCTACTTAGGAGAGAGGATAGGCTAGCAACACCTGAAGGAGCCTATCAGAAGGAGCCTCTGACGTCACCTGCTGGCACTGGCCACTCAGAGCAGTCCAGTGTGCCAGCAGCACCTCTGTTTCCAAGATGGCAGAGGTCTGGAGCACACTGGAGGAGCTCTGGGCACCTCCCAGGGGAGGTGCAGGTCAGGGGAGTGGTCACTCCCCTTTCCTTTGTCCAGTTTCGTGCCAGAGCAGGGCTGGGGGATCCCTGAACCGGTGTAGACTGGCTTATGCAGAAATGGGCACCATCTGTGCCCATGAAAGCATTTCCAGAGGCTGGGGGAGGCTACTCCTCCCAAGCCCTAACAACTTTTTCCAAAGGGAGAGGGTGTAACACCCTCTCTCTGAGGAAGTCCTTTGTTCTGCCTTCCTGGGCCAAGCCTGGCTGGACCCCAGGAGGGCAGAAACCTGTCTGAGGGGTTGGCAGCAGCAGCAGCTGCAGTGAAACCCCGGGAAAGGTAGTTTGGCAGTACCCGGGTCTGAGCTAGAGACTCGGGGGATCATGGAATTGTCTCCCCAATGCCATGATCCTAGACATGTTACATGGCCATGTTCGGAGTTACCATTGTGACTCTATACATATGTCGTGACATATGTATAGTGCACGCGTGTAATGGTGTCCCCGCACTCACAAAGTCCGGGGAATTTGCCCTGAACAATGTGGGAGCACCTTGGCTAGTGCCAGGGTGCCCACACACTAAGTAACTTAGCACCCAACCTTTACCAGGTAAAGGTTAGACATATAGGTGACTTATAAGTTACTTAAGTGCAGTGGTAAATGGCTGTGAAATAACGTGGACGTTATTTCACTCAGGCTGCACTGGCAGGCCTGTGTAAGAATTGTCAGATTTCCCTATGGGTGGGACAAGAAATGCTGCAGCCCATAGGGATCTCCTGGAACCCCAATACCCTGGGTACCTCAGTACCATATACTAGGGAATTATAAGGGTGTTCCAGTGTGCCAATGTAAATTGGTGAAATTGGTCACTAGCCTGTTAGTGACAATTTGGAAAGAAATGAGAGAGCATAACCACTGAGGTTCTGAATAGCAGAGCCTCAGTGAGACAGTTAGTCATAACACAGGTAACACATACAGGGCACACTTATGAGCACTGGGGCCCTGGCTGGCAGGGTCCTAGTGACACATACAACTAAAACAACATATATACAGTGAAATATGGGGGTAACATGCCAGGCAAGATGGTACTTTCCTACACAACCCCCCCCCCCAAACGAAGGACAATAAGACTAGCCATGCCCTGATGAGTCTTCATTGTCTAAGTGGAAATATCTGGAGAGTCCATCTGCATTGGAGTGGGTACTCCCAGGTCTATGGTCCACTGTATAGTCCATTCACTGTAGGGATATGGACCACCTCAACAATTCAGGGTTTTCACCTTTCATTTGTTTTAGCCAAAGTAGAGGTTTGTGGTCTGTCTGAACAATGAAGTGAGTGCCAAACAGGTATGCCTCAACTTCTTCAGTGCCCAGACCACAGCAAAGGCCTCCCTCTCTATGGCAGACCAACGCTTTTCTCTAGGGGTCAACCTGCTGCTGATAAAAGCAACAGGTTGATCCTGGCCCTCAGAATTAAGTTGTGATAAGACTGCCCCTACCCCTAATTCAGATGCATCAGTTTGGACAATGAATTTTTTGGAGTAACAGGGGCTTTTCAGGACAGGTGCAGAGCACATGGCCTGCTTCAGCTCCTCAAAAGCTTTCTGACAGTTTGCTGTCCATAATACCTTCTTAGGCAAGAAATGAGAGAGCATAACCACTAAGGTTCTGAATAGCAGAGCCTCAGTGAGACAGTTAGTCATAACACAGGTAACACATACAGGGCACACCTATGAGCACTGGGGCCCTGGCTGGCAGGGTCCCAGTGACACATACAACTAAAACAACATATATACAGTGAAATATGGGGGTAACATGCCAGGCAAGATGGTACTTTCCTACACCGTATACCCCAGTGCTTGCATTCCTGTCTGGGACCTTGTGTGATGATGGTTTAGGGGGTTGTATGGGTATGTGCAGTGGGCATGCTTTAGTGATGGGTGTCCATGCTTTGTTGTTGCCTGCAGGGCTTGGTGTTGGGATGGGTGGTTTGTGATGTTGGGACATATGTGAGGAGTTGGGATGCTGGGGGTGAGGGTGAGGGTGGGGGTATGTGATAGCATGCAGGTAGGGTTGGGGATGTAATAATTAAGTTTTGTCTTACCAGAGTCCATTCCTCCAGCTACTCCTGCGAGGCCCTCAGGATGCAGAATCGCCAAGACCTGCTCCTCCCATGTTGTTAGCTGTGGGGGAGGAGGTGGGGGTCCGCCGCCAGTCGGCTGAACCGCCTGGTGGTGTCTTGAGACCACGGAACGCACCTTCCCCCGTAGGTCGTTCCACCTCTTCCTGATGTCCTCCCGATTTCTTGGGTGCTGTCCCACTGCGTTGACCCTGTCCACTATTCTTCGCCATAGCTCCATCTTCCTTGCAATTGAGGTGTGCTGCACCTGTGCTCCGAATAGCTGTGGCTCTACCCGGACGATTTCCTCCACCATGACCCTGAGCTCCTCCTCCGAGAACCTGGGTTGTCTTTGCTGTGCCATGGGGTGGTGTAGGTGATGTGTGGGGTGGAGTGTGTGATGATAAGTGTGCTGATATGTAGTGGTGTGTTGTGTGAGGTGTGTGGAAGTTCTGTGGGTGATGGTGTTGTGTGCCTGTGGATGCTGTTGTTCTTGCTGGTGGTGTCTCTCTCTGGCCTTCTTTCGGAATTTGTGGTCGTGGGGGTTTGTGGGTGTGTGTTTTATACTGTAATGGGTGTGTGGGAGTGGTGTGTGTATGTGTATCAGGTGTGTGTCTTTCGAATTGTCCAATGTGGTAGTGTTTTGTAAGAGTGTGTTTATTTTGAGCACGGCGGTGTGTACCGCCAATGGAATACCGCGGTTGAAAGACCGCTGCGTGGATTCGTGTGTCGTGATAGTGTGGGCGTATTTCTGTTGGCGTGACGGTGGAGGTTTTGTTTTCGCCAGTTTATCACTGACCTTTTGTGTGGCGGACTTGTGTGGGTGTCTGAATTTTGGCAGATTCCGAAATGTGGGTCATAATAGCTGTGGCGGAATTCCGCGGGCGCGGCGGTGTGTTGGCGGTCTTCTGCACGGTGGTAAGCGGCTTTTACCGCCAATGTTGTAATGACCGCCTAAGATTTAACACATAGGTAGAAGGATAACTTTAGAATTTCTCATTGTGGTGTAGATATGTTTGGTTTGTATATAAAGAATAAACACATTTATAATAATTTAAAGGTGGTACATACATTTTAAACTTAATACATAATTATAACTTTACGATTTGTAATGTTTGTGTAGTTTAAGATTGGTTATTATAGAAAGAATAAAGAAAGTTTCCCTAATCATAACAAAGTTGTCATCTTTGTTTTTTCAGTGAATTTTAATGTTTTTTAAATACAAATGTGTTTAAAATCATTGAGTCCAGTGGCGTCGAGTGGAGTGTTGTTACATGGAGTGTCGTAGAGTAGAGAGGAGTAAAGTGTCATACAGTGCAATGTTGTAGATTTTAGTGTCATAGAAGGTAGTGGAGTAAAATGGAGTAGCCTAGTATATAGTGGACTTAAGTGTCATAGAGTGCAGTGGTGTATTATATAGTACGGTGGAATGGAGTGAACTAGAGTGGTCAGACAAATCACTGAGTCGAGTGAACTGTTATAAACTGGAGTGGCTTCTGGTACAGAACAGGGGAGTGGTGTGTCGAAAAGCGCTTGAAAGTGTTGAACAGTGAAGCACATTGTTGTATTATGGAGTGCAAAGGCACAGAGTGGAGGAGAGGGCTGTACAGTGTAGTGTAGGGACATACAACAGAGTACAGTATCGTATATTGGCATAGAGTGTAGTAGTCTTGTACAGTGAGGCTGCATAGAGTGGAGTATTTTAGAGTATAGCGGCGTAGAGTGGAATGTTGTATAGTGCCATAGATTGTTATAAAGTGTTGTACAGTGGAGTAGAGTGTGGTGGAGTCCAGTGAAGTGGAGTAGCGTAGAGTAGGGTAGCGTGGCTTGGAATAGAGTAAAGCTGCATGATTAGAGTAGAGTGGACTGGCATAGGATACAGTGGAGTAAAGCATTGTAGAGTAGAGTGGTGTGTCATACAGTGGAGTTGAGTGGTGTCTTGTAGAGTGTCAGAAAGTGTCAGAGAGTGGAGTAAAGTAGAGAGCCACAAAGTGAATTACAGAGTTTTATAGTGGAGTGGTGTAGACTAGAGTAGAGTGCGGTACAATATAGTAGAGTGGAGTGGCACCATAGAATGCAGAAGTGGATTACAGTGGAGTAGAGAGGAGTAGTGTATCATAGAGTAAAGGATAGTAATGTGAGGTGGAGCGACATAAAAAGGTGTTGGGTACAGCATCTTAGAGTGGAGTAGAGTATTGCACAGTAGTACAGAGTGAAGTAGAGTGCTGTAGAAAAGCATTGACAGGAGTACATTGTTGTACAGTAGAGTGCTAGAGAGTGGAGTATTGTGTGGTAGAGTGGAGAGGTGTAGACTGTTGTTGAGTGGAGAACAGTGTTCATGAGCAGAGTACAGTGAAGTGGCACAGAGAGAAGTTGGGTATAGTTGAGAGGCATACACTGGACTAGCATAGTGTGGAGGGCATAAATTAGAGTGGCATATAGTGAGTAATGGACCATGGAATAGCACAGAGTGGAGTGGTATAGAGTGGAATAGCACAGAGTGGAGTAGAGCAGACTAGAGTTAAGTACAGTGAAATAGATTAGAGTGGCATAGAGTGGGGGCCTTATTGTGGAGTGGCGTTGACTGGAGTGGTGTGGAGTAGAGTTATGTGTAGTGGACTAATATAGAGTGGCATAGAGTGAAGGGACATATAGTGGAGTGACGTTTACTGGAGAAGTGTAGAGTGGAGTGACGTACAATCGAATAGCGTACAGTGGAATGGTGTAGAGAGGAGTGGCATAAAGAAGAGTGGGATACACTGGAGTGGCACAGAGTAAAATATCATACACTGGAGTGGTGTAGAGTGGAGTGGCATACAGTGGAAAAGCATACAGAAGAGTAGCATATGTGGAAATAGTGTAGGGTACAGTGGAGTGGTGTAAAGTAGAGTGGTGTAGACTGGAGTGGCAAAGACTGGAATAGCGTACAATGGAGTGGCGTAGAGTGGATTGGGGTGCAGTGGAGTCACGTAGAATGGAGTGGCATACAGTGAAATAGGGTTCAGTAAATTGTCATACGGTGAAGAGCGTTAGAGTGGCGCAGAGTGGAGCTGCATACAGTGGAGTTGCAGGGTGAAATAGCACGCAGTGGAGTATTGTAAAGTGGAGTGGTTTAGAGTGGAGTGGAGTGGTGGATAATGGCATAATATACAGTGGAGTTGCAAAGAGTGGAATGGCATTGATAGGAGTGGAGTAGAGTGTACTAGGATACAGTGAAGTAGCCTACGTGGGGTGTTGGAGAGTGAAGGAGCATACATCTGAGTGAGGTAGAGTTGTGCGGCAAACAGTAGAATAGTGTAGAGTGGAGTGGCATAGAGTGGAATAGTGTACAGTGGCGTGGGGTATAGTTGAGTGGCACAGAATGGAAAGGCATACACTGGGATAACGCTGAGTGGAACAGCATATGGTGGAACTGCGTACAGTGGAATGGAATAAAGTAGAGTGGCATCGAATGGAATAACATAGTGGGATGGGCTGCAGTGGAATGGCATAGAGTGGAATGGTATAAACTAGAACAGTGCAGAGTGGAGCGGTGAAGGGTGGAGTTACATTCAGTGGATTAGAGTACAGTGAATCACCGTACAGTGGAGTAGCGTACAGTGGAATGGTGTAGACTGAAGTGTCATAGAGTGAAGTGGGATAGAGTGGCATAGAGTGGAGTGGCATACAGTGGAGTTGCAGAGTGAAACAGCGCAGGGTGGAGTATTGTAAAGTGGTGTGGTGTAGAGTGGAGTGACGAACAGTGGAATAGTATACAGTGGAGTTGCAAAGAGTGGAGTGGCATAGATACGAGTGGAGTAGAGTGTAATAGGATACAGTGAAGTAGCTCACAGTGGGGTGTCGTAGAGTGGAGGAGCACACATCTGAGTGAGGTACCGTGGTGCGGTATGCAGTAGAATAGCGTAGGGTGGAGTAACATAGAGTGGAATAGTGTATAGTGGGATGGGGTATAACTGAGTGGCACAGAGTGGAAAGGCATAGACTGGAATTATGCTGTGTGGAGTGGTATAGGGTAGAACTGCGTACAGAGGAATAGTATAAAGTGGAGTAGCGTAGAATGGAATAACATATACAGGGATGGGCTACAGTGGAATAGCGTGGAGTGGCATAAGCTGGAACACAGCAGAATGGAGTGGTGAAGGGTGGAGTTACATTCAGTGGATTAGAGTACAGTGAATCAGTGTAGAGTGGAGTAGCGTGCAGTGGAGTGGTGTAGACTGAAGTGCCATAGAGTGGAGTGGCTTATAGTGCGATATGGGGTAGAGTACAGTAGCAAACAATGGAACAGTGTATAATTGAGTGGTGTACATGCAGTAGCATTGAGTGGAGAGGAACAGAGTGTAATAGCATAGTGTGGAGTGGCATACAGTGGAGTTTTGTACAGTGCAGTAGCATAGAGTGGGTTGGCAAAGACTTTAGTGGGATGCAGTGGAGTGGCATAGACTAGAGTGATATAGAGTGGAGTGGCATACAGTGGAGTCGTGTAGAGTGCAGTGGTGCAGAGTGGAGTGCCATAGGCTGGAGTGGCACAGAGTGTAGTGGCATACAGTGAAGTAGCACAGACTGGAGTAGCGTACAGTGGAATAGCGTACAATAGAGTGTCATATAGCAAAGTGAGGAAGATTAGCATAGCATGGACTGGAGTTGAGTGGAATGGCTTAGAGTGGAATAGCCCACAGTGGAGTGTTGTAAAGTAGAGTGGTGTAGAGTAGAGTTATGTAAAGTGGACTAGCATAGAGTAGAGTGGCATAGGGTGGAGGGGCATATAGTGGAGTGGCGTTGACTCAAATGGTGTAGAGTGGAGTGGCATACTTTGTAATAGCGTACATTGGAACAGTGTAGCGTGGTGTAGCATAAAATAGAGTGGGATATGCTGGAGTGGCGTACAGTGAAATAGCATACACTGGAGTGATGTACAGGGGAGTGGCATACAGGGGAAAAGCGTACAGAAGAGTAGCATTCACTGAAATTGTGTAGAGTGGAGCAGAGTACAGTATAGAGATGTAGAGTGGAGTGGTGTAAACTGGAGTGGAGTATACTGGAATAGCGTACAATGGAATGGCGGAGAGTGGAGTGGGGTAGAGTGGAGTTGTGCACAGTGGAGTAGCATACAATGGAATGGCGTAGAGTGGAGTACAGTGGAGTTGCGTAGAGTGGAGTTGGCACAGTGGAGTAGCGTACAGTGAAATAGGGATCAGTGAAATGTCATTCAGTGAAGTGGGGTAGGGTGGCGTAGATTGGAGTGGCATAGAGTGGAGCTGCGTAGAGTGGAATAGCACACAGTGCAGTGTTGTAAAGTGGAGTGGCATAGAGTGGAGTGGTGAAGAGTGGAATAGTATACAGTGGAGTTGCAAAGAGTGGAGTGGCATAGATAGAAGTGGAGTAGAGTATACTAGGGTACAGTGAAGTAGCCTACAATGGAGTGTTGTACAATGGAGGGGCATACATCGGAGTGAGGTAGAGTGGTGTGGCATACAGTGAAATAACATAGAGTGGAGTGGCATAGAGTGGAATAGTATAGTGGTGTGGGCTAAAGTGAGGTGGCATAGAGTGAAGAGACATAGGGGGTCATTATGAACTCGGTGGGTCAACAAAAGACCGCCAGCAAGCAGAAGACCCCGCCAGCCACATAATGTACATTCAGCTGGGCCTGCGGAGGGAAACTGTTTCCGACAGCCAGCCCAGCTGAATGCAGGGCATGTACATTGACGCCGGCTCCACATGGAATCGGTGACAATGTAGCAGTGCGGCGGGTGCCGTAGCACCCGTTGCGCATTTCACTGCCCGTAAATCGGGCAGTGAAATGCGCGCCGGGATGTGCACAGGGGCCCCTGCACTTCCCATGCCAAGTGCATGGGCCGTGCAGTGGCCCCCAGGGGGACCCCGAGGCACCCATTCTGCCAGCTTTTCTCTGGCAGGGTAGACCACCAGGGAACACCTGGTGGAACCAGGAACATTATCCGGCAGGCAGCGCTGCTTGCAGCGCTGACCTGTCGGATATGTAACTCCGCCATCGCCAGGCTGCCTGGTGGCAGAAGCCTGGTGGTGGCGGAGTTACATAAGTGGCGGTTCTGCCACGAATATTATATGGCGGTCTTTAATTACCGCCACCGCCACCGCCGGCCGCCGGCCTGGCGGCCCAGACCGCCATGGTCATAATGAGGGCCATAGACTGGAATAACGCAGAATGAAGTGGCGTAGGGTGTAGTTATGTTTAGTGAATTAGCGCACAGTGAATCGGCACAGAGTGGAGTAGCGTACAGTGCAGTGGTGTAGACTGGAGTGCCATTGAATGGAGTTCCATCAGTGAAACAGCGTACAGTGGAGTGTGGCAAAGTGGAGCAGTGTAGAGTGCAGTGACATAAAGTAAAATAGCGTACAGTAGAATGGTGAAGAGTGGAGCGGCATACAGTGGAGTGAGGTAGAGTGTAATATGGTACAGTCGAGTAGAGTTGAGTGGAGTCTCATAGAATGGAGTGGTGTGCACCGGAGTGAGGAAAAGTGCAGTGGCATACATTGGAATAGTGTACAGTGGAGTGGCCTAGAATGGTGAGGCATAGAATGGAATAGCAAACAGCAGAGTGGTATAGAATGGAGTGGGATAGAGTGGAGTGAGGTAGAGTGGAGTGGCAGACAGTGGAATAGCGTACAGTGGATTGGTGTACAGTGGAATAATGTACACTGGTGTGGGGTAGAGTGGAGTGCTGTAGAGTGGAGTGGCAAAGGTTGGATTAAGGTACATTGTAGTGGTGTACAGTGGAGCAACATAGAGTGGACTGTCCTGGAGTGGAGTGGTCTAGAGTGTAATAGCAGTGAGTGTAGTAGAATAGAGTGAAGTGCCGTAGAGTGAAGTGGCATACAGTGGAGTAGCATACAATGGCGCGATGTAGAGTGGAATAATTTTGAGTGTAGTAGCGTACAGTGGAGTGTTGTAGAATGGAGTGCCATATGGTAGAGTAGCGTTGAGTGGCGTGGTGAACAGTGGAGTGTCACACAGTGGAACAGCATAGAATGTAGTACTGTGGAGTGGAGTGGCATATGTTAGAGTGCAATAGGGTGTAGTGGCATAGAGTGGAGTGGTGTACAGTGTAATAGAGTATAGGGGAGTGTCATAGAGTGGAGTGGCATTTAGTGGAGTGGCGTACAGTTGGGTGGCTTACAGTGGAGTGGCATACAGTGAATTAGTGTACAGTGGAGTGGTGTACATTGGAGTAGCATAGAGTGGAAGAGTGCAGAATGTAGTGTTCTTGAAGTGGAGTTGTGTACAGTGGAAAACCGTAGAGTGGAGTGGCATAGATTGGAATGACATACAGTAAAGTGGTAGAGACTGGAGTGTCGTAGAACAAAGTGGAGTAGAGTGTGATAACGTACAGTGGAATGGTGTACAGTGGAGTGGCGTGAAGTGGAATGGGTTAGAGTGGAATGGCATACACGGGAATCCCTTTTTTCTTTGCACATTCTTTACAAGTCTCCGCAAAACTTTGTATTGTTCAACAATGTAGAAAAATGAATAGGCCTGTAAAGTTTTGCGAGATTCGCCAAATTGACGCAAACATATCAGCGAGCAAAAATCAGAGGAATTCCTATCTCTGGGAATCCTAACTATAACTCGATTATAACTCTATTATGAATAAAAAATACATCTATCTATCTATCTATCTATCTATCTATCTATCTATCTATCTATCTATCTATCTATCTATCTATCTATCTATCTATCTATCTATCTACATATAGAGAGCGAAAGGCAGATAGATAGATAGATAGATAGATAGATAGATAGATAGATAGATAGATAGATAGATAGATAGATAGATAGATAGATAGATAGATAGATGTATTTTTATTCATAATGTTTTTGATTAAATGAAAGTGATGAGGCAGCTCTAGGTCAAAGCTTAAACGGGGAAGATCTACATTTACCATTTATCATTGGCTACTCAGAACATCAACATTCAAATCTGACCCCTTAATCAAAGGATGCGCATGCGCCTTTATGCCACTGGGGAGCAAACGTGGCTGCTTAGGGCAATGGAAATCAACAAGGGCAGTGACATTTGATAATATTTAAAACCTTAACATCACTAGGTGCTAAAGATCAAGAGGAATATTTCAAGCGGCTATTTTTATCAATTACTCCTTCATTTAATAGTGTTACTAGACCATCTCGTTATTATCTACACTTATTTACGTGGTCACTCGTATTATCTCCCGGAACCATCTAGCAATGATTACTTAGGCTATCATTTCCCACACATCTTGAGAGATTGTTTCATCACCTCAAAATTCTACATAATTCAGCTGCCAGAATAGTCATAAATACCCCAAACAATGGCCCCGCATCTCGCTTTGATAATGTCCTTTCCCTCGATTATCACTCAGCTTAACTCTTACACATAATGTCCCGGTGGACTTGAAAAACACACTGAAAAGCTTCTTCGTGTCCATATAAATAGCTTCTGTCCATTCCTGCGAATATACCCTGGACTTTACATTTTCTCCAATCCAGTCTGCACCTCACTTCCTGTCCTCTGTTGTCATATCCTGTGTCAAGGGTTGAGAACTGCACAACACGTGTCGGAAAGCCTAAGCAAGAAATACGTTTCTAAAATCTTTTTAAAATACTCTAGGTTCTTAGTAGCCCTGAGTGCTAAATATGCCAAGAGTTGAACAAAATAACAGTAAAGAACAGCTTATTTTGTTTGTGAAGGAAACTGCTTGAACCGACCTTGAAAGAGAAGCGTTAAAGGACCTATGAAAGTGAACTTTCATCGCACCTGCTCTGTCTGTCCATTTAACAGTGTGAACGCATCACCTCATCTTTGCATCTATCCACTTATAGCTCTCATGGAGCGTTCGAAAATGTATCTTAATAGGCGCAGCACCAAAGGAACATTTCAAACAACCGAAATAAATCTCTATTGTCAAAAAGTTCAATGACGCCATTAGGGAACACTCTGACCTGGCAGGTAATGGTACCCAAGTAAAGTATTCTTAGGCAGTTGTAGGATGGTAAATAACTCCTGTTATCACACATATTTGAAACTCCGTAACCCTGTAATTTTCCACATCCTGGTAGGCAAAAAATATGGTTTTTATTAAAGATACGCAGGCTAATGCTATGCAATATCATTTAATGCCACTACTCACAACAGCTCCTTTAAGTAACATAGGGACATATTTACAAGAAAGTTTACTTTTCTTGCGCTGCCCTGCGCCCCCTAATGTCACTATGGTAGCGTTGCACTTGCTATACAGCGCACGTTGGCACAACAGCATCATAATTTTTGACGCTATTGTTGCGCTTTTATGGATTAGCGCTGGGAAAGCACAGGGAGGCCATAGGTCATAATGGGAGCGTCACTTTAATGCCTGCCCTGAGCAGATGTTAAAAAATGACTGAAAAAATGTCACAGAGAAATCTTGTAAATTTCACTACGCCATTTTTTGAGCCTCCCTACGTGGGAACTCCCCCCTTGCATACATTATACCTGGTGCATGTATACTGTGGTGCCAGGGGTTATGAAACGGCACAATGCTTTGTAAATAGGATGCATGGTGGGGGCCTCCTTAACACCTTCTTAGTGTAAAAAAAAACAATTATGCTAGAGTAGTGCAAGGAGGCTCAAGGGGCTTGTAAATATGCCCCAAAAACATAGAATTCCAACATAAAAAAGAACAGAGATCAGCCCTCAGCCTTCTTTTTAGCAACTGCAGCTGTAAACAACCTTAGAACAGTTTCTGAACCCCTTCGCTGACAGGCCTTTTCCCCTCCTCTGCTGATCCTTTTTTGGCTATTTGGGGCAGTTTGTGCTTAGGCCATCATAACTTTTTGTCCACATAGGCTACCCTCACCAAATTTGCGTCTTTTTTTCCCAACATCCTAGGGCTTCTAGAGGTTCCCAGAGTTTGTGGGTTCCCCTGAAGGAGAGCAAGAAAGTAGCCAAAATACAGCAACACTTTAGTTTTTTTGTTTTTTTAAAGCGCTGCAGAAAAAGGCTTGTGTTTTTTTTCCTGAAAACGGCATCAACAAAGGTTTTGCGGTGCTAAAATCACCATCTTCCCAGCTTTCAGGAACAGGCAGACTTGAATCAGTAAGTAGTAACTAAGTAAATTGTATTATTAGCATGATTAATTAAAAACAACACCAATTCAATGCATCACGTCTGTGAGCTATAGTACACACAAACATGTATGCATTAATATGATTAAAACAGGCTATGCAAACTGGGCAGGTGGGTTTTACCCCACCTGTTTTTTTTTAAAGATTTAAAATAAACAAAAAATTGAGGACAGATCCTCCTTAAACTTAGAACAGATAAAAAAAATGAGGACGAGTCTTTGAAAAAAGGACAGTTTTGCAATGACAGTACAACATTGACTATCATCCCAAGTCTGGTGGTGCTTGGTTACATCACGTGCTCGATGTAGAACAATGACGCCACTATCAATCCTGACTTTGCACTGGCCTTGCCGCTACCGGTTCAGCCGTATATGACAGAGATTTGCATGCCTGCAGCATAAACTTCGTCCCCCGGCAGGCAAAAGGAATCGAAAGGCCACTTAGCCAGCTGATGACCGCTGGTCTGCATGTGCATCTGCCAAGGGCCATAAAGGAGTGTTTCAAGAGTATTTTCCTTTGCTCCCACAGTGCTGGACATACATAGAAAAGATGCACAAGGAACTCTTGTTTGTACCCACAAAGACGACACGCTTCTGACCTGAATTGCTGTTTACAGGAAGGAACCATATCTTTGGTGACAATCGACCCAAAGCGCTAAAATATAACTTGTAGTTTCAGCGTTTGCCTAAAAAAAGCTGATAGATATTCCTGGGGTCTGAGAGTTTTATATGAATATAGTACCACCCAGGCATGTCGTCTTTTGGCAAGTATGTTCTTGTCAGTAATGAGTGACAGTGACTGGGTTGCAGCGTTGACCATCCGGTAGAACTCCCCTTTACTCAAGCTCATGTCCCAGACGGCTTCCAGGCCCAGGTCCTTTATTGAGTTGTTTAGATGGTTTCCCCATGAGCCAATAATATTACGGTGCTGTTGTTCCTTGATTTCAAGCCAGCATAGGTTACTTATTGATCCTGTTTCTGCAGCTCGCAATCTCCAGCAGAGTTTTACGTACGCATTCTTGCTCTGGAATATATAGTTTTTTAACCCAAATCCAGCCGAACCTCAGCTGGTGATGCTGAATTGGGAATCTGGAACACAGCTTTGCAGGCATTTGTTTGAATTTGATTAAAAACTGTTGCTTCTTTGCCCAGCATTATCTCGGCCCCATTAGTGACTGTTGGCATTAACCGTGCTGTCATTACAGAGAGCAGATGATTATATCATGGGCAACTCAGTTTTTGTTTTAATGATTTAAATCCATATGTCACGGCTAGTGCTTTTGCTCGTACAGCGACCAGCTGGGGTTTGAAGGACAGATTTTTATCTACTATGAAGCCTAGATATTTATAGGCAGCAACGACCTCCCCCTGAATCCCATCGATAAACCATGAGTCAGATTTGCGTTTCGAATCCACCAGTCCAACCACTTTGGTTTTATTCAGATTCAATTCTAAACCTTGTTTGGTGATGTAACTAGTAAGAGCATCAATACTACGCTGCAGACCAATTGGAGTTTGACTAAGAAGCATGATGTCATCTGCATACTGTAACCATGCAACTGTATCCTGAGTCAGGACTGGCGGATGGTTTGATATTGAGGAGAGAGCCTCGGCAAGATCGGCTAGGTATAGGTTAAAGAGCATGGGGGCTAAGACACATCCGTGCTTTAGACCATTCGAAGTATAACCTCTGTTGGTGACATGGCTGCCTGCTCCGATCTTAACTTGCGCCCAGGTGCCTGTGTATAGTTCTGTCATTGTGGTCAGCAGGCAGCTGGGTATACCCCAGCTTTTAAACTTTTCCCACAGACGGGCTCTCGGGTCCTGATCAAACGCTGACTTAAGGTCAATGAAACAGGCAAATAGCTGACTTTTCTTGAATCTGGACTTGTAACCTAACAAGGCCAGGGCAGTCAGGTTGGTTGAAATTCCCTTGCCAGCTCTAAAACCAGTCTGGCTTCGTGGTAAAAGGTGTCTCTCTTGGAGCCCAACCCGATAGTTGTAGCAGCAGATATAATGCATAAAACTTAGCTTCAAAGTCAATCAGGGCTATTAGTCTATAGTTCGTTGGAGAGGCAGGATTGCCCGTTTTGTAGCTAGGGTGGAATATGTTGCCTTTCCAAGCATCAGGAAGGGTCTTGGACCCATGGAGATCATTGAAAAGGAGCGCCAGATAGTAGGCCCAGTATGTTACATCACCTTTAAATAGGGCATTAGAAATCCCATTCTGTCCTGTAGCACCTGCCATTTTTAGCTTTTTTATGATGCCAATTAGCTGTTCAATATCATTGTCCTTGATGACGTTTGCTTGGTCAGGGTCTGCCTGTGTCTTGATTTTAAAGTCAAAATCAGGTGGCCTTGAAATACTCGAGTTAGTTGGTAATGGATCCCCTGGTATCTCCATGTGTGCTGGGGTTGAGTATAGTGCCAAACCGGGGCCTTCCCAAGAGGCAGCATCGATGCCTGCATTGGAGTGCCGTTGTTTCCCATGTACCAACCCGTTCACCAAGTGCCAAAATTTACTATTGTTCTTTGTACTGCTTCCATCACTTTCTCAATGCCTAGCCCGTGCCATTTTAACTTCTTTACTTCTTGGTCCTTGGAGCGGCAATGATGATGTTTGAAGTTGGTAATCGCTTACATGCCCATCTTAACAGTATGGCTTGAGGAAAATGGTCACTTTCTGGGCTTGCAAGTATTTTATAAGTAGCAATGAGTGACAGTCCTTCATCATTTATTAGCATAAAGTCAATTGTTGATTTCATAGCACCGTTTGTAAAGGTTACCGGTGGGGAAAGATCTCTCCCTGGGTGCATCTTCAAGCGACTTAGTCCCAGTTTTTTAAGCCAGTTATTTAGATATGTACCATAATGTTTTTTCCCCTGTCTTGGGTGGCTTTTGCTTGGATCCAAATTGAAGTCACCGGACTCAATATGAGTGGTCTCCTTATACTGCCTCCTCAATATTTTAAGTATGTTGAACAGAGTTTCCAAATTTTCACTGTTTAACTCTTTGTTCGGATGAATATAAACATTGGTTAACCGCAGTGAGTTTTTAGTCCCAGATGGCTCTTGGGATACCAACTTTATTGTCAGCAGCCAGTTGATTCCAAGCTCGATTTGTTTGATGGCCTAGTTGATCTTGGTTGAGCATACTGTGGTAAGACCTCCTTTTGCGTGCCTGAAATTTTGGAGCCTAACTGCTGGAACATGCCTGCCAGCATAGCCATAGATTTGAATGGATTCTGTGCATCATGTTTCCTGGAGCATGATTATATCAAATGTCTGTCAGAACTTCAGTGTTGCTTCATCCGCGACCAGTTGTGTTAGACCATGACAACTCCAAGTGCATATGGGTAAGTGATCCTCAGTCGTAGTTTCCCAAACTCCAGCATCAGGACCAATTACTGTGGTTGAACTTGGTGGGCTGTCGCACTACCCGATTCCCACCTCAGGGTATACCGATGAATACTAGATGGCTGCACCCCTGATCAAGTGAGCTTAGGTTTCTTACTATGGTTAAATGTTCACACCTGCTTTGGGTCTTCTCTACTCCAACTGCTCCTTTCAACACTGATGCCTCTTTCACTGTTCCCGGGAGCAAGGGGCTAGGATACTGACAGGGTTTTTGATTTAGTAAAGTAATGCCCCATGAGCAAAAGATGTCTTGATTAGACAGGATTTGAGTGGTAGTAACAGAAGAAACCCAGGAAGTAAGAGTTGCCTCTTTATCCCGGTTGTACGGGTGCCGAACGAACTCCCCCGACTACAACTCAGCCGTAGTGAAATGGCAAAGGGGCCAAATTTCATTAATGAGCCTGATGATTGACCCTCTGTTTAAGATGTCAAAGGTACCTATTGAATTGTAGCAGGGGCTAAAAAAAAGTTTGTGATTGCTCAAAGCTTTGGAATACAAAAATGGGTGTCCTCCGGGCGGGCATTTTAATGTTGACGATTTCAGAGTAGTAACAAGTTTTGTGTGTTGTACCCTGTTGGGGGTCGGCTTGATGTCAGCCAGTGCAACCTGTTGCGGGATCTAGTGGTGCTCAAATGCTGTGGAAGATTGATTAAATCCTATGTGATCGAGGGCTGCGCGCCCAGTGTTCTCACCACTGTGCCCTTGCACAAAGCTCTGGTTAGTGTTGGAGTCTACTTCCAGGAAGTTGGAATTGGTAATCTCCCCCTGAGCTGCTTCTCCATCCCAGTCGCTATGCGATGGCCAGATCTCCAAGAGGCCATGAGTGGCTGTTTCCGATGACCTTATGGACTGCTACAAGCCCTGTCAGTTTGTATGGGGTTTTCCTGCATGTCACTTTGCATAATTGCCTGCTGTGTGGGAGGTGTCTTGCAAGCCTCCTGGACTCCCTCGTCTTTCCCCGCAGGGTCTTTGCCCTGCATACCTGTGAACTTTACAAATGACTTCCAAATGCTGTTTTGTTGAGCTACATTGGCCTTCTTACGGGCTCTCCTTAGTAATTTCTTATCCCTTTTAGTAGGCGAGACCTTAATTGCTACTGTGGCTGTTAGGGCTTCTCATGCAGTCCCTTCCTCGATGGGACTTGCTAGCAGAGTGATGGGAGCCCCATTGGAGTTCTGAATTACCTCCTGCTGGGAGGGGCCTGTTGCCTGTGGATTGCTGGTTACTAGTTCTCGATTTCTAATTTCACTATCGACTGCGGGCCTTTCATGGAGATTCTCGTGCGAGGGCCCGGCCCTCTTACAGAGCCGATTCTGAGATCTCGAAGCTTGAGGCCTGACTTCCGTCAAGATTTAATTTAGAAGTTCTGTAGTTTTGGGGGGTTGTCTCCAGTGGGGGCACATTGACAATGCACTTGCTGAGTGTAAGTATGAGTCTGGGCCCTTCTAATGAGATCGTTCAAACCTTGAAGTTTCTTGTCAATGCTCACAATATGTACTGCCAAAATGTTAAGTAAGTCCACCTGGGGTTCCTGTTTGTCTGCTTGATAAAAGAGTGCTGTGTACATGGCGTTCATGGTTGTAAGCAGGGCTTGCCAGGAGGCCTCGG
Source organism: Pleurodeles waltl (assembly GCF_031143425.1). Lineage (NCBI taxonomy): Eukaryota > Metazoa > Chordata > Amphibia > Caudata > Salamandridae > Pleurodeles > Pleurodeles waltl. Next base: position 1,150,310,012 of record NC_090445.1, on the reverse strand, counting down.
CCTCCCCAAATGCTGGCGCGGCCTCCTTTGATGAAGCATCTGATGAAAAAGCAGCCAAAGCTTTAGTCTCCGCTGACCGACCCAGCACGGAACCAGTTGCCAGCTCCTGCTTAACTGGAACACTGGAATACTTGAACACCGGGGGCTAAAGGGAATGGACCACAATCTCCACTCGTGGGCTACAGCTGATAGTACGCTGATTCAGGGTGGTCGTTGGGCTAGCTTGAAGCTTCCCCTCTTTGTATGGTGTTCGAAACAAACAGGGATGCCCCCATCTCGGATGAAGGTACTGAGACGTGCAAATCGGAAAGTTCCGAAAGATCGATTAGTGGTGGAACATAACTTGCTGTGCTGTAAGTGGTGCCCTGTCCCAACAAGTTCACTGGTAATTGCAATGGTTGTGGCTCTAATGGTACCTGCAGTGACACCTGTAGAGATGGTGAAAGGGAATTCTGGCTCCAATTGTTCCAGTTACTAAGATTCAGGGTAGAAAAAGACTCCTGTTGATTAACAATGTGTACTTCCGCCCTGGTCTTATTGTTGGGAGCAACCTTGTGTGCCGTGAGCCTCCCGGTACTAGCGTCTCCTGCGTCTCCTCACGTCTCCATCTTTGAATCAGAAAACCACATTTTTCAACACAATTTTGGCATTTTATTGGGACATACCCCATTTTTACAATTCTTTTGTGCTTTTAGCCTCCTCCCAGTTAGTGACAAAAATGGGTGTAAAACCAATGTAGGATCCCAGAAAGCTAAACATTTCTGAAAAGTAGACACAATTCTAAATTCAACAAGCAGTCATTTGTGTAGCTCCTACAAGGGTTTTCTACAGAAAATAACAGCTAAAATAAAAAAATATTGAAATTGAGGTAAAAAAACAGTCATTTCTCTCTCCGTTTTACTCTGTAACTTTTTCCTGCGATGTCAGATTTTTTAAAGCAATATACCGTTACGTCTGCTGGACTCTTCCGGTTGCAGGGATATATATAGGCTTGTGGGTTCATCCAGAATCCTAGGTACCCAGAGCCAATAAATGAGCTGCACCTTGCAATGAGTTTTCATTCTATACGAGGTACACAACAATTCATTTGCTGAAATATGAAGAGTGAAAAATAGGTATCAAGGAAACCTTTGTATTTCCAAAATGAGAACAAGATGAGGTGTTGAGAAGAAGTGGTTATTTGCACATCTCTGAATTCCGAGGTCCCCATACTAGCATGTGAATTACAGTGCATTTCTCAAATAGGCGTCTTTTTTACACACTGTCTTACATTTGGAAGGCAAAAATGTAGAGAAAGAAAAAGGGCAATAACACTTGTTCTTCTATTCTGTGTTCCCCAAGTATCCCGATAAAAATGGTGCCTCACTTGCATGGGTAGGCCTAATGCCCACGACGGGAAATGCAACATGGACACATCACATTTTTACATTGAAATCTGACATGTTTTTTGCAAAGTGCCTAGCTGTGGGTTTTGGCCTCTAGCTCAGCTGGCACCTAAGGAAACCTACCAAACCTGTGCATTTTTTTAAAATAAACACCTAGGGGAATCCAGGATGGGGTGACATGTAGGGCTCTTACCAGGTTCTGTTACCCAGAATCCTTTGCAAACCTCAAAATTTGGCCAAACAAAATATCTTTTCCTCATATTTCGGTGATGTTCTGGAATCTGAGAGGAGCCACACATTTCCTTCCACCCAGCATTCCCCCAAGTGTCCTGATAAAAATGGTACCTCACTTGTGTGGGTAGGCCTAGTGGACACATCTAAATTATCAAATACAAAACTACCTATTTTTACTGGGGGTCAGAGGGGGGGGGGGTCGTTGAGTTTTTGGTCCTGGGCTCAGCAGCCATACAGGGTAACCTACCAAACCCAAACATTTCTGAAAACTAGACACCTGAGGGAGTCCAGGGAGGTGTGCCTTGTGTGGATCCCCCAGTGTTTTCTTACCCAGAATCCTGAGCAAATCTCAAAGATAGCTTAAAAAATCACATTTCTGTGTGGGATCACCACACCAGGACAAATTTCCTACCACGCAACTTCCCCCTCAGCCTCCCAGTAAAAATGATACCTCACTTGTGTAGGTGAGCTAAGTGCCTGTGACAGGGAAGAGCCAAAAACATGTCGAAATTTAGGGGGAACCAAAGTGGGTCCAAAAGGGCAGTTTGAAAATAACATATTTAGGCTGACATGTGGCGCAGAATATTTATCAGTATAGATGAGACAATGCTGGTGATAGGAATTTTTGTGGATTCCTGCAGATTCTGGAAGGTTTCATCACAAAAATGTGGGAAAAATGTGTGATTTCCAGCAAAGTTGGAGGTTTGCAGGGCATTATGGGTAAGAAATTGATGCAGGGTGCGTGTGAAGCACACCACCCTGGACTCACCCAGATGTTTAGTTTTCAGATGTGTCTAGGTCTTGTGGATTTTTCTACACGGCACCATCATAGTCCAAAAAGTTCAGCCCTCACCATTCCAAGTGGGATGATTTTGAGAGTTAGACAAGCTCTCGTGGCTAAAATGTAAAACCAAAACACAAAATAATCAAATGTCCTCTTGCTTGCCATGGGAATAAGATGTTTTAGTGTGTGGGGGAGAGTGGAAAGACTGTTACCCCCTTCAGTTGGGGTGGGGGCATAACCTTGCCCATAACTGGTTGGTAGCCACCACCCCACTATTTTTTTTTTTGATTCCCTGGCATCTGGTAGGTTTTCTGCCCCCCCCCCCCGGGGAGTTGAATCAGGGGTAATTGCCCCATCTGCCCACTGGTGAGAAGAACAATTTTGGCCAAATTTATTTGGGGTAGGGGTATGGCCATACCCCCACCCTCTTTTTTTAAAAAACAAAATCATATCTGGTGGGCTTTCTGTCCCCCTTGGGGGCAGATGGGCCTTCCAGAAATAGGCCAATCTGCCCCCAAGGGGGGCAGATATGGCCAACAGTAATGTTCCCACATGGGGAGTGACCCTTGCCCAAGGGGCTGCGCCCCCAAACAAAGCACACACATACACACACACCAATCCCTGGTGCCTAAGTGGTGTCTGCCAACCCTGGGGGCAGATCGGCTGAATAGAAATCGTCTGACCTGCCCCCAAGGGGGGCAGAAATGGCATAAAATAAATTTTCCACCCTCAGGTGAGCAACCCTTGCCTAAGGAGGTGCTCCTCTTGCATGAAATTGGTGCAAAACTAAAATCCCTGGTGTCTGGTGGTTTCTGCCCCCTTGGGGGCAGATTGGCCTAAGGAAAATAGCAATGCGATCAGGCAGCAGAAATGCTCAAAGAGACATCGAGGGAAGCCTCTTTGTGTGCAAACCCTCCACCCCCCCACCCCGGCCAGAGGGTTTGTGTTAGATAATTTTGATGTGTCCATGTTTTGTTTTGAGCCCTTCCCTGTCACAGGCGCTTGGTCCACCCACACAAGTGAGGTAGCATTTTTATCGGGAGACTTTGAGAAATGCTAGGTGAAAGGAAGTTTGTGGCTCCCCTCAGATTCCAGAACTTTGCATCACGAAATGTGAGAAAAATGTGTTTTTTTAAACAGATTTTGAGGTTTGCAAAGGATACTAGGTGACAGAACCTGGTGAGAGACCCCATTCTGGATTTCACTCGGTGACTAGTACTAAAAAATTTACAGTTTTGCTAGAATTCCCTATGTGCCACATGAGCTAGAGCCCAAAATCCACAGCTTAGGAACTTTGCAAAAAACGAGCCAGTTTTCAGTGGAAAAGTGTGGTGTCTACATTGCATTTTGGGGCGTTTTCTTTCGTGGGCACACCTACCCACACAAGTGAGGTATCAATTTTATCTGGAGATTTGGGGGAATGCTGGGTGGAAGAAAGTTTGTGGCTCCCCTCAGATTCCAGAACTTTGCATCACAGAAATTTGAGGAAAATGTGTTACTGCAGATAAATGTTGAGATTTGCAAAGGATTCCAGATCACAGAACCTGGTAAGAGACCCACATATTACCCCATCCTGGAATCCCCAAGGTGTTTAGTTTTAAAAAATGTACAGGTTTGCTAGGTTTTCCTAGGTGCCGGCTGAGCTAGAGCCTAAACTCCACAGCTAGGCACTTTGCAAAAAACACGTCAGTTTTCAGTGGAAAATATTTGATGTGTCCATGTTGTGATATGGGGTGTTTCCTGTCAAGGCAACTAGGCCTACCAACAGAAGTCAGGTCATTTTTATCGGGAGACTTGGTGGAATGCTGGGTGGAAGGAAGTTTGTGGCTCCCTTCAGATTGCAGAATATTGCATCACCAAAATGTGAGGAAAATGTGTTTTTGTGGACAAATGTTGAAGTTTGCAAAGGATTCTGGGTTTCAGAACCTGGTCAGAGCCCCACAAATCACCCCATCCTGGATTCCTATAAGTGTGGAGATTTAAAAAATGTACAGAGTTGCTAGGTTTTCTCCTGGTGCCGGCTGAGCTAGAGCTTAAAATGAACAGCTAGGCAGTTTGCAAAATATGTGTCCATTTTCAGTAGAAAAATGTGAGGTGTCCATGATGCGTTTTAGGGTATTTCCTGTTATGGGCACCAGGCCTACCTACACAAGTGAGGTACCATTTTTATCAGGAGACATGGGGGAATACAGAATAGCAGAACAAGTGTTATTACCAATTGCCTTTCTCTACATTTGCGCCTTCCAAATGTAAGACAGTGTGGAAGAAAAAAGTAATTTTGAGAAATACCCCCTAATTCACATGCTAGTATGGATACCCCCAAATTCAGAGATGTGCAAATAACCACTGCCTCTAAACTTCGTATCTTGTGCCCATTTCAGAAATACGTAGGTTTCCTTGATACCCATTTTTCATCTTTATTTTCACCAAATGTATCCCTGTACACAAAAAAGACCTAATGCAAGGTGTAGCTCATTTATTGGCTCTTTGTACCTTGGTTTCTTGGTCTTACATGCACTGTATATCCCCCCAACCAGAAGTGTCAGGAGACGTAACAGTATATTGCTTTTGAAAAGCAGTCTTAGCTGGAAAAAGTTACAGATGAAAACATAGACAGAAATTGTTGTTTTTTTGTCAACTCAATTTCAATTATTTTTAATTTCAAATATTAGTTTTCATAGGAAAATGTTGAAGGACCTACACAAATGGTTTTACATCCATTTCTGTCACTACCTGGAAGGTGGTTGAAAGAACAACAAATAAGAAAAATGGGGTATGTCCCAATTAAATGCCAAAACGATGTTGAAAAGTGTGTTTTTCAGATTCTAGTCTGCCTGTTCCTGAAAGCTTGAAAGAGGGTGATTTTAGCACCGCAAAACCTTTGTTGATGCTATTTGCAAGGAGACAAACAGATGCTTTCTTCTGCAGCTTTTTGTTCCCATTTTTCTCCCCAAAAACAAATGTAGCTGTATTTTGGCTAATTTTTCGGCCCCCTCCAGGGGAATACAAAAACCCCACAATGTTAGAAAAAAGGACACACATTTGTTGTGAATAGCTTATGAGACAAAAAGCTATGGGGGCTACGCGTGAACTACACAAATAGCCAAAAAAGGCTTAACACAGGAGAGAGAAAAGGCTTAGCAGCAAAGGGGTTAACATGACTGCAGTTGGCTACACAAGGATACCCTTTCACTCCCCATGTCCTACTTAAAATCTTATCACACAATACTCACTTTTTTACAATATCAGTTTAGATTGTCCTAACTTAGCTTACGTTTTTTAGCTTTATGTATGTTCACAGTGCAAAGGCTTCTAAAGAAGATACACAGGAGAATGTTCATAGAAACTACAACAAAACTCCAAAATATCTTACCCAGAAAAGTTTATTTTCTGGAGGCTGTCGGTCTCTCCACTATAAAAGCAGAGGAACTCCCTCCAATCCACCTTTTAATAAACAAGTCCATGCTTCACCTGCTTGTCTGTCAGAATATTAGCAAAAATATAATTTACAAAACTATTGCTCCTTTGGGGATAACGTTTCTAATAATAACTCCAATTGCCAATATGTTATTTTAATGCTATTTTTTCAGACAATAGTTAAATGCAATATTCTGGTACCATATGGCTTCACAGATCAGTTCTCAGGAAATGCTCCCAGAATCTGGAATGTTCTTCCTCTTCAAATTATAAATCCCCTCTTTTAAAGCCACAAATCCCTTCTTAAGTATTTGCTCCTGGAGAAGCACCTGACAATCTAATACCAAGATTTATGTCCCAATTTTCTTCATTGCAGCCTGCTACTTTTGCACACCAACTTCATTACTACTGTGATTCTATCACTATTCTAGTTCTGTTACCATATAATACATGAATATTCGGTTCTAAACCTATCAGATTAGTTAACACCTTGCAAGATTAAGTGTGCTGATAAGGGCTGGACTGGGAACCCTGGCAATTTTGTTGGACCTGCCCCCCCCCACCTGGGTGGGAAGGGGGAATTGCAAGTGAAAAGCACCTCTGCTTTTGTTACTGGAGGCCGATATTGCAGCACTGCTGCAAAACCGACCCTCAGTAACAAAACCCCCTCAGTAACAAAACCACCCTCCCTCCCCCACACACACACAGCTGCAAAACCGTCCCCCAACTTTCCAGCCTCCTAGGAAAACGACTGATGCAGTCCAGCGGTGTTGATGCTCCATTGGAGTTCTACATTTTTCACTTTCTTTATTTCACTTTCTGCTTGTTGCTGCTTTGAAAGGCATTTCTGCTGTAGTTGATTTTATAATCTGTGTTTGTGGTCAGTTCTCCTTCTTTATGTATATGACCCACGTATTATATAATATTGCTTACCCCAGTAAATATTGTGGCTATCTTGGTAATTTTTATATAAAATGTGTCTGTAAAGACAGGTTATGCACGGTTCCCTTCTTAACTCTTGTTTCACGTCATCTCTGTACAGCAATCTACAACCAGCTGTGGGTGGGTATGTGCTTTATTCAACAATAAATAAATAATCCAAAAGACTTCGCAAGGGCTGACAGATCAGAAGCACTGTTGTACATGCTAGTTGTCAAACATGCCTGCATTTTCCCTCTACCTGCCACGCAAGTGGTTATAGAGGTGTGGCATAGAGCCAAGGGGCAGATAGGATGGGCAAATAAAATAACAAGAGAAACCCCTTTATGGGTGGGCAGGAAATTAAAGGAAATTGGGAAACTCCATGGCTTCACGGAGTGGGATACCATAGGAGACATATGGGAGGGCGGTGACCTTAGAACCTTTCCATCGCTCCAACAAGAATATCAGCTCCTCGACACACAATTCTTTAAATACTTACTATTAAAACATGCATGGGGAGCAGTAACACTTCTAGATGAGCTGCTGGAACACTCTCCCCTTGAGAATAGACTATTGATGGGGGAAATACCTGAAAAAGCACTCTCCACTATATATAAAACCCTCACTAAAAATAGGCCTCAAAACCTACAGAAACTCAGACAATACTGGGAAGGGGATGTGAGTGAGGAGAAGGACTGGACGGCGGCACTAATGTTCCCGAGAGAAGTGGCAATCAAAGCAGGCTCCGCCTCATTCAGCTCAACATACTTCATAGAATTTATTATGATAGAGTACGTTGCATAGAATGGGAAGAGCGCCCTCCCCCCAGTGCCTGTGTTGTTGCTTGCAGGAGGGGAGTTTCTACCATACCCTCTGGGGATGCCCAGTGATACCTATATACTGGAGAACACTACTGACTGAACTGGGCAAAATACTTGAATCAGTGATCCCTAAGGACCCTAGGTATGTGCTGTTGGGCATTCCTAACAATATAGACTTGCCTTGTATGAAACTCTTGGACTGGCAACAGCCAAAAGGGATTTGGCGAGGTGCTGGGGGGCACCGGAGGCACCAATCCTGATGGAATGGAAACGATGAATGGACTTATATATGGTAGCAGAAAAGATAGCATAAGGCAGCCAGGGGTGTCTACGTAAATTTCAGAAAATATGGAGTGCCTGGATTACTTATTATAAACTTGATCCAAGGCCCGAATTTTTATTGTGGCAGGAAGACCGATGTACAATTATATATGCTACGGATCAATGTGTAAGGTTAAGCAATTGTGTATTATGTGGAAATACTTGATGAACTCATAGCCCCTCGTCGAAATGTTGATCATGGAACGACATCTATGTCCTCCCCGTTTTACATGTTGAAATGTTGTACATGTGATGGAAGTTTGGTTGTACTTCTACAAAAAAAATCAATTAATACATTTATTTAAAAAAAGCCTGCATTTTCCCTAAGGGCGCAATAGTCTAAAGAGAGGACAGGCACGCCCCACATGCACACCACTGTAATTGGAGTTAACCAAAAAATATCAGTCACAGCAGCTGTCAAGCACTCCTCACTCAGACAATCCCCAATAAATGATGCAAAGCAAATTGAAATACTGTACACAATACTAAAACTACCATGTATCGAAAATAGTATGCAAGACAAAGAGAGCACAAATAATCAATGTAGCTACTATTCACGTCAGAATTCTGTGACTCCAATGAGTGCCATTCAATTTTCAAAAGCCTTAAAAACGTGAGTCCTTATGATTAGCTAGATAAACAATCTTGGAAAAGCGAATAGATCTGGCTTTGATAGGCCCACTCACGTCAATCAATCAATCAAGGATTTATAGAGCGTGGCAAACCACCCTTGAGGGTTTCAAGGCACTAGCTTCTTTGTTGTGATCTATTCATTCGAACAGCTGCATCTTCAGTCCTTTCCTGAATTTCTGGAGCCATGAGGCTGTCCTGAGGTGCACGGCAAAGTCGTTCAATCTTTGGCCTGCAGGTGTCAGAAGGAGTATCCTCTGCTGTTGCTTCAGCGGATCCAGGGGGTGTCTGCAAGGCAGATGGAGGATGATCGTAGGTGTCTAGTCGGTGGGTGGAAGGTCATGCATTTGTTGATGTATGCCTGTCCTTCGTTGTGCAGGGCTTTTTATTTGTGGGTCAACATCTTGAACTGGCATCTCTTGTGGATCGGGAGCTAGTATACCTTCTTTAGGTATGGTGTGATGTGGGTCCATCTGGGGAGGTCAGGATGAGTCTTGCTGCTCAGTTTTGTATGGTCTATAGTCTCTTCAGGAGACATTCAGCGATTCCTATGTAGAGTGTGTTCCTGTAGTCCAGCCTGCTGGTAACGGCCTTTCTGGTGTTTACTGGGAGCCACCTGAGGATCTTGAGGAGCATGCGTAGGGTGTGGAAGCAGGTGGATGAAACTCAGTTTACCTGTTTCTTCATAGTTTGCTGTCCAAGATGGTGTTGAGGTTGCAGACGTGGTCTGTCAATGAGGGGGATCAGCTGAGTTCAGCAGGTGGGGTGTTGTTCCCAAAGATGAGGAATTCCTTCTTGTCTCTGTTCAGCTTGAGGCAGTTGTCCCTCATCCAGTTGGCTATGTTCATCATATATCTTTGGAAGCAAGCTCTGGTGGTAGAGGGGTCTTCTGACAGTGAGAGGATGAGCTCAGTGTCGTCGGCGTAGGAGATGATATTAAGTCTGTGTGATCTGAAGGTGTTGGCCATGGAGGTCATGTACGTGTTGAAGGAGGTGGGACTGAGGGATGATCCTTGGGTGATATTGCAGGTGATCTTCTTGGTTTCCGAGGTGAACAGTGGGAGGCTGATTCTCTGGGTTCTTCCTCTGAGGTATGAGGTGTTTCCATTCAAGGTCGTCTCCTTGGATTAAAATGTAGTGGAGTCAAGATGTGATAGGAGACGGCGTCAAAGGCTGCTGATAGATCCAAGAGGATGAGGGCTGCTGTTTTGCAGTGATGTTGTCGGTGGCTGTGATCAAGGCTGTCTCCGTGCTGTTGTTGTTGGATTGAGTCCAGAATGAGAGGGGTCCAGGAGGTTGTAGTGTTCCAAGTGTTCAGTGAGTTGCTGGTTGATTGCCTTCTCGAGAACCTTCACCAGAGAGGGAAACAGGGTGATGGGCTGGTAGTTCTTCGGTTCTGCTAGGTTGGCGGATGGTTTCTTCAGGAAAGGCCTCACTTCAGCATGGTTCTAGTCCTCAGGGAAGGAGACCGCAGTGATGGACGTGTTCAGGACTTTCTTGAGCTTGTTGCCAATCATCTTGCTCTGGAGGTTGAAGATGTGGTGGAGGCAGGGGTCTGTGTGTGCTCCTGATTGCACAGAATTCATGATGAAGACTGTGGATTGAGTTGTGAGAGGGTCTGTGATTTGAGGGTTTTGGGGATTCTTGTCCATGGGCGTGAGCAGGCTGATGTTGTCGGCGGCTAAAGGGGTTAGGGTTTGAAGTTTTCTTAGATGGCCGAGATTTTGTGTGGAAGAAGTCTGCGAGGGTGTCACACAGTTCTTAGGAAAGGGTGATGTTATCTCAGCAGCTGCAGGGTTGGAGAACTCCTTCACAATGGCGAAGAGCTCCTTGCTGTGGTTTGTGCTGGCTTCTATGCGGTTTGCTGTGGTGTTCTTTCTTGTTTCTTTCAGGAAGCAGTGGTACTGGTTGAGTTCTATTGTGAAGTTTGTACGATTTGCTGTCTCTTTTCTGAAGCACTTACTTCCTTTCTAGTTGCTGGCAGTTGTACTTGGTGGATTTCAGCTCTGCAGTGAAACAGGTGGCTCTTCTGCCCCACCCTTTGCATTTGGTTGACTTGGCAAGGGCGATTGTGTTGGCTCATTTTGTGATCCACTGGGAGAAGTTCTTCTCCACCTGTTCTGGGTTGGGTGTTGTATCTGGAAAGTGGGACTTGAGGGCGTCATTCCACTGGTCATCTGATATCTTTCTCCAGTTGTCACGCGTGGAGCTGGGAGCATGATACCATTGCTGGTAGGTCTTGTGATGGTAAAGTGGGCACTGTGGTGGTCAGTCCAGGTGAGCTGGGTGACGTGGTTGTACTTGACTCTGTCTCTGGACCTGAAAATGGGGTTGAACATGTGTCCTGTGATGTCGGTAGGGTCAATCACAAGTTGCTTGAGGCTCATGCTTATCAGGAGTTTGTTTGTGTTGGTGTTGCTGGGGTTGTTGAGGTGGAAGTTAAGATCCACTAGGAAGATGTAGCACACGTAGTCCGCGGTGATCAGGGCAGTGAGGTCAAGGTTGGCATTGCAGAAGCTAGGACATGGTCTTGGTGGTCTGTAGACAAGAGTGCTTCTGATGGGACTTTTTCCATCTGTGTGAAGATGGAAGTTGCATGTTCCATTTTCGGGGTCAAGTCATCTGAGGAAGTCCTGCAGTGGATGGTGTCCTTGTAGATTACAGCAATTGGACCTCCATGTTTGTTGGGTCGGTCACGGTGTGTTATCTTCCAGCCTTTGGGGGTGGTGACGGCAATGTCCAGTGTGGAGGCAGAGTTCAACCAGAACTCTGTGAGGAAGAAGACGTCTGGGGTGAGGCATGAGATCGTGTCCCAGATCTCCATGGCGTGTTTGCTGAGCGATTGTGTGTTGAGCAGAATGCATTGGAGTTGTGCTGTGGCGGTCTCAGTCAGCGTGCTGGGTGCAGTTGTGTCTGTGGTGTCTCTGGCTTTGTTGGTTGCTTCTGTGTTGCAGGTGAAGCAGCAGTGCTGGCAGGAGAATGGTCCTTTGGTGGTGCGTGGAGATGTGCAGCAGCAGTTGTTGTCGGTGCGCCCAGGATCCAGGGCTCAGAGGTCTGCGGTGGTGTAGCTGTGTGGGATAAAAGAACCAGGGTTCCTGGCCCTGGGCACGGTCAGGCGCAGACGTGCGCAGATGACTTTACCTTTGGCATGACTTCGGTGTGCCAGTGGCATGGCAGCACTGCAGCCTCCAGTAAGCAGGCCTTTGGTGAGGTGCTGGGAGGTGGGAAGCGAGCAACGAAACAATGACAAAATCAGACGGCAGCAGGAACCAGCAGAGGAAAACAGAAGCCTAAGGCAAAATATATAGCGCTACAGAGCAAAAGGTGAATTACACAAAGCGAATGGAAAGGGAAAGCAGTACAATGATACAGTTAGGGCATGGGCTGATACAGTTTTCCAACAGTGCAAGGTAGAAAAATGAAGGCTATGCAAGCAGGCACAATACAGTAATGCTAGCAGCAAAATGAGGAGTATGCATAAAAGCACAATATGGTAAAAAAAAACACAGCAGAGGGAACAAACGGTTGCGAGCGACAGAACGCAGCAGTGAGGGGAACTTGCATGGGTATTTACAAATGCTGTTTACATGCTTTGCATTAACAAATGCTGGTTACTACATTGAAGCCTGCCCTATTAACTTGTCCACCTATGGGGAAAAATGGCAAATACATATAGGAGAAGAAGAATTGAATGTGGAAACCAACATCGTGATTGGGTGTTCATTTCAGATATAAAAACAGACCCTTATGAATTCCAGTGGAAGAAATTCCTTGCAGGTCAAAGAGTACTGTGTTTACATGTGTTGGCACATTAAAGGTAGTCCACTTATTTGCTCTGTCTCATAGGAAATCCAGAGAAATGTTAGAAAGCGATAGAGATGAGTGACATCTCTATGTCTCGCTTCGCAAGGGTGCTTTGTGATGTAAAAAAACACTTGGGAAAAGTTGTATGTTGATATTTTAGATAGTACATTTGGCACGTGGCTCTCCCTCTTTCCAGATGTGTGCATCTTCTGATAGAGAAACAGACTTTCCTTACCACCTACGTGTACAGTGCATGCTTACATTGTTTAGAGGCCGAGTATGGTGATAAATGAAGCTATTATCTCTGCAGCTTATGGTGGACAAAGGGGAAGGAGATCTGGATCAATGAAACATCACTGAAACAAATAAACAACAATTATAGAAAGAAGGTTAATGAAGTTGAGACAAAGTCCACATTTTGGCAGTAGCTTCAAGGTGAACCTATCCATAGTTATATGCCATCTCTCAGCTGTACATATGTAATTCTGGGTTATGTCACAATGAAATGATAAGGAAGTGACCAATTAGTGCAAACAACAATAGGAAGGTCCTTGTTCTGGAAAAAAACATTTCCTAACTGAAAAAGTAACAATGGAAAGGCACATCACTTCAAAGTGATATCACAAGGCTGTAAGGTTTTGTCATTAGGTGAGACTAGTCAAGACTATATCAATGCAATGAGACAAAAGTATAAAAGTAATGATTCAGATGAAACTCATAGTACAATTGGTAACACCTCTTGTTGGACTTTTTGCCTTACGCAGGGTCATCCCCAGTCTTTTTGCCTCCTTCCTCCTGGTTTTTCTGACCTCTCGCTGTTGGCTCTAGGACTCTGAGCACTTTATCACTGCTGACCAGTGCTAAAGTGCAGGTGCTCCCCATCTAAAGTTGGTATGATTGGCTTATACTTAATTGGCATATTTAATGTATCTATAAGTCCCTTGTACAGTGGTATCTCTATACCCAGGGCCTGTAAATTAAATACTAATAGTGGGCCTGCAGCGCTGCTTGCGCCACCCACTGAAGTAGACTTTCAAAACCTGTCTCAGGCCTGCTAGTGCAGGGCCTGTGTGCGCAGTTTTCTGCCACATGGACCTGGCATCTAAACTTACTTGCCAGGCCCGAACTCCCCTTTTACTACATGTAAGTCACCCCTAAGGTACGCCCTAGCTAGCCCTATGGGCAGGGTGCCATGTATGTAGAAAAGCAGGACATGTGCCATATTGCATGGCCTGTCCTAGTAGTGACAAACAGCCTAACTTGGTGTCTCACTGCTGTGAGTGCTGCCTTCTCATAGGATTGCATTAGAAATGCCCTACCTTATGTGTAAGGGGTATTGTCTGATTTATGAGGGGTAGCGTAGGCGTGTTTGGTATGGTTGTGATGGTGATAATAAATGCTGCTTACTGGTGTGTGTGTATTTTTTATTACTATCACAGAAATGCCACTTCTAGAAAGTGCGCATTTATCTGTACTTATGACTCTGGTGTTTGCAGCTTGACTCCAATCCACGTCTGGGCAGAGTGACAGTTGGGGCTTTGTGCATACTTTTCAGACAGCCTGTACACAGGGAGGGTGGAGGTGTCACAGAGGTCCATCTGCATACTGAATAGTCTTCTTGGGCTGAGAGAAGGGAGAGGCGGGGCACACCTGCATTTGTAAAGACTGTGCCCTGGCCTCACACAATAGGGTCGTTAACCCCTCACTGATGTTTGGAGCCTGTGCTGAAAGGAGAGAGGGGGCACTCCCAGAATCAGTTGTAACTGGCTGGAACCTCCTCTCCCTACCATTGTAAAACACTGTAAGAACTGACTATAAGTACAGGGGAATTTTCCCCACAATTTGAACATTCTTGGAACTTGAAACTGGACACAGAACGCTGATGAATGGACTCACCAGGAAACCACCATGGACTGCTGCGCTGACCTGTGACCTGCCTGGTCACTAGGACGAACTGCCACCATCTGCACCCCTTGTGCTGGCCTATAGCTGGGCCCACCAGCCCTGTGCCCCTTCTTGTTTTGTTGTTCCCAGGGGCAGGGTGTTGGGGCCCCTGACCCCTGCCACGATCTCCACAGCTTTGCCTGAAGCGCTTAGAAAAAGCGCTCTCTCTTAAAATAGCTGGAAAAGATCACCGCCGCAGCCCGGGCTTTAGCTTTTGCCCTCAGTGCTCTGAAAAGCGCTTTACTTTTGCCCAAGGACACCACCGCAGCCCGGGCCTCAAAACTTGATTTAGTGCTTGGGAAGCGCTTGATTACCGCCCCCGGATCACTGCCGCAGCCGGGTTTTGTAAATTACACAGAGCGCGGGGATCACACTTCTTCCAGCGCCCCCGGGGCACACAAACAAAGGCACCGGAGCAAGTGTGCTCCTCTTGGTGCCCCCGAGGCACCTCCCACTCCTGGGAGCGCCCCCGGGGCTCCAGCTGCCGCCAGCTCTTCGCAGAGCCTCCCGGCAGCCCAGGAGCAGCTCCGTGTACTCGCGCACCGCATTGGGTGCGGGCGAGTATTTCCTCGGACCCCCGAAGGGGTCCGAGTGCCTTTCATCGTTGAAGCAGGACTCGGGGAAGGCACGGGGAGCGCCCCCTTCCCCGGCCGCTGCACTTGGAGCGGGACGCTCCTGTTTTTGGGCATCTTTCTGCTTGCACGGTCCTTGGAGGGGCCCGCAACAGAGTGGGAGGGGGTGCGTGACGCCCCCCTTCTCCCCCGTATTGAGAGGACGGTGCCCCCCCTCGTGAGGGCCGGTTGAGGCCTGGGGGGGGCCCTAATAATCACGAGTCCCCAGGAGGGACCCAGGAAGGATCGGGGAGGGTGCATGCTGCCCCTCTACCCTCTACAGTATCATGAGGCCCCCGTTTTGCGCAGGGAGCGCCGGGGCCCCCCTTGTTTCTGCTTCTTAGGCACTGGAGGTGCCTTTATCATCTACCAGGTATTTCAAAAGGACAAATATAATTATAATCAAAGTTCTTTCTAAAGACTTTGCTGATTGTTATATATTGCCTACCTGTTTTATGATGTTGTTGTGTACATATGCAAATGTTCCTTTTATGGGCATGACTTGCTGATATGTATTCCTATGACTTGCCATATGTTTCTAATGTTCCTACTATGGGCGTTTTATGATATTCTTATGACAAGTGTTCTAATGTGATAACGTGTTTCCTGACTACTGCTTATGTTGCAGAATACTGAGTAACCTGTGTGTTATGTGTGACTACTGCTAATTTGCAGAGTAACTAATGTGTAACGTTTTGACAACTGCTAAGATAGCAGGATAGTACTGATATGTGATGTTTGGTCTGATAATTGCGTTGTGTACAATACAGTATATTTTCATATAATCTGGTGTTGTGTTTCCTTTGTAGTGGGGATATTGCGTCACATGTGTGTGTGTGTTGTGCAGACGCTTTACACATTGCCTCCGGGTTAAGCCTGACTGCTCGTGCCAAGCTACCAAGGGGGTGAGCAGGGGTTATCTTGGACGTGTAACTCCCTTGCCCTGACTAGAGTGGGTAAATTCTGCCTGGCTGAGGTGCATACCCTAGCCAACCAGAAACCTCATTTCTAACACCTCTGTAACAACAATGTACACAGCAAATGTAGAGAGTAAGAGGGGAAAACAAACAAATCTTACTTTTGTTACTGATATTGGTTGAAGAATCCCTCAGAGCCCTACAAATGTTGGACAAGTATGCATAAAGTATGGCAGTTAACGGACATTACACCAGGATGTGCAAGGAAAGGGAGTATACAACAGACAACTTAAAAACAGCTACCACATCTTAGTTGATGTGATTGCCTCCAATCAGATCTCATCTTTTGATCTGTTGGATCCACAGATCCTCCGCGGTTGATATATACATACATTTTGAACTATAATTTCTCAAAAACGACTTAATGGATTTACACCAAATTACAAAAAACACACTTTCTATACCAAAATTTACTTAGCTGCCAAATTTGATGTAATTCCATTCAAGTGTTTTTGTGGATCGCTGTAAAATGTTCCAATGGAAAATTGCATAGGGAAAACATGTTTTGGGATGCCCTGTTTGATGGATCACCTTGAAACTTTCCTAGTAGGAGCTGAAGTCGATGAACTATTTTTAAAAAAGAAAATAGGTTCATCAAACAGTGCGAGAAATATTAGCAAACCAAAAAAAGACTTTTCCTATGGAAATGTGGTCCTAACTATAAGCAGCCATACGTATGTGTGTGTGTGTGTGTGTATATATATATATATATGGGGCATATGTCACTTTTGATCTCTCGAAGAAGGGCCAACCTCTTCGCTGGGACAGTAAGGCATCTGATGTTAAAACTGAGGAGTATATTTACAAGATTTACAAGCCCCTTCTGCTTTCCTGCGTCACATAACGTAATTTTTTTTATGCTAATGTGGCGTTAGGGAGGCTGTTTTGCTGCATCGTATTTACAAAGTGGAGCAATGCTTGTATTGCGCCACTTTCCACTGCCTTGCAAAACATTATTATGCAAGGGGACGTTCTGGCACTAGGAGGCCTGCAAAAATGGTGCAGTGAAATCTATACGATTTCAGTGCGCTATTTTTGATGTTCAAAGCAGGCGTTAAAATAACACACCCATAGAAACCTATAGGCCTACTTGCACTTTGCTGCACTAGGGTCTGTAATAGCGTCAGTGATGTCACGGACCATGACATGAGTGATGTAATATGTGAGATCCTAAGCAGTGCATTGCAGGGGCGTAAGTTATAGTTAGCTCATTTTACTATAACTGCTGAATTTCACTGGTTTTGTATGAATGAAATGAGACATCCCCGTAACATTTGTTTTTTTCAGTGAGTTTCTAAGGTTTTGTTTATTGTCGTTTCCTAACTATAACATCCCTGTAACCTTTGTTTGTTTTAAGTGCATTTCTAAAGCTTTTTTAATTGTATTTCCTAACTGTAACCACTAACCTTTGACAGTGAATGTGTGAGTGAGTGAGTGAGTGCATAAGTGTCTCAGTAGGTCTGTGAGTGGGTGTGAGAGTGCCTGAGTAGGTCTGTGAGTGGGTACATAAGTCTCTGAGTGCATCTGTAAGAGAGTGCATGCATTTCTGAGTGGGTCTGTGAGTTAGTGCATGTGTCTCTGGGTGGGTCCGTGAGTGGGTTCATGAGTTTGAGTGGGTCTGTCAGTGGGTGCACAAATGTCTGAGAGGGTCTGTGAGTGGGTCCATGAATGTCTGAGAGGGTCTGTGAGTTGGTGCATGATTTTCTAAGTGGTTCTATGAGTGGGTGCATGAGTGTCTGAAGAAGTCAGAGAGTGAGTAAATGAGTCCGTTACTGGGTGCATGAGTGTCTGAGTGAGTTTCTGAGTGCATCTGTGAGTGGCTGTGTGAGTGTCTGTGGGTGTGTCAGTAGCTTTGTGAGTGACTCGGCCACTAATGAACCGCACCTGCCTGTTTGTCCAACAAGAGTCCACAGTTTTGCACAAAATGTCTACCCAACTGGAGTCCTTTCTACTGGTTAGTTAGTAAGTGCTGATGTAGAGAAAACTACTATAAAAGCTACTCAAATAGGCGTGAAAATACCATCATTTTCACGTACCAACAATGTGGTTTCAAATGATACTAATTATATACTAATGACCAGATATATACTCGTGATATCAGGCTGCTATACTTAGGTACTTAATCTCATACAGAGTAATCCTATTTTATAATAGATATAGACTTATTTTGTGAATACAAATATTTTATTATTCAACAATCATAAAGAATATACATTAAATCAAAAAGATAAAGGGAACATAGAACACACCTAATTCAAGCATACTACATGCACACTAAACGATGCAAATGAATAAACGTGTCTTATTTACAAGTGAAACAACATATCAACAAACTGATCAAAATAACATAATAGGACTAAAACAATTCTAGTTAATGAGGATATAACAATTGTTATAGTATGTTGACATTAATAGTTTGATATACAAAAAAGGAAAACAATGTTCACATAGTACTATCAAAGTAGTACCGTAGGGACCAAAGGCCTACGTGCGTTTCGGTATTGTAGGTTATTGTAGACAACCTTCTTCAGGGCCGTTCCCAGTGGTACTGTTCAATGATGCTCTAGTTTTAGCAGCCAAGTCATCTGGTCAAATCAATTACAGATTTATAATGTATCTTTCGATAATGTAGTCAGGGGATTTGAGGGATCTTATCTAATATTTTTATAAGGCAATAGATTTTCCGGCCGTTTCTGCTTCATTGCAGGGTATAATGGTGCCAATTATTATATAGAAGAATAAGCTAAATATTGGCTGATATCTGCTATTAGATTTAGGTCCGTGTAATCCGTTTTTGGTGTATATATATATAGATCCTCAAACTCTTGTCGAAGTACGATGTACACCCGAAATCTCAATATCTGGATACAATAGTCTAAACGGTCTCGGCGTTCGCTTTTCTTGCGTTTATTAATCTGTGAGTGGCTGTGTGAGTGTCTGTGGGTGTGTCAGTAGCTTTGTGAGTGACTCGGCCACTAATGAACCGCACCTGCCTGTTTGTCCAACAAGAGTCCACAGTTTTGCACAAAATGTCTACCCAACTGGAGTCCTTTCTACTGGTTAGTTAGTAAGTGCTACCTCATTGGGTAAAATTCTAGTGTGTATTCTACACTCCAGCTGCATAAAGGACCAGAAGGAAATGTGTCCAGCGACCTTGAGTGTGTTTAGCAATGTGACTGTTCCTCGTGCATCTTTCTCCAGAATTCTGTGATTACATGAATCCTCCTATAGAAAGGCCAACAATGCTACAAAGACATAAATCTCCACGAAACCAGGGTCCTTCCTCTTAGCTATATGATGTAAGTGCTTCTTCTAAAGAGCATCAAATTCAGCAGGAAATGCACTGTGGGCCTTTTAGTAAGCTGTACATCATCCTGGCAAAAGGAGGTAAGATATATGCATACTATTAATGTGGGGAGGGAAGCCTGCCCAATTATTAAAATAGGAGGGGGCCACAACCCCCGGGCCCACCACAATTCAATGGGGGAGGGAAGACGCAACCCCCTCCAACCTTTAATTTAGGCCTGGGGAGGTGGTGGTCCCTGGGGCCGGGGGTCCACAACGGACCCCCTTCATCATGTTATTTCAGAACCTGGAGTTAGTGGCCCAGGGATGGGGGGCCACGCTGCAACCAAGCCACAGCAAACACTTCAGGTTTTGACAGCGGGACCTGCTTTAGAGGTCCCACTGTCAAAACCTGAAGTTTCATCTTTGCCCCCTGCATGTGTGCAGGGGACAGAAATGAATTGCTTCAGCAAGCACGGAGCTGCTGTCGAAGCAGCTCCGTGCTTGCTGAAGCACTGGCACTGTGAGGGAAGCCTCCCCGCAGTGCCAGGTAGCCTGGAAGGGCTTTTTAGTAGAAAAATAACAAAAATTTAAAAAAAGTAGGGAACACGGGGGAGCCCTTGAATGCTCCCTTGCGGTCTCACATCACCCATAAAGAGCTTTGTAATAAAAAGTTAAATTAAAAAAATAAAGAAATAAATAAAGTAGGGACTGCAGGGAAGCCCTTGATCCCACATAGCCCACAAAGGGCTAAAAAAAGAAAATCCCATAGATCAGACCTTCACATTGGGCTATGGGGGATCGAGTTAAGCTGCACTCACTTCCTTTCTTTCTTTTTTTTTAATACAAAAATCATACTTTTTTAAATATATTAAATACTCTTCTTGTGTTAAATCAAATAAAAATATCTCATTCTAAGTATAGGAGATATGAAAGCCTAAAAAAAAACTCTCTTTCTCTCTCACTTTCCTTCTCTCTGTCTCTCTTTCAATTAATTTCTCCCACTTACACACCCACTTAGACACTTATGAACCCAGTCACAGACCCACTCAGACACTCAAGCACCCACTCACAGACCCAGTCAGGCACTCACGCACCCACTCACAAACCCACTGACACCCTCATGCAGCCACTCACAGACCCGTGCACACACTGACGCACCGGCTAAAACACTGATGTACGCACTCTCACACCCTGATAGACAATCTGACAGCCACTCTCACCCCCAGATACACCCTCTCACACCTATTCACATACCCAGAGAAGCTGCGGCTAACTCCTGCTGCGCATGGCAAAAGGGCTGTGCACAGCATGGGTTTGGGTGGTTAGGGGGTGCTAACCGCAGGGCCGGGCTGTGGGCCAGGTCTTGCAGGCAAACTCCCCTGTGGATGGGATGGGTTAAGGATCTCCACGGTTGCGTGCTTATAGGGGGTTGGCCTCAGGGCCTGGTCAGAGGCCAGGTCATGTGTCCAACCACCACTGTGCATACCCAAAGGCCACGCACAGCGGTGGTTGAATTAACATATAGAATTTAAAATTAGTGTACGTTAAAAAAAAACATAGAAATTCAATAAAAAAAACAAAGATTACAGGAACGTTATAGTTAGGAAATAGAATTTAAAAAAACATAAAAATTCACTTTAAAAAACAAAGGTGAAAGGAAAGTTATAGTAAGGCTCACATTTTAAATGTACAAAACCAAAGAAATTCACCAGTTATAGTTAGAGTTATCTCAAGTAATTATAACTTGTGTCCTAAGGTAACTTTTACTCGTGCACTCCCATGCACTGCAAATTACCCCACAAATTATGGCAATCATGCCATCTTTCATAACATCATTGATAATATCAATGTAATATTTGTTGTAAACGTATTGATGAAAAACGCGAGTTATAGTTACCTCAGGGCACGAGTTATAGTTACTTGAGGTAACTCTAACTATAACTGGTGAATTTCTATGGTTTTGTATATTTAAAATGAGAGCCTAACTATAACTATAACCTTTGGTTTTTTAAGTGAAATATATATATATATATATATATATACATATATATATATATATATATATATATATATATATATATACGTGTGTGTGTGTGTGTGTGTATATATATATTTCCCACTGAAAAAAGAAAGGTTAAAGGGATTTAGGCTCTGATTTTACACTCACTAAAAAACATAAAAATGCAGCCATTATAGTTCTCTGAGCTAACTATAACTTACCCCCCCCTGGGCTCTGCTTATGATGTCACATATTACATCACTCATGACATGGTCAGTGACATCACTCATGACCTCACTGAGGACTTCTCAAATGACATCACCAATGAAATCATCCAGCAAAGTAAACTTGAGTATGCTTCATAGAATACTATATACATTTTTTTTAAATAAGAAGACACAGGTGAGAGACTTACAGCACCGAGTTGACTGTACGCTTATGAACTACTACACTCACTTATCACCTAAGAGACAGTTCTCAATGGATAGTCCTGTCTCTTCTGAACCACTACTCTAAACCCTAATGACAAGAGTAAAATGTTTAATCGTATAGGGTAGTCTGTTGAAAACCATAACAACACCATTTGTGAACCTGGAAAGAGGTTTTAGTGCAAATGTCAGATTTACACAAACCATTAAAACATACGATCAGTAGAGAAGTCTGTGTCACAAACCACTAGTAAAATTATTCTTCATCCTGAAGAAAGGCATGAGGAGAGAGGTCACTCTGTTGTAAATGTCTACTACACTGAGCCATCATCCTAGGGAAGGTCTTAGTGAACAGATAAATATATTGCAATCTACTTCTACACTCAATCCCAAAGGAGAGCGGTCTGAGGAAACTGGTCAGTATATAAAAAAACAGAACTATACAGGGTCATCACTGTAGAGTAAAGTCACAATGAATAGCTTAGACTGTCGCAAAGCACTACCATACACATACATCAGCAGGGAGCAGGTGTCAGTGTAGAGGCTAGTTCATTGACAAATAGTACACCTGCTTTAAAAATGGTATTATAGATCAGAAGACATATGTTAGAAATACTAACACTCATAGGTAGTACAGAAACAATACTAGTTTAACATATGCAGTAGCTCAGAATATATCTTTAAAACACTCACTGGATAATGTAATCAATGATGTCATCAGTGATGTCTTTTGAGATGACATCAGTGATGCCACTGGAAATGTCATGTGTGATGTAATATGTTATAGTTAGCTCATATAATTATTGCTGTTCAATTTCTATGGTTTTGTAAAAACCGAGCCTAATTATAACAGCCATGTAACTGTGGTGTTTTTTCAGCAAATTTCTAAGGGTTTTTTTCATTCTATTTCTTAACTATAATGACCCTGTAACCTTTATTTGTTTTAGTAGATATCTAAGATTTTTTTTAATCTATTTTATAACTATAACCTCCCTGTAATCTTTGTTTTTTTCAGTGATTTTTGTCAGATCTTTTTTTTAAAAACTGTACTACAATTTCACCTGTACATTTTATTTAGTAATATACATTTTCAGACATTTCTAAACACATTAACACATTTTAACACACTTATTTTTTTATACATTTTAAAAGTAACAACTAACAATATAATGCAAGGCAACTTATGTAACATTGATAAAAATACAATACAGCAAGTCTTTCTCTTTGCTTGTGTTGAATTTATAGATCCACGCATCTGCTGCAATGCCACCACAAGTTTACCACAATTCCAAGAACAAACCAAACATCTATTTCTTATTGGATTCACTAAGTCTCCACCCATCCACATTGTAAACCATACTCTAAATCAGTTATGTGGGTTTCACATCTCTGTGGAGACAGACTCAAAAGCACAGTTTCATCATTTTTTATGGCTTTCCTTCAAAAGAAGAGAGTTTCAAAGATAAGATGTCTTCTGCTGAAGATAGATGAGAAGGGGAAGAGCAGGACGAGGAAGAAGAAGACTTACCACCTCCAAAGAATTCCTGCAGTGTTTGAAAATATTAATACATCCCTTCAGGAGAAAAGAAAGTTCTTCCCTCAATGTGTACAATAAATTATATGCAGCAATAAACTGTCAAGAGGTATGGCAAAGAAGTATTCACATGGCACATCCTCGCCTGGGAAACACCTGAACATGCATAGAGGGACATATCACAACATGATAAGAAACAGGGAAGGTGGAGCATCATCAGCAGCGGCTGGACCATCAGTGGGACCCTTACCTCTTGACTATATGGTTACCATCCCCATTGTTTCACCAAAACTCAAAGACATGGACCCTGATTTTTGCAAATGCCATATGCCAGGTGCACTAAAAACATCATCTGTTGGTTAATTTGTGGATGCTGTCAACAAACATTCTTACTTTTTTTCACCTCACAGTTCCATCTTCCATTCCTCTTTAAACACAAGTAGATATCTGAAAAGAAAATATAGAATACATTTATCTTTACATCACATACTAATAGATTCCATATGATAAGCAAGTGAATAGCTACATAAGTGGTTATGTCAGAGTGTAATAGACTGTGTAAGTGTCTGAGTATGGGTGCATAAATAGATATACGAGTGGCTATACCTGTGGGTGACTGGGTGTGTCAATGGTTTAGTGGATATGTGAGTGTATATGTCAGTGCCTCTATGTGTGTGTCATTGGATGTGTAAGTAGGTGTGTGGGTGTGTGACTGGGTGTGTTAGTGACTGTACACAACGAGCTGTATGGACTGGTATTTGCCTGTGTTAGTGGGTGTTTGGGTGTGTAATTGTGTGTGCAAGTGGCTTTGTTAGTGGTGGATCCATAAGTGCTGTGTAGGTGTGTGATTGGATGTGTAACTGTCTCTGTCTGACTAGGTGAGTGAGTGGCTCTATGCTTTGGTAAACAGGTATGTCAGTAGCAGTACAGGTGGGTGATTACGTGTATAAATGGGTGAATGGGTGTGTAAGTGCAGGTGTAACTTACTGTCTCTGTGTTGGCTACATGTATAGCTGTTTAGATGTGAGAGTAGGTGTGACAGTGCCTGAACAGGTGTGTGAATTGCTATGCAAGTGAATGTGTTAGTAAGTAAATGGCTGTGTGAATAGTTTTGTGGGTATGTGACTGAGTGTATCACTGAATATCTTAGAATATGATTAGTTGGACATAAGTGCTTTTGTTGGAGTGTAACTGGGTGTGTAAGTGCCTGCTTGACTGTATGAGTGGGGGCAAATTACATACTATTAAATTGCATACTAGTAACAAGCATCCACATCTAATTTCAAACACACTCATTTATACTGGCTTAATAAAACAACTATATTTTCAGTATAGCAATTCCTCTTTCTCCTTTGCTGCTCATTATGTATTTGCTTAATCTTCTCATCTAACATCCCTTCTGTTTTGCATTTTACTGTAGGGCCTAGAAGCTACACATTTTCTTTCAACTTATCTACAATCATAGTTTTCTTTTTTAAATATACTTTTTTACAGAACAACCTAATTCACATACCTGTAAAATGTCTTTGATATTGTGCAACTGTTATGTTAATATCTCTTAATATCTTATTTCAGTTACAAAAAACAAGTCAGAAATATGACAGTCCTCCCCCACTCTCAGTAGAAATGTACCATTAACGGCAACTCTTCCCACTTTGTTCTCACTCATACTGCTGTACTTAGCAAATCACAGACTTCCTTTCATCATTTATTTTTGTTGTACCATTTCTAAATGGTCACTATCTGTTAACCCTTTCCATGTTTCCTGTAAAGAAGCACCTTTCTGTAGGTTTTCTTGTGGGTCTGTAGATCCACTGCAGGGCTCAGCGTGCTCCCCCCTCCACTATGGTATGTGGTAGATTTGTAGATCCACATGGCAGACAATAGAAACATTCAACAATCTGTTGCCAATGCCTTCCATTTATATTTTACTTTGTAAAAAATTCTCAGTTACAAGACATACACTCCCTACTGAGCATTTTCTGTACACGAGTCTGCTTTTCATTTTCACTGAAGTCTCTTTTGTTCCCTTAACTCACACACTTTTAGCTTTTTTTCTATTGTAACCATGTTTCCAATAGTCTCTGCCTTCCAGTAGGTCAAACGATTACAAGACTTTCTCACAACAGCACACTAGCTTCAAATTAACGGTAGCAGGTGGGGTTGACTGCAATTCCAAGCATATGTCAAACAACATAACTTTTTTAAAAATTTTCTAAAGCCAATCACAGAGTAAATTACTTTTTTTCTTAAAGTCACTACCTAAGGTTAATTCCCTGCAGATCTCCACCATCCAATCAAATATGGTCTTTAATATTTTATTTGCTCTCCTCCACTTTAACTGCCCTTCGTCTTCACAATGGCTTCATTCTTCTGCAGACTTTTCCTGTGTGCTACTCCTGCTTGTCTCCAAGTCTGGATTGTGGGCCATAGTTCTGTGTTTTGTGACCTAGAAAGTGCTTGAAAGAGTGGCATTGACAGGGACCTAAGTTTATCTAATAAATGGCGTAAATTGCTGCCTTTGGTTGAACACCTTGCAGATTGCCAACATCCAGACCTCATGATTGTGAACTGTCGTGGCAATGACCTAGGCACAATTACTGAGGTAGGACTGGAAATCCTAATGAAGGATATCTTTGGTAAATTAATGACACTTTTGCCACACACTGCCTTGGTGTTCTCCAACATTTGCCAAAGACAGAAGTAGCAGTGGTCAACTGAATTTTGTCCACAGATAGAGAAGTCCAAGAAACATGTCAATAAAACAGTTTCTGCATTCCACCAAGACCACAACATGGACTCTATATACCAGAACAACGTATGCTTCAATATGGATGGAATCCACAAAAAGAGGCAACAGGGTGTTCCTCAACAACCTAAAAAACAGCATCTGGTTATATGTGTAATTACCATCTAGACATCATAAACACAAAGGTTCTTTTCAGAGTCTATCCCTTCACAAACACTGGTTCTTTTTGTTTTCAAATCCCTTTTTCAAATTTCTCACTCCAATCCATGGATCCGTCGCGGATCCCTGCCAACACGTGGTCTGCCTGTTTTATTGTGGAAGGATCCACAACAGATCTGTGGATCTGCTGTGGCTGTATGGGTGTGTGAGTCGGTGTCTAAGTGCTGGTGTGGGTGTGTAAGTGGCTGTACAGGTGTGTATGTGGCTGCATAGGTCTGTGAGTGGGCATGACAGTGGTTTTGTGGGTCTATGAATCGTGCATGAATCGGTCTATGAATCGTGAATGAGTGTGTGAGTGGATGTGTGTGTGAATGGGTGTGTGAGTGGGTGTGGGAGTGGGTGTGGTAGTGGTTGTGTGGGTCTGTCAGTGGGGGTGTAAGTGGGTGCATGAGTGGCTCTGTGGGTCTGTGAGTGGGTTTATGAGTAGGGGAAGGGGTGTGGGCTTGGGTGTTTGAATGGCTGTGTGGGTCTGCGAGTGGGTGTGTGAGTGGTATGGTGGGTGTGCGAGTGTGAAGAGGTGTGTATATGGGTGTGTGAGTGAATCTGTGGGTCTCTGTGTGGGAGTATGATTATTTGAATGGGTGTGTAAGGGGCTGTGTGAGTGCCGGTGTGATTCTGTGAGTCGGTGTGGTACTGGTTTGTGGGTCTGTGAGTGGGTGTGTGAGTGTGTGAATTAGTGCGTGAATGGGTGTGGTAGTGGTTTTGTGGGTCTGTGAGTGGTTGTGAATGGGCGAATGAGTGTATAAGTGGGTGTGTGAGTGTGTGAATGGGGTTTCTGTGGGTTTGTGAGTGGGCCTGTGAGTGGGTGTATTTATTTTTATTGGGCTCTGGATCAGCAGATCTGTCTTGGATTCATACAAGGGCCATGCTGAGCATCGCAGAGGATCCGCGGATCCTCATGCACCCCAAAAAACATTTTTTAGCAATTTCTTGCCCGTGTGGGGTCCCTTAGAGATCCTCCCATCAGCCACATGGGGTCAGGATACCTCTATCCTGACCCCTTATATCCTGCTTTATTTTTAATTCCCCCACCTCGGAAACGATGTCCCGAATCACACAATGGCAACTGCAACATTTCTCTCAGGTTGTGGCCAGCCAATCACAGCATTATTGTTGATGAGTGGACTCTGCATCTCTAGATATACATAAATGTTTAATGAATCCAAAACCACTGAACAGATTTACTCCAAATTTAAAAAACACTTTTTCTGGCCAAGATTTAGCTTTCTGCCAAATTTAGTGTAGTTCCGTTTAGCAGTTCGGGCTGTAGTCATGTCTAACATCCCTATGGGAAACTTCATGTGACAAATGTGCTGTGGGACCCCCCCCTTTCTCTCGGTCCCTGCTTGATAACTCACCCCAAAACTTTCCAGACAGCAACTGAAGTGAGTGGCAAACTAATTTTGAAAACTTTGTAAAGGTTTGTCAAACAGTGCCAAAGTTATTAGCAAAACAAAAAATGCTTTTTCTATGGAAACCAGGTCCTAACTTCAACTACCTACTGGTGACCACCTGTAGGTAATAAAATGCACACATATGTCTAAGTGTATATACATGTATATACACATATGCATATCAAAACAATACTCTTTCAGGCTTAGAATGCCACATACATTATGCAAAAAAAGGATGCAAGGAACTCAGGCTTAATTTCCAAGTTTAGATTAGTTTTATATAAGCACCCTATAACACCACCGACACTCTGAATTTGCCCACCTCAAATATCTATTTCTCTAACAGAGTTTTTAAGCATAGGATTAGCACAGTGCCATCCGCACTGAGCTAGCGAGTGACATAGCCTTTTGCCATTTTTACAGCACACACATGTGTGTGTGTGCATAGGTATCTGTACATAAACATACACCACACACACAAACACAAATGCATGCACACCCACATACTCTTCACATTCTCAAGTTGTAGGTGGCCCAAACAAAGATATCTGTAGCAGATTGCGCACCCCCCACTAAAAATCTATTTCAAACTCATACCAGCAGAAAGAGTAAATCTTCAGGGAAACTGCATTGCCCATTGCATTACTATGGGGACACAGTTCTGTTCCAAGATCTGGCGCTGACAATGCTGGCTAAAAAGAAAATTTTGATGGCAATCATTGACAACCTCATGAAAAAGAATATTTGCTTTGGTGGAGGATGGTGTACAAATACTGGGACTTTAGAGGGATGAGGTTCTACAGCCAAAAGGTTATCTATGAGATCAACCTCTAACTTACAAAAGGAGCTGAGACTACGGAAAACACTGTCATGGTGCCAAAAGAGAGAATATACTGAGAAAAGAGAGGAATAAGGGCAAACACTGATGGTGCAATACAGTATGAGAACATTTTCTTTAGCTGAATATGTTGAATTTTAAAACAGGAAGTTAATTCATATAGAGTGTCCGAGTGTGCAGGAGTGGTTTCTGTTTGAAGGGATGGAAGAAGCAGGGCTAGGGTGAGAAGTGGATGTGATGAGAAGAGGCCATGGAGTGTAGGTTTCAAATTGGAGGTATTATGATTTCTTGAAAATTCTGACGAGATTGGCATTGTTAGTTTTAAGTTGGAGGTTATTGGGGGAATTGGGAGATTAGAGATTTATGTACCTATGTTTAGCGTCCATAGCCAGTTGAGAAGTACCTTGGAAAAGACACACCAGAAACATTTTCTCAACATACACAGATTATGACAGTAAAAGTGATCACAATTTATGTTAGGGACCTAAACTGACCAGCAAAGCAGTTCCGAATAGATAGCACCTTAGAAAGCCACTAGTCAAACATTTTTACAATTGCAGGAAACCCATTTGAAGATGACGGACTGCGCTAGGTTCAAGCCAAGACATTAAGATGTGATTATTCATGGTTGGTAGAAACCAAAAGTTGTTGTGTGGCAATACTCCTAAGGGAGACTCTGGGAGCTGTCATCCTAGAAACAGTGCAGGACAGGAGGTGTAGATATATGTTTAAGTTTAGAGTAGAAATAGAAATCCTTACAGCAACATGGAAACCTCCATTAATACACTGATCCTTAATCAGTGTGTCTTTATTCAAGCTATGCCAAGAACACTGCAATGCATTTCTGAAGGTCAGGTCATATTTGGTGGGGAATTCCACATGGCATTCATTAAACACACATTTCAATTATTGTGTCTTAGGGACGTATGATTTAGGGAAGATATCGGGAGACACCTCTGAAGCACTGCATGACGTCGCATTAAAGGACTTTTGGATGGCAAACAATTCAGGGATAAATGATTATTAATTTTATTCCAGTATGCACCACATGTACTAAAAGATTGACCTTATTTATCTTTCACAAGGTCTGGTTGGAATGGTGGATGGGGTGTCAGTAGTAGTGATATCAGTTTTGGACCATGCTCCAGTAGACTTCCTCCTGGAGGGCTGGACAGTGTACCAAGAGATCCTAGGAGACATATTTAAGAGATACTAGCGCCATTCCAATGCCACATTAGAGTCTTTTTTCACACTAATGTGGTGTTAGAAGGCCAAAAACGCAAAACTATATTTACAAAGTAGCGCAATGCATCCATTACATCACTTTGTAACCCTTTGTGCTACATTATGCCTGCGCCAGGCATAATGTATGAAAAGGGGGCATTCCCCAATTAGGAGGAGCACAAAATGGTGCAAGGACATCTAAGAGATTTCCTTACGCCAAAATGTTGGCACTTTTAACGCCTGCTCAGAGCAGGCGTTAAAAGAAGGCTTCCATTGGCTACAATGGGCCTCTGGGTGCTTTGCAGGATTAGAAACAATGGGGGTCATTCTGACCCCGGCGGTCAGAGACCGCCGGGGCCAGGGTCGGCGGGAGCACCGCCGACAGACCGGCGGTGCCCCGCAGGGCATTCTGACCGCGGCGGTTCGGCCGCGGTCAGATTCGGGAAACCGGCGGTCTCCCGCCGGTTTCCCGCTGCCCAGCAGAATCCTCCATGGCGGCGGAGCGCGCTCCGCCGCCATGGGGATTCTGACACCCCCTACCGCCATCCTGTTCCTGGCGGGACTCCCGCCAGGAACAGGATGGCGGTAGGGGGTGCCGCGGGGCCCCTGGGGGCCCCTGCAGTGCCCATGCCAATGGCATGGGCACTGCAGGGGCCCCCGTAAGAGGGCCCCACAAAGTATTTCAGTGTCTGCTATGCAGACACTGAAATACGCGACGGGTGCCACTGCACCCGTCGCACCTTCCCACTACGCCGGCTCAATTCTGAGCCGGCGTCCTCGTGGGAAGGCTGATTTGCCCTGGGCTGGCGGGCGGCCTTTTGGCGGCCGCCCGCCAGCCCAGGGCAAATCCCAAAATACCCTCAGCGGTCTTTCGACCGCGGAGCGGTATTTTGGTGGGGGAACTTCGGCGGGCGGCCTCCGCCGCCCGCCGAAGTTAGAATCACCCCCAATATTTTTGATTTTTTATATTATTGTTGACGCTAGTCCCCTACCTACTGCTATGGTGTGCCGTATTTTAAATATGGCGCACGCATGGTGGTGTTAGGGGGCCGGCAAAGGGTGCATGAAAAGTGGCAGCACCACTTTTCTTAAATATGCACATTGGTTTCATCTGGGTCACAACCTGTTGGTTGGATGCAGTACTTCTAGTGGAGACAGAAAGAGCGATTAGAAAATACATCAAGCTTAATGACACAACAGAAGCCTCAATAAAAATCTCTCTGGAAAGTACAGGTGCAAGGTAAATTTGATAGCAAACTTAGGGAAATGGAAGGGAAGCATAAGGAGTAGGTTTCTATGGCAGACTCTAGTAAATAGATCTGAATTGGTCCTACTCATTGAAGTGGAGGCACACAAGCATAGCAATAAGGCCCATATCATGTTTAGGAATGCTTTGAAAGCCAAGCATTGGCAGGGTAAAATATTAAACATTAGAGACACTCAGTTGAATCTAGTTTACAGTGATCACTTAAAGCGTGCTCCGTTTAAAAGCTTTCATCAGCAACTGTGCACTGCCAGAGAGGAGGACACACAAGAGCAATCTAAGTTTCTGTTACGCTGGTTTCCCTAATGTAGAAAGCTGGCTCTCTGTATAGTGCACTAAAATGAAGTACACTGTGCAGAGAGTCCAGTGGATCCCCAATTAGCATTGCACAGGCAAAAGTAGATCCGACTAATGCTCTATTTGTGGTAGTGTGGACGAGCAGTTAGGCTTATCAGAGGGTGATGCTGGGCAATTGTTGTACTCACAGAGGCAATAAAGGAGACACATACACATGCAGTAAGTACAAGGGGGGCCACAAGGCAGCACCAAGCTTACACCCTCAGTGGCACAGCGGCGGCCGGGTGCAGAGTGCCAACATAGCGTTGGATACTGAATGCAAGTCAAATGGGGAGGTCAGTTTTGGAAAAAAAGGCTGCAGGCTCAGACCACTAGGCTGAATGAAGAAAACCCACAGCTGCCCAGGTAAGTTCTGATTCTAGAGGACACAGGGACACTAATGGTCCACCTTCCTGAGGCCCAGTGGCTCCGGTGCAGGGGTGTCTTTAGGCATCGGGAACAGCTTACAAGGAGGTTGCAGTTAGGGGAAGTCTTCAGTTTGAGACGGTAGGCTTTGAGAGAGAGGCCGGCAGGGGTCAGCCCATGGTGGACTCAGACTCGGAATCATGGGGAACCTTCACAGGACTTTTGGGCCACTTGACTTGGTCTCAGGACGTGGGTGTCCGGTCCAGAGGTGGGTCTGGAGGTGGTTTTGCATTTCCTCAGGGCAAAGTACTTTTCTTTTAAAGTTGGTTTCTTCCTAAACACTTCCGCTATTCTTGTGAGATCTTGATCTTTGTCGAAGGCAGGCAGTCCTCGCAAAGCTTTGGATGTCACTTGGCTGCAGGACAGGTCATCTTTTGGTGCAGGATCGTCGAGGGCTACAGACAGGCTGGTAGGACTGGAGCTAAGTCAATTGGTGTCTGTAGTCTTCTCTGCTGTTGCGACTTTGTAGTGTCAGGCTCTTCTTAGGTCATCAGGATTCTGAGTCCTAGGGCTCACGGTTGACACCTAAATACTGAGTTAAGTGCTGTTACAGGGAGTGATAGGTGGTAGTCAATGGACTACTCACATTTAGGGTGACTGCATTCTTTTTCTGACCACTTCTGTGGGGAAGTGGGCATAGCCCTAACCCTAATGGCCTAATTCTTTTCACACAAGATGGAGGATTTTAAAAAGTAGTGTCCACTTCAGCCCGTCCACCTTAGGGTAGGACTGGTATGAATTGGGTACGTCTCCTAATTTAACTAACCTGTGCTGCTGCTGCCAAATGTGGGGTCAGGACAGGGGGGTTGGTCATCTCCACCATCTGGAGAGACCTGGGTCACATTACAAAGGTGGCAAGGCCTTTGATGCTCCCTGCCCTGGAATGCCCATCCTGTGTGTGAGAGGAGTTCACACCTCTGCCTAGAGCAGGCCTTCGTTCTGAGGCCTCAAGAGCACTGGCTCTCACTTCAGGGGATCAGTCAGTGTCCACGCTAGGAGTTGTTAGGTTTTCAGGGGGCACGACAAAGGTGCCCTCTGAGTGAATGTATTAATAAATTAATCATTGGATTCATGTAGCTGGGGAACTTGTAATGACCAGTGTCCAGTACATGTACTTAAAATGGCTTCCCTGTTCACTTACTATGTCTGAGAATTAACAAAGACATAGCAGGGGCATATCTGTTCATGCAGGTTGCCCTCACATGTAATATAATGCACCCTGCCCTTAGGGCTGGAAGGCCTGCTAGAGTGGTGACTTACATATATTGCATGCAGTGTAAAGGGGACAGGGCACACAGGCTGTGTGCCTTTTCATGTTTTAATTTTAGTTCTGCACCAAGACACAGAGCTTTCAAAAGCAGCACTGTGTGCACTTAATGAGAGGGTCCCTGAGGGCGGCACAATTCATGCTGTAGCTCTCAGGAGCCTTCTTTCAGCACCCCATGCCTTAGGTACCATGGGTGCCATTTACTAGGGACTTACAGTGGTAACTAAGGGTTTGCCAATTGGGAAAAACAACTGTGCAGTTTTGGGGGAAAGAGATCTGGCACTGGGGACCTGTTTAGCAGGGACCCGGTGCACTTTCAGTTGAAATTGCACCAGAACCCAGGCAAAAAGTGGGGGGAGGGGTTGACCATGTTAAAAGAGGCACTTTCCTACACCCAAAATAACAGAGTTTCAGAGGGAATTTCTGTCAAACCCAGTTCCTTGCTGGTCAAAACAGCCACTTCCAAAATAAAATCCCTCAAGGCACAAAGTCCTGATGAGTTCATTGACAAATATTACAAAACTTTTGCCACCCATTTAACGCCACTTCTTACACAACGTCATCAATCTATAGCCACTAGGGGAATGTCAACTCATTCTATGCCTATGTGGAGGTATTGCTGAAACTAGGGAAAGATAAACACTACTGCCAGTTACATTGACTCTTAACTTTTCTTATTGTGGACTACAAACTATACATGGAAGTGTCAGCAGAAAGACTTGCACCATTCTTCCAGACATAATTCAGGCAGATGAGTTTGAGTTGGCACAGAGAGGTAGACTTTTAATAACATTAGGTGGACAGCTCTCCATGTCAAAAAAGCTATCAAAAAGTAACTATATGTAATGGTCTGCCATTGGAAGCAGAAAAGGCAATCAACAGGGTGAGCTGGATATTTTCTCAGCAGGTGAAGGGTTTGGGTTAGGTGATGACTGGACTGATATGCTGATGGTACTATATATGTCTGCCAGAATGGCAGTGAATTGGATCTTTACAACCAACGTGGATTGCAATCGAGGGACATTGATGGGATGCCCCATGTCAACCTTCCTTTTACCAATGGCCATAGAATCACTAGCCATGGTGGTGGTGTGATATGAAATTCTTAAGGCCAGGGCTTTGGAACAGTGGCACACAACATCTTGCTGTTTGAGAATGATGTCCTTCTTGCCTTAAAGGATATGGTCAATATTTATTTTATCCTTAGTATGACTGTTGCAACCATACAAGAAGAGGTCAGGATCCAAAATCAACCCGGAGAAAACAGAGCTCTTGCCAAATCAGATTTCTGAAGGAGAACACGTCCTTAGTATAAAATGTGACATCCTGAAATATTTGGGTATGAATATGAGCACACGTTAAGAACATTACACCACTTTTGGCAGACATGAAATTGGAGTTGGCCAGTTGGTGGCATCTCCGTTATTCATGGTTGGGCCACATAGTTAAAGTTCTTTACAGTAACTATAACTCGCTCCCTAAGACAACTATAACCCACACCTTTGCCATGGACAGCTAATTACTCAACATATTATGTAATTGATAAGATCTTATATGACATCTTTTATTTCACTGCAATGTTTGCAATAATATTATTGATAAGAAAACTGCGCATGGCAAGGGTGCGAGTTATAGTTACCTTAGGGCACGAGTTATAGTTACTTGAAAGAACTCTAACTATAACTGCTGAATTTCTATGGTTTGGTAGTTTTATACGAGTAAATTCAGAACCTAACTACTAACTATAACGTCCGTGTAACCTTTGGTATATTCAGTGAATTATTTATGTATATATATATATATATATATATATATATATATATATATATATATGTCCAAGCAAAAAGCTCCACCAGGAAACATTTTAATTCTGCTCTCTAAATAGACTGCATTCACATGGAGGTAGATATCAAGGTAGGACTGTATTCTCACCAAACACAATCCGTCTCTCGGCGCCACCACAGTAGTGTGTATTGGCACTTATTGCGATGTTTCTTAAGTAGATGTTAAGTAGAGTTCGACAGTCAGAACAACAAGTGGCATTTGTAACTATATATATATATATATATATATATATATATATATATACCAAGTTCATTATTATTTTACGATTCAGTTATTAGCAATGGGATGCATATATATCGTGCAAACTCTGTTAAGAAGTATATGTCCAAGCAAAAAGCTCCACCAGGAAACATTTTAATTCTGCTCTCTAAATAGATTGCATTCACATGGAGGTAGATATCAAGGTAGGACTGTATTCTCACCAAACACAATCCGTCTCTCAGCGCCGCCACAGTAGTGTGTATTGGCACTTATTGCAATGTTTCTTAAGTAGATGTTAAGTAGAGTTCGACAGTCAGAACAACAAGTGGCATTTGTAACTATATATATATATATATATATATATATATATACCAAGTTCATTATTATTTTACGATTCAGTTATTAGCAATGGGATGCATATATATCGTGCAAACTCTGTTAAGGAATAATATGATAAAATAATTCCTAATACTTATAAGTACAAACATGTTCGTGCAAATATATTACACAGTTAATACAATTATACGTATAGCTATATCACCAATTGTTTACATCAATATATTTGCTTTTTGGTTATAAAAAAAGCTCATATTCCCATTCTAGATTAATTAATTCATGGATTTTAAGAGAACCCATTTCGATGTATCTCCTCAGTGGTTTTATAGACAAAATATATATTTACATACTAATATCTTGACCGTCCTATCCAAGTGGCCTAATGCATACTCATCCCTCCATTTTCCATTGCTAATTTGCTTCCCACCATTCCTCTTGTACAGTCTGACAACCCATTTATAATGAACACTACTCTCTCTGCCCCAATGTCTATGTTTGACCAACACCCCTATTGTGTGATGTAAATAATATATCTACAACAAAATCCTAGAGATGCTCGACTAGCTCAACATTAGTTGCCTATATTCTAACCAAGATAGACACTCATTTCTTCACCGCAATTCAATCCAAGGGGGGGCCAGAGTCGTAAACTTGATTATATATTTTGACTGCAGTAGGTGAAACACTTTCTGTCTGTCTCCTCCACACTAACTGGTCTTTATCTGATCAATTACCACAAAGCTAAACAACTTATCATTCCCTTGATGCAATTCCTGGAAGTGCCTCGCTACTGGGTAATTGCGGTCATGGTTACGAATTCCTCTCATGTGTTCCAACACTCTCTTTTTAGCTCTGTGAATTGTACTCCCACATATACCTTATTACATGGCATCTCAAACAGTATACACAAAAGTCAGTGTTGCAGTTGTAGTGTCCCTTAATCTGGTGGTCTTTATGTCCAGTGACCACGCTGACATTTGTGCAGCTGACGCTGTATTTGCATGCCTTGCATCATATACAACAAGAGAATCCAACAGGTCTTGCTTCTCTGTGTTGTTTAAACTTAATATCATATTTTGACTTAAATTGTCTCTCAAAGATCTACCCTTTCGGAAGGTGACCAAAGGCATATTTGACATATATATGTCTAGAATGGGGTCTGTCTGCAGAATATGCCAGCTCTTTCTAAGAAATTGTCGCACTGTATATGCTTGATCAGAATATGATGTATTGAATCTTAATTTATCCTCATCATCTCGACACCTTTCTTTTTTCCTGCATAATGACATTGTTGCTGTATCCCCTCACCCTGAATCTGTTGCAAATTATCTCACTCTTGTGTTGATAGTCCTTCCACGTGCTGCATATACACCTGGCTCTCAATAGTTCTCCATAGGAGATACTCATTATCAGCTTCAGCCGGTGTGCACCATTTGCATTTAACAGTCTATTGCCCGCGGTCGCTTTACTATGTAATCTGGTACTCAAAAGATCCTTGTTGACTACTACCTCTGCATCCAAAAATTTAATTTGTTTCTTACTGTGTTGCTCACTAAACTTTAGGTTGTATTAATTTTCATTCAGGGCAGCCACAAGTTTCATTGCGGAACTCTCATCACCTTTCCAAATTACAAGGATATTGTTATATTGACAACACCACTTTCTCCTCAAAATCTGCAATATCAATGGACACCTGCTCCTTCCACCAGCCCATTAATAAATTTGCATAGCTAGAGGCGAAGCAGGTACCCATCGTCATTCCCTGTAGTTGCTTGTATATTTGATTGTCAAATAAGAAAAGATTGTTATTGAGACAATATCTAATCATATCACAGATCATTTCAGTATGCAACAAAAATGAGATCGATCTAGCTCTCCTGTAGTGACTAACTGCTGCAATCCTAATCATGTTGTATGCAAGTATAGAGACTTGTAACATCAAGTGTCAGAAGTAGGTAGTCATCCTCCCATCTCAGACCCTCAATGATCTTCAGAAATTGTGTGGTGTCCTTCACATATATGAAGGCAAACTTTCTACAAATGGTCTGAGATAATG
This sequence comes from Pleurodeles waltl, assembly GCF_031143425.1. NCBI lineage: Eukaryota > Metazoa > Chordata > Amphibia > Caudata > Salamandridae > Pleurodeles > Pleurodeles waltl. The sequence goes on along the minus strand of NC_090445.1, from coordinate 1,150,272,759 downwards.
GTCAATATATCTTGAGGTATTTTCAAGCAGAGAGCCTATTGCCGACACAATTGGTCTACCCGGAGGGGCTTTCCTATCCTTGTGCAATTTTGATGAAAAAAGTACAGCACTGGAATCTTGGTCTGTTCGCATTTCAGAAACTGATATTTCTCCCATTCCAGTGGTCCTCTTTCTCTCCATTCCAACAGAAGTTTCTAATATTTAACCATAACTAGCTTTACAACTGTCTTCTTAGCTTTTGCATAACATTTTAGATCTCCTAACTGTCTTTCCCCTTCCATCAAGTATTAGCATTTGTCAAGGACCACCACATTGCCACCTTTGTCTGATTTTCAGTTGACAATATTGGTGTCTTTCTTCAGATTTTCTAAAGCCAAATTGTGAGGGGTGGAAAGATTGTTGTGCTTCCTGTTTATTGTTTTATACCTCACTTTTTTAAGCTGTATGACCACATCTTTCTCAAAAACCTCTATGGCATCACTGTGTATTGCTGGTAAAAACGTTGATTTTGGTCTCAGGAGACTAGGGCAGGAATTGTCTATCTCAATGCCCAAAACATCTAAATTCAACAAGGGACCATCATGTGCCACTATACCATCATGTAGGGTGGAAAATGTATGTAAAATGTCTATATCGGAAATACATAGATAACTAACCACCTGTTTTTCAGTTGTGTATGGATTCTCTGTCACTTTAGTTTGGTAACTTTTTTTTAACTTCAATTTCCTTACAAAGTGAAATAGGTAAATCCTTGTTTGAACATAATCCACCTCACTAGTAGGACCGAAAGATAGGCCCAAAGCTCTGTGCTGGAAAGATTCACCACAGCCATTGTGTTGTCTTTCGGGCCCTTGTTGTCACCCCCACTATCCTTAGATCTTCTTTTCCATCTTCGTATCTTCGCTACACGGTCACTCTTCCTCTGCCTTTCATTCCTCGCCTTCTGCCTCTCTGGGGCAATGGTTCCTTCCGTTGATCTGTCCTTCCCTGGCACGTTGAGAAACACCACACATCCACACACACACACAAAAAGCTGTATTTAGCAATGACACACAATCAATATCAGTGGACAGACATCCAACCAATGACACATGTGAAACGTCACATACAACAAACATACAACGGAATTCACAGATGCAGCACCATCCATATGGACGCACACACCAACCCATACAATCCCACTAGCAAGCAGTCAGACACATTACAACATGCATATGGTACAACCCATCTACCCAGTGCATGCAACAACACAGACACAACACTTACACAAACATCACACACCGTTGTACAGAGCTGTCACACCACCTTGCAGAAGGAAACCAGAATAAGCATCTCACCTTGCCAAGCACAGCAATGTGGGCAGATGTATTGTTAACCATAAAATTTAATATAAACTATATACAAAAAGTGCAACATGGGAAGACCAACGTGCAGAAGTGCACATAGTACATAGTCCACATGTCATGACTCCAACTTGACTCCTGACAGCAAATAGGCCTCCACGTCATAGGGGCATCAATGTGACAGGCAGGCACCTCAGGGGTTTGGGGGTGGGGTGGTGGGGATGGCTTGGTTTTGGAAGAAGGGTTCTCTGTTTGAGCTTGGGAGGGGTGACTTTGGCTCTCGGAGGGGTGGACTTCCGACTGGGTGGAGGAGCAGGGGCAAGACCAGAGGGGGCAGTGAATGAATGGGAGGTGGTAGGGGCAGGGGGACATGATGTTTGGGGGCAACACAGGGTGGGACAGGAGTAGGGAACAAGTCAAGGGCGGCAAGGAAGACTTTTTTAAGTACACAGGGGTGTTTACATGAATAAGGGATGGGAGTGGAGGTAGAGGGAGTGCTCGTGTGATGTGTTGGTGTGCTGTGTGTGGATGCTGGTGTGTGCAATGTGTACATGTGTGTGGTGGGTGTATGTTGGGTGAGTGAGTGGGTGCGTGTGTCTATCTTGGGAGGAGGGGGTAGAGATGCAGGGAGAGGGAATGGAAGACGTGTGAGTGAATGTTGGGGTGGTATGAGCAAGTGAGGAGGATGTGCTCCTAGTAGAAGAGAAGGTGGTTGTGGTGAGTGCAGATGTGGTGTGTGAGCTGTGTGTCTGTGAGTATGCTGTTGTGGTGATTGAGGGTATAACAGGAATACTGGCAGGATCAGTGTGTGTTGATGCACTACTGGCAGGTTTGAGTGGTGAAGTGACTGTTAGGGAGGCAGTGTGGGAAGTGTCTGTTGTGCATGCAGATGTGTGTTGTGTGTGTGTATGCCTGTGGGTTCGTCTGTGGTGCTTGTGTTTGTCTTTGTGCACCTTGTCTGTTGTAGTGGGTATATGCTGGTCTGTAGGTGTGCCCTGGATGGGTGAAGGGAGAGGGGTTGTGGATTGGGAACAGGTTGCTGGAGGGTGGATGGAAGATGAAGGTACACTGGCTGCCGTCAACGTGGAGGCCAGAGCCTGAAACAATCTCTGTAGGCCAGACAAGGCACCATGAATGCCTTCCAGGTAGGCATTTGACTGCTGCATCTTAGATGCCAGTCCCTGGATGGCATTCACGATGGTTGTCTGCCCCACAGAGAAGGACTTCAGGAGGTCAATAGCCTCCTCATTGAGGCCAGCAGGGCTGACAGGGGCAGGGACAGAGGTGCCTGTGGTGAAGGAGACGCCCTCCCTCCTGGGTGAGCGGTCACAGGCAACTAAGTGGGGAGCCACAGTGAGGGCGGTGCTGGTAAGGGGGTGGCAGACAAGGATGGTGCTGGGATGGTCCCAGATGGGTCCTCCACTGTCAGGGAGCCGCTATCGGATGATGAATCTAAATCTAATGTCGTGGTAGCTCCTTTCTCCCCTGTGGTGCTCCCCTCACCCTCCGTCCCACTGGTCCCCTCGGCTCCGCTGTTGCCAGCCTCCTGGGTCCCATGGGCTGCAGCATCCCCACTCGCCGGTGACCTACCTCCTTCACCAGATGATGCTAATGCACACATAGACATAGGTGGACAGAGAAGGAGGGAGGGAGCGAAAGAAAGGGAGGAAAGGGTAAATACCTACACATACATTATTACACATACCTACAAAACACCCATTCGCCCCTTTTGTGAAAACAAGAGACCATATTGGAGTCATGAACAATAGAGTCCTGCAAGCCATAACCAAACTATTCACCTATTACCTCACCCCTGCAGCCTAGATTCCTGATTGTGTCGCGTGGGCTCTCATTATTCTAAATTAGACTACTGGATTTCTAGGTAGCAGGATCTATAACGGTGTGGGGGACTGAGTCTGACCCACGTGTAAAGAACTCTGTCACCCTAAATCCGGTTTTTGCTCCGGCTAACTAGCAGTGCCTCATTTCTCCCATGTGGAAGGAATGATTTGGCAGCCGAGCGCATGACATCTTTGGAACTTCTCAGGGAAGTCGTGGTTACTCAGATCCAAACCAACTCTCCTATATCCAATATGATCTCATATACAAATGACAAAGACAGTATAAGTTTTATATAATGTTTTAATAAAACGACTGTATTTTAGATATTAAGGCATGAGCCGCAATAACCAGAACGATACAACACAGTAGGATTGTAATAGTTACCAGGAGAGTAAAACATAAAAACAAAGCTATCATATTGTCAAACAGTTTCTACTCTCCCTCTGCTTGTTCTATCTAGAGCACAGCATGTTAAGCTTCTAGCTTGCCTATTAGAATCACTGTGGAGACATCAGCCCTCATACCTGAGCAAAGACCTGTGATCTTGGGTCAGCATCTGCAACGAGGCAGTCAGCGTCAAGTTGTGGTTCCCTGGTCGGAATCTCCCTCTTGCGTGTATTGGGACAAGGAAGTGATTTTATAACTAACATGTCATCGTGATCACAAAATGTCCCTACGCAGGAATGCCAAGTCTAAACTCTTACCACGTCTATCGGCAATGTACCAGACTGTATCCTTGACTGAAGCACAGAGTAAATATGTTATGGAGAACTCTAGTGCTGAAGTAGGCAAAACAGTGTGATATGAATAAAAAAACAACACCGTAGAACTGGCTATTTGAAAAATAACAGTACGAAGCCTAATAAAAAGCATGTAGAGCAAAGTGCACAGAGGCTCCAAGCTGTCAGCAAAGGAATAAAATACATTCAGGACAAAGTGCACAAAGGCCTAAAGCCTGAAGCTAAAGCGCAATGAATACGTAAAACTAACCACACTACAATTGTAAATCCTACATGCCTGTCAACTGTCTAACTCACTCATCTATCAATTTAATCCATGAACATACCCAACTACATGTCAGGCATTATAGGATGAAACAAATCTGTCCTCAGAGGTACTGTGAACACAAATGAAAAGACAGGTTTGTGTGGAATACAATCTGTACAGATGTCCAATGATATTACAATGATATCAATTTGAATGAAACTACACATTCTTGTTATTACCCAAATACAGTACCAACAAGATCACTTTGGACTACTACAGTAGACTCAGGGATAAAGTATAAAGGCAGTAAAATGCTTCAACATTGGAGTAACTCACATGTACAGTAGAATGTGTGGTAAAGTACCATCATTTCAGTTCCTGTATGGCTTTACATAGCTAACATACTACACTGCAACATGATTGGAGTGACAACCAGGACTGTACACTCCCCCAAATTCCATCTGACCTTGAAAATCCCAAGTCCAGTGAGGGACACAGCAGATAACCATGCAGACGTCACCTAACAGTCTTCACTTACCCCCTTGTGGCTGCTATGCTGCCCACAAGCGCCAACTCTGGGGAGGCCACCACCAGTGTGTGGGCCATTAGGGGGTCAGGGTCCAAAAGGCACCCCTTCCTTGTTGAGAGGCAGTCCCTGGCTGGGCCTCTGCGGTCTTCCAGGTCCAGCGTCTCAGGTCCTCCCACCGCTTCCTGCAGTGGGTGCTCTGCCAGCTATGGACTCCCAGGGTCTGCACTTGTTTGGTGATGGCTCTCCACAACCCTTTTTTCTGGTGGGCGCTGATCTGCATGGGAAACATTGAGAAAATGGAGGTCATGATGTAGATGATACCTATACAACTGCAACTTTTGGTGACACACAACATACATGGCCCATGCACATTGCCAATACACCAAACACCACATACATCATGTGCATGCAATACCACAAATAAGTCATCACATGTCAATGTGCACACACATTTGCCGTCAAACACCACCCAAAATGGAAGACAAAGGACGTTGTACTAGAGCCCCATACAACCCCCATACAAGGGTAGGACTCCTTCCACCAGTTTATCCAGTCCTCAGCTGTGATGGCTGGGTCCCTATCGCCTGCAGTGCGTGCAATCATGTCTCCAAGATACATGACACAGCAGCACACAAAGTAGAGGTCTTCCTTGCCCGAATGACAGGAGTCAAGTGAGCGTGGCCACACAAAATGGCGGTCACAACCGCAGTGGTCTTGACCGTCAGCGCCGGCGGTGATCGTCATTGGTCCTACTTTCCCATAGATGTCAATGTTAACCAATAAGGAGTTGCACAGTGGTTCTGACCACCTTCCGCCATGACAACTACCACCGGCGAAATGAGGTCACTTCCATCTGTCCTCTGCATGCAGGGCAGGCGGCTGCCATTTTAGAATGTTACATGATTGTCCTGGGTTCCCACTGCGTCATTACCTGCATATCGTCACAATATGCTTAATTGTAGGTTACATTTTGTCAACACTCACATATGTAGTGGGTGTCAGGTGACATTACCACAGTTGTTACTACATATGTTTGTACTGACAGTCCGTATAGTGGAACATATGGAAAGACTTTGTTTGTACATCACTACAAGTCCTGTACACGTCCCTTGTCACAAGTGTGGCAATATGAGGCACTGTCTGGGTAGGAATGGAGTGTGGAGTAATGTGTTTTTCCACAACATGACAGCCAGCTTACATGACCAATACTTCCTGATTGTCATATGTCAGACATGGGTCACTACATTGTGAGATGTGTCCAGATTGTTGTTTGTCACCCTGTCTAGATACCACCAAAATGGAGTGATGAGGAATGCACCAGTTTACCGGCCCCTAGTAGATCTTGACACCATGGAAGAGCGCCACATCATCATGACATATCGACTGAACCGTGTGTCCATCAGGAAACTGGTCGCCCAGTTGGAGCCAGACCTCCTTCCAGCATTGAGAAATCCCCATGCCATCCCTCCAACAGTCCAGGTTTTGTCAGTCCTTCATTTTCTGGCCAGTGGCTTGTTTCAGTTGACTGTGAGACTGGCTGCAGGGATGTCATAGCCCAAGTTCAATATGGTGTTACAAGTTGAGCTGGATGCCCTACTCAAGCATATGAACAGATACCTAAGGTTCCCATTACATGCTGCATTGAACACTGTTAAGGCAGCCTTTTACAACATTTCAAATGTCCCACATGTAATAGGGGCCATTGATGGGACTCACATTGCCTTGGTACCTCAGAGGGCCAATGAACAGGTCTACATAAACAGGAAGAGTACATATTTGCTCAATGTACAAGTGGTGTGTCTTGCAGACGAGTACATATCACATGTGACAGTGAAATTCCCTGGTTCGGTAGATGATTCCTCCGTCCTGAGGAACAGCAGTGTCCCTGCATTGATGTTACAGCTACAGGGTGAAAGGACCTGGCTAATAGGAATGTGTACTGCTGTCCATGTCAAGCGTTTGATATCCCTCCCTACGCAGTCTGCACTACACCTAGCACTGTTTCCTATAGTCGTATCTCCTTTTCCACACAGGTGACTTTGGATACCCCAATCTGCCCTGGCTCCTGACACCTGTTAGATATCAAAATACAGGAGGGGAGAACAGGTACAATAAGGCACATGGCCGGACGAGGCAGTTGATAGAGAGGACTTTCGGCCTCTTGAAAGCTAGATTTCGTTGCCTCCATGTGTCCGGTACTGCCCTAAAATACCGACCAGGGAAAGTCTGCAAGATCATTGTTCCATGCTGCATGCTCTATAATGTGGCCCTCAGAAGGTACATCCCACTGTTAGAGGAGGGGGACATTGATGCTGGAGCAATGGCTGAGGCCAGTGACCCTGATACTGAAGAGAAGGCAGATGAGGAGGAGGCACATGACAACAGGACTGACCTGATTCGTCACTACTTTAGATGATTTGCAGGTATGTGTGATTTGGATGTTAAGTGCATTTTGACCATTTATTGGAAAAGCTAGTCTGTACTTAGATTTTGCATGCATCAGGGTGTGTGTGTGGAAACTACTGCCTTCCATCTTGGTTTCTGACCCTGAAAGGTTGCTGAATTACCATGAGGGGTAGTGGAAATGCATTGCTGCCAATGACGTGTTTAATTTGGGTGCTCTATGGTTGTACCCAAGTTTATTGATCCTCAGTCTGACTGTTTGGGTAAATGTAAGGGGCACTTATCGGACTTGTCCTGTTGTGTAGGCCTATCATGCTGTATTGTCAGCTGCTGTGTGGCAACTACCTGTTCCTGACTACGCAAAGAGGTGATCGGTAGAGGGTGTCACCTATGAGGGATCCTTACATTACTACACGTGTATGTGATTGACAATCCAGGCCTTTACATATGTGGTATCATAGCTGCTGGGGCAATCATCCTGTGTTTGTGCTATACTGCTGTTGATGTATGGATATGGACTACATGCCTCACAACATTGAGCCATATTCCATGTTTTTTCCCTCTTCAGGTCACGTCTGTTTGCAAGCTGATTACTGAAATGCCTGTTGGCACCCTTGCCACTGGATGTTACTACAATATGGATATACTTACACACCTGCTGGAGATTCCTACTACATATGCACTTTGACATTGTTGTAGTTCAGATATGTGAATTTGATTGTTGCTTGAAAACTGAAATGTCACTTTAAACAATGAAGCTACATAAACCATTACTTGTGCTCATTGGTGTTTATTGAATGTTTCACATCACAGTGCAGAGGAGAGGGGACATGGTTTCAGTGATAATCAGACTGGGTGGTCCAGCTGTATGTTTCACAAGTCCTGTATGCATTAGCCTTGGGATGATGGGAACTTGGCATTGGACAGCCAACAGAGTGTATCAGTGACACACAAGGGTAACAGTTCAGGAGAGGGATCACTACCTGGTGGGGGGATTGGTCTTTGCCTCAGGTCCTGCAGGATGTCTGGATGGTCGACCTCTTTTATGGGGGGTACCTCAGCTGCAGGGGCAGGGGTCAGTGGCAGTGGGTCCTCTTGCTGGGCCTCCATTCCTCTAGAAGGTGATGATGTAGAGGGCAGAAGTGTTGTGTGACGACTGGTTGGGGCCTGCTGTTGGGTGGAAGATGTACACAGGATGGTGTTGAGTTCTTTGAACACCCCTTACACGGAGACCATGGTGGCATTGAGTACCTGCCACTGCTGCATGGCCTCCTGGTGGTATTCACCCTGCAGCCTTTGGGTCTCCTGCAAGGATGTGAGTATCTGGCCCATCTTGTCCTGGGATTGCTGGTAGGCTCCCATGACTCTGGAGACGGCCTCCTGGCCAGACGTGTCCTGTTGCAGCCTCATCCTTTGGCCCACAATTGCCCTCCCACTGGAGCTTGCCCCCTGTGCCTGTACACCTGATGCAGTGTGCCCCCTCCCACTGACACCAGGACCGTCATTGTCTTGGGATTGGAATGTTGACCCATGCCCCTGTACTGTGGGGCACAATGATGTTTGATCTGTCCTTGGGACACAGGTTTGGGAAGGTGGGCTCTGTTGTTCAATGGATGCCACAGGAGAGGTGGATTCAGTTGTAGGCAGGGTGAGGCTGCTGGTGGTGGACTGATCACTCATGACTGGTGGGCCAGGCACATCATCCCTATCCAGCCATCCAGGGGATTCTCCTCTATTGGACCTGCTTCCAGGGCTGGGTTTTCTGTCACTGGCATCCTCTGCAGTGTGGCAGTACTTGGGAGACTTGTGTAATAAGAGGTGTTGTGTTACATATTGGTATTGTACTAGTGGTACACATGGTTGTATGCCATCCTTGTCTGGATTAGCAGAGCAGTAATGGCATTGACAGTTACTTGACTACTGCTTGTGTTTGCATCAGTTGAATGTTGTTGTGGTTCTATTTTGATCGATAGTTGGTATTGGTCTTGCTACTATCATTGCCAGGTACTGATGTGCATTCCAATTTCCTGGTGGTGAAGGAGGGTGACATGGTTTTACGTGCAGGTGCACAAATGTGAAGTGGATTTAGCAGTCATGCAAGGGTAGGGAGTGTTGTATTGTGGTAGTTGTAGTACGTGCTGCAGTGTGGGGAATCCATACACTAGGTGGGCCTATGAGGGAATGGTGTTAGTAGGGAGCTGTGGCATGCAAGGGAGGGTATTCGGTCCATGGTGATTTTGTGCACATGAGGGTGGTGCAACAGGGTGATAGGGTGGTGGGGCTACATGTTGTGCAGAGGAACATGGTGGCCAGGGAGTGTAGTTGAATTACCAGTGTCCAGTCGACCTGGTATTCCCTTCTGCCCCTCTGGGCGTAGGATGGCCAAGACCTTCTCCTCCCACGATGATAATTCTGGGGGAGGTTGTGGGGACCCACCACCAGTCTTCATGATGGCCATTTGGTGTTGTGATGTAATGGCCCATACCTTCCCCCATAGGTCGTTCCACCTCTTCCTAATGTCGTCCCTTGTGCGTGGATGGTTACCCACTGCGTTCACCCTGACAACAATACTCTGCCATAAGTCCGTTTTCGGAGCTATGGATGTCTGCTGGACCTGTGCTCCAAAAGTTGCGGCTCCACTCTGACGATTTCGTCGACCATGACCCTCAGCTCTTCGTCTGTGAATCGTGCTTTTTTTGCAGTGCCAAGTGGGTGGTGGGGTGTGTGATGTGCAGGGATGCTGTTTGTTGGCGTGAGGTTGAGTGATAGGATATGTGTGTGGTTTGTGTGCAGTGGTGATGTGCGTGTTGTGTTGCTTTTGTTTTCTGTGTTGAGTGATGCATGTTCAGTGTGATGGTGCCTTTGATATATAGGTGCAGTGCCTTCTGTCAGTCTGCTCCGACAGTGTCAGATTTTTATGTTTTTGGGCGGTGTTGTGTTGGTGACTCATAATACAGCGGTCTTCTGACCGCTGAAGTCAAAATGACCACTTGATCAGCTCTTCTGATGTCCTTGCGTCAGATTTGACACTTAATTGATGCTGATCAGAGACATTTTTAGGCATGAGCAAAGTGGCGCTTGCCCAGGGACCCAGCATTTCTGAGGGCCCCTGGTAGAGCCAGCTCTGTTTTGCAGAGTATTTCCTCTGAAAACTTTGAATAATTATTTGACACATTGTTTTAAATACCGCTTTCCTTTAAATTGCTTTTATTGTGGATGATGTGTGAGAGACTATTGCAGACATTTTGCAGAGAAATATTGCGTTCATGTTACATGCAACAGTCATACAAAAGTTTCTTTTAGATCAAAACAGGACCTCGCAAAAGAGAAATGGAAGGGTGTCACAGAGATTATTTGCAGTAACATTAGTTAGCTACTGCTCTGTTACAATGTTAAAAAACACATGACGATCCCTGAATATTAGATGTAGACACATTTAGATTTTGGAAGAATGTGCCTGTGCACTGTCAGTGACCTGGGCAAAGAGTGTATGTAAGAGCTGAAATTCGATCATAAATTCAAAACTGTTCGGAACAAGAGTCCTCAAAATACGTTTTGCACAGGGCCCCCAAAATACTTCAGATGTCCCTGACGCTGATCCATCAGTACCGGCTTTTCAGATGTCCAAACTGATGAGTTACATACATTCAGGCTATGTTGCCTGGGACCACGAGAGCTCTTTGAATGTGAGAATGCAAAGTGTCCTGATCAATCAGGCCTCAAAGTGCTCATTCCACATCAGAAGGTGAGGATCTCTTAAGTGTCCCTGACTCTCTGGAGATGTTAGCGTGAGTGTCTGAGTCTTCATGCAAAGGATGGTGAGTGAGACAAATACAGTACAACGCAGTAGTCCAAGCGACAATAAATTATCAAAGGGTCAGCCAAGCGTTGAGTGTATACAACACTTTTAACTATAATTCATATATTTAATATATAGTGAGTATATTCAGGAACCGTTTTAATAGATGATACACAGAACAATATACAACAAAATACTAAGCATTATGCCAGTGTCACATAGTATCACACCATCGGTCGGTGCTCTCTCTCTGTCACAATGGTAAGAGTGGACACTGAAGACCAGCAAAATAGTTATAAACACAGTTCAATACTAGAATCAGGCCCACTGGCCGACCAATATATAATGTTGAAAACAGTTGCAATGCTTTACTGTCCATTAAGCTAAACACATGCTCAGAACGATCTGAAATTACACAGACAGGAAAGCAATGGATGAATACAGTATTCTGAATTAGCAATGTGTAGTCTACTGGAACACTTACGGATAAGAATACAGTTGACCAAAATAGAGGCCAAGAAAATACCTTCCCACCAATACAGGATACTTTGTGGCTCCCAAAATACTATTTGTTCTTGAATATCAACTTAAGGTAATGTACTGCGAATGCAACAGCAGCAATAGGATTACACCTGTTTAAAGTCATAAACTAGAGACTGAAACTGAAATAATACTCACATTTTCATGAGCTTTTAGCATCCCACTACTTGCATATATCTGAAACAGTGGTCAAACCCTTTGAGGACACAGGGCAAAGGAAGGAGAAAAACAAAAAAAATATATACTAAACTGGTTTTAATTATCGCTATTCTCCCACTGACATTGACTGGTAGAGCCACAAGAGAATGTTATAACTTTCTAATAGAAAAATTAAGAATAATTATCCCACCCGTCAGGTGTGCAAATATAATCACTTTTCAATGCCTCTTGCTGCTGTTCCTGATCAGTGCCTTTTTCACCTGCCCTGTGGCTTTGTGTATTACATGAGTCTCGACATCTGCAAGCCATGGAGATATACTCAAAGATCGAAGGCATAGATGAGGGTATGGAAGTGATACATCGATGTCAGGGGTACAAATAGGCACAGAGGGGCAACAGCCAAAGAGCTCAAAGGTTCAGAAAAAAACACAAAGGACCTCATTTACAAGAATTTGATGCATCGGCTCTAATGCATCAGATTTCTGGTGCTGCCCTGCGCCCCACCCTAAGGACCCCATGGATGTGCTGTATTTACAATACAAAGTTCTATTGCACATGTTTTCAAAGATGTGTCTAAAATTCTGACGCATCTGTGGCACTAAAATTATGCATTGCTGGACTAGCGTAAAAATAAATTACACTACTCCAGCAATGCCAGGAAGGGTCCCATGTTAAAAAGCCCTGCGTGAGACTAGAACTTGCTCTGAGCAGGCGTTAAAAATCTGACGCAATGAAGTCACAGAACAACGCAGTGAAATGTTGTAAATTTCACTGTGCCAGTTATGCATGGCTTTTTACATGAGAACGCCTAACTTGCATACATTACACTTGGTCCAGGTATAAGGTAGCGCAAGCCTTTACAAACTGGTGCAATAGTCCCATTGTTCCAGTTTGTAAATGTTGTGCACCGTAGGGGACTGCTTAGCACCAACGCTGTGTAAAACAAATATTGCAAAGGTGGTGCTAGGCACTTGTAAATAAGCCCTAAAGTTTCCTGAATCTGGGTAGCTGACTGGCCATATGTGTGTTGGAAGGCCATGCTCAGCAAGAACAAGGGAACAACAATGGGATGCGTTTAGCCAATTTTCATGAACATCTCTTCTCTTGTCTTCAATGTTGGATGCATTCTAGTACACCTCTGTCTCATGGGTATAGCTGCTCAGGTCTCCTGCAGGTTGTCTGTAGGTACAGGTGCGTGGCTGGGGGCTTCCACAGTGGGCAAGGACAGCAGGTGGAGAGCCAAGCAAGGCCATGGCTTACTCAAAAGGAAGTGTGAAACAGTCAAACTCTACACTGTAGAAACTACTCAGTAAACAAGGGATCCTTGCAACTTCAAGTTCATAAGCAGTCAAGGGAGCTGCTGGGCACCGCCAGTTTATATACACAAAAATGAGTGATTGGCAACAGTCCAACTCTCATCCAGTGCAAATACATATTTAAAAGCCAAAGGTGCCAAGAAATCATGCTGGGGTCAATTTGCTGTTCTCGAGAGAGCAGTTTGGAATATGAGAAGTCTCAGCCAATGTTCAGGGGTTCAGTTTTAACTCTTCAGGTACTTGGTGTAATCCCTTAGGCGACATGAAGCAATGGGAAGAGCTGGAAAAACAATAGGGGTGGGGTTGTTTTCTATGGGCAATGTATATCTTCCATATGACCGTAATTCAGGCATAGGGCCATGTTTGTGACATTTATCATAATTCATAAACCCTGATGATCATAAAGGGTGACGGCACACCAGCAAAAACTGTATGTTATTGATCACATACATTATACTTAACAAAACATAAGCAGACATGGAGTTGATCCCAGTGCCTCAAGCCTCCTGACTTCGATTTAGATGGGGAAGTTGTTGGAAGCTCATATGGGTGTACCTGGGTACCAACTTCCCACGATTAAGTTGCCACCACCTGGAGCTCAGTCACATGGGTTACAGGGGTATATACCCTTGAGACCAAGGATCAGGAGACCAATGGGAGAATTCCCTGTCAGGGATTACCCAAGAAGTGCCCCTGAGGCACCTAGTATGCAGTTTGAGAGCCCATGGGAATTAGGGGGTCTTTCAACTGTCCCCAAACACTCAAAAACATGGGGAAACGTCAGGGGAAAAAGGTAACACATGCTGGCACCACCAGCAGCACAGCGTTGGCAGGATCTTTTGTCAATCCACTAACTATCCTCCAGGCCACCTGCCTTGCTTGAAATGCTCCACATAAGTGATTCACCCGGCACCTACTGGCCTACAAGCAGGGGTATGTGACATATCAGTGACTCTACATCACATCCAGACTCTTGCTGTAGTCACTGATAACATAAATGGTTCTATCCAAGTCTATTTGCTTTTCAGAAGCATTATTGTGTCTGGAAACCTTTCTACAGGGACCAGCCTTCCATCCATCACTGTTTACATCCTAAAATCTCTTCTGATGGTTAAAATTTTTTATATAGTGCACTATGTACAACACCTTAGCCATTGCTAAGCACTGTAAATAGGTGATGTTAGTAGAGCACAACTAGTGGCGCTCAATTTACCGACCTGGGAATGATCAAAGGTTGAGTCAGTCTTGAAGGGACTCGAATTTATGACTTCCAGAACACTGTATTTCGTCAACCATGAACGCTCAGTTCACTGAGCTATATTGCTTCTGAATGGCGTTATAACTGCATGTATGTCAAATGTTTTTAAAACCCAGTGGCAGATGTATTACAAATTAGGATCTCCAACCAAAGTGGCTATCCTGCACTGCCCTGGAGAGACACTGCAGCGCAGATCCTTATCTACTAAGATTGCTGACAAACAATTTTAGTAGACATGGCTTTGCATCGAAAACTATTGGTGGCTGTTGTATTCTATTCAAAGGAATCTTAGTGGGCTGCTTAGCAACTGGGAGGAAACTGGAATGTTATGATTAGATTGTAAGGCAGGCGGTTGTTGATAAGACCTGCCAGGGTTGGATGTGTATTTCTTATCTGAAGAATAAAGAAGAAAAAGAAGCATATGTGGTGCAGCGATTTCTTTACAGTGGCGACGAAGGATGGGATCATAAGGAATAAGACGTGGACCAACCCTGGCAGCGGTGTACTGTGACTTGTGGTGCGAGAAAGCGGTGATCTTAATGACCATAAACTGAATGGTGGATTTTGTGATGGATTCCGAACTCGGCTTGTCAAGTTGACCGAGTTGTGGCGGTAGCGCGTTTTTTTTTTCTTTCTTAAAGAAGAAAAAAGTTTGTGCTGTTGGGTTGGCATTTTGAATGAGGCACTTACCTGAAGAGTCTCGCGGACGCTGCCCAGAGACCGGTGCCCAGTTGGATGTGACGTCAGCGGTGTTTGCGGCAAAACAAGGGAAACCTCTTGTAGAAAGAGGTCGAAGCAACAGTAAAAACATAACAACTGTAACATATTGCCTTCGACTTTTAACTTTGCAGCGCTTTCAACTTTCAACTCTGCAGTGCTGTATTTTAGTTTACTCAACGGTGACAACGGAAACAATCAGCCTGAGGACGGTGACAACGGTGACTACTTTATTTATGTTAATTTTTTTTTTTCTCTTCTCTCGTCATATTTCATTCGTTTTTTAGATTATTTATGGGATTATTTATGCTCATAATAGTTAAATAACTTACGTAGCAGACATGCAGTCGATTGCACCACCACCTACATTTTTGAGCATGCCTGGCGAACCAACCATGTCATGGGAAGATTGGAGGGAAGCGTTTGAAACATATTTAGAGGCTTTGGGAGGTGCCATTTTTACGGACAAAAGGAAGTTGGCTTTGTTAAAACACAATTTGGGTGTGGAAGGTAGAAAGATTTTTAAAACGTTGCCATTTGCAAATTTTGAAACGAATAACGATGGAAGGTCTGAGGATGAGGAGAATGACAGTGAGGACGATGTGTATATGATGGCGTTGGGGGTGTTGGAGGAGTATTTTAGCAAGAAAGTAAGCATTGTTGTAGAACGCCACAAATTTTTTTCTAGGACCCAAGCGTCTCATGAATCGGTCGATCAATTTGTGTGTGCGTTACGTACGCTGGCTAAATCGTGTAGATTTAAAGACTTGCATGAAGAAATTATTAGAGATCAATTAATAAATCGTACATGTTGTTTGAAAATTCAGGAAAAGTTGTTAAATTTAAAAGATCCATCTTTGGAGGAGGCCATAGCAGTGGCTAAACGTGTTGAAAACACATCTAGGTGTGTTAAGGAGTTAAGTAGAAATTATACTGAGGCTGCACTAGTACAAGCTGTAAATTCTGTGAAAATCAGCAAAAATACGACTGTAATGGATGAAAGAAAGAAATGTTTTAAATGTGGAAGCATAAAACATCTGGCATCCTCGATGAATTGTCCTGCAAGAGAGGCTAAGTGTTTCAAGTGCGACAGAAGGGGACATTTTTCGAAAATGTGTAATCAGAAAAAAAGTACTTACAACAGAAGAAATGTAAATTGTTTACAAGATGGTAATCAAGGACAACAATCGTATTCTAACGGTCAGATGTTGTGTTCCGGTGAGGAAGTGGATAACCATTTTGAAATTTTAATGCTTAATGTTTTATCCATGGAGACTGCTTATAAACCTCCTAAGTGTGCGATAAGCATAAATGGTGTGGTGATAAACGTGTGGGCTGACTCATGTTCACCTTATACCATAATTGACAAAGCAACGTGGAAAGCAGTGGAGGGTGGCGAATTGGCTAAAGCGGAAGTGGATTTGGTGGGTTATGGAGGCAACAAAATTTCTGTGTTGGGATATTTTCAAGGGGAGGTGTTATTTAATCAAAGACAGGCAATATGTGATGTGTATGTGGTTGAAAATGTTCGATGTTTGTTATGATGGAATGAACAAAGAACGCTGAAGATTGTGTTAGATCCAAATAGTGAAAGACAGGTTTTGTCAGTAGGGGAAGAGAGTTCAGAAAAATGGAGTAAGAAGTTTCCAAATCTTTTCAATAGCGAGTTAGGTTGTTTGCAGAAGTTCCAACATCGCATTGTGCTGAAAAGTGGGGCTGTTCCCAGTGTACATAAGGTCAGGAGTGTGCCGATTGTTCTGAGAGATGCATTAAAAATTGAATTATCTAGATTATTGAGTTTGGGTGTGATTGAGAGAATTGAAGCGTCGGAATGGTTGAGTCCAATGGTTTTGGCCCGCAAACCTAATGGCAAGATTAGAATGTGTGTAGATTTGAGGGACCTTAACAGTAATATATGGGTAGACAGACATCCTATTCCTAATATTAATGAACTATTGAGTGGTATTCAAGGGGGAAAGGTGTACTCAACCCTAGATTTATCCAGTGCGTACCACCAAATAATGTTGCACCCAGAGTCTAGGCATCTCACGTCGTTTATAACGCCTGAGGGAGCTTTCAGATTTGTGCGCATGCCGTTTGGGCTTGCGTCTGCCTCAGCTGTTTTCCAAAGGGTTATGCAAAATCTACTGGGTGGTGTAAAGGGTGTGAGGTTTTTTCAGGATGATGTGCTAGTATGGGCAAAGGATTTACAAGAGCATGATACCATTCTGGAGAAAGTATGCCATATTCTTGAGAATACAGGTTTGACTGTTGAGGCTAGCAAATGTAAATTTGCATGTCACAGTGTTGAGTATTTGGGCCATACTATTTCATGGAAGGGTATAACGCCCAAGGTTAATCTTATGGAAGCAATTGAGCGGGCACCTAGTCCAGTTAACAAAGATCAACTGAGATCATTTCTTGGATTAGCAGAATATTATGCTAAATTTGTGAGGAATTTCGCTGACATAGCATATCCTTTAAGAGTGTTAATGAAAAAAAATCAAAAATATATCTGGTCGGATGAGTGCCAACAAGCGTTTGATAAATTGAAGAAAAACATTATAGAAGCAGTTGAATTAAACCCTTTTGTGGCTCATTATCACACTATAATAACAACGGATGCAAGCATGTACGGGTTGGGTGCGGTACTAATGCAAGTGCATAATGGAAAGGAACGTGTGGTAGCGTTCGCTTCACGTACATTGAAGGGAGCGGAAACAACATACTCTGCTGTAGAAAAAGAAGCTCTGAGGGTATTCTGGGTTTTGCACTGGGCTGGCGGGCGACCGCCAAAAGGCCGCCCGCCAGCCCAGTGCAAAACTACCTTCCCACGAGGACGCCGGCTCCGAATGGAGCCGGCGGAGTGGGAAGGTGCGACGGGTGCAGTGGCACCCGTCGCATATTTCACTGTCTGCAATGCAGACAGTGAAATTCTTTGTGGGGCCCTCTTACGGGGGCCCCTGCAGTGCCCATGCCATTGGCATGGGCACTGCAGGGGCCCCCAGGGGCCCCACGACAACCCATACCGCCATCCTGTTCCTGGCGGGCGAACCGCCAGGAACAGGATGGCGGTATGGGCTGTCAGAATCCCCATGGCGGCGCAGCGAGCTGCGCCGCCATGGAGGATTCAAATGGGCAGCGGAAAACCGGCGGGAGACTGCCGGTTTTCCACTTCTGACCGCGGTCAAACCGCCGCGGTCAGAATGCCCAGCGGGGCACCGCCAGCCTGTTGGCGGTGCCCCCGTCATTTTAGCCCTGGCCGTCTTGGACCGCCAGGGTTAGAATGACCCCCTATGTGTGGGGTAGAAGTTTTTAATTACGTACAGACCACAAACCGCTTGTGGACATTTTCACTACTGCAGGTGCAAGTCGTGGTTCTTCTAGGATTGCCAAGTGGTTATATAGGTTACAGAAATACACTTTCACAGTAAAATACTTGCCTGGTATAATGAATGTAAATGCGGCATGTTTGTCGAGGTTGCCATTAGAAAATGTATGTGGAGAAGAAGAGGAAGAATGGGTTGTAGCTGACCTGCAAGACATCAAGACAAAGGCTATCAGTGAGGAAGTTTGGAAGGCGGCGGTTCAGGAGGATACTGAACTTCAGGCAATAATAAGGAATTTGCATAAGTGTTGGTCTGAATTGGGTGATGAAACCAGTATGTTTTCAAATTTCAAAAGTGTGTGGTCTGAGTTGTCATTACAGAGTAATTTACTTAGGAGAGGTGATAGGTTGGTAGTGCCACATAAGTTGAGGCAGACTGTTTTAGAGATTCTACATGAGGCACATGGTGGTATGTCGGGTATGAAGAGGAAAGCCAGGGAAGATTTTTGGTGGCCAGGCATGGACAAAGAGGTTGAAAGATTTGTTAGGAATTGTGTAAGCTGTGCTTGTAGTGACAAAACACATGTGTGTGAGAGGACAACTGTCATTCCTGTACCTTTTCCTGTTAAACCATGGCAAAAGATAGCAATAGATGTGTGCGGCCCGTTTGATTTTGGTGATGGTGGAAAGTTTTATGCCATGGTTATGGTAGATTACCACTCCAAATGGCCAGAAGTTAGTATTGTCAAAGACACTAAAGCTGGAGTGGTGATTGAATTTTGTGAGGAAATTTGGAAAAGGGAAGGTTATCCTGAGGAGGTGGTGACTGACAATGGGACACAATTTACTTCGTTTGAGTTTGAGGACTATTTAACATTGTGTGGAGTAAACCATGTGAGGACGGCTGTGGCACATCCAAGAGAGAATGGGTTAGTAGAAAGGTTTAACAGAGTGTTGTGTGACAATATTCAACTGTCAATTCAGACTGGTTTGTGTTGGAGGACTGAAGTGAAAAACATGCTATGGAATTATCGGACGACTCCGCATTCGACGACGCGAGAAACCCCGTTTGTTTTGTTGAAGGGAAGGAAACCATGTACCAAAGCTGTTCCTGGTTGGATGGGGAAAGCTGGTAAAAAACGTGTAAGTGTAAGGAATCTTGCATTTAGAATGGAGGGGGTGCAAGAGAAGTATGACGAAAGTGTATTGGGAAAACCGAAGGAATGTGTGGTTGCAGTTGGGGACTGGGTGCGAACCAGAGTATGGCATGGTGGCAGGAAGGGTTTGTCAAAGTGGTCAGAACCAAAAATGGTTGGGGGAGTGAAGTGTTATAGTGTGGTTTTAAGCGACGGTAAAAGATGGAATATGGCTGATGTTGTCAGATGCAGTGAAATGGAAGTAGCTGAGTGGAAGAAGCAGGTTGGGTGTGGCCGTGGTGTCGAGGAGTCAAGAGGGGTGAGAAGGTCACAGAGAGTATTCAAGAAACCAGAATATATGAAAGATTATTATACAGAGTAGTTGTGTTTACGTTTTCTTGTGTTAGTTTATGTTATTTATTGTTTTTTTCTTGTTGTTTTTAGATAATTTTGTTATTGTAAGAAGGGAGATATGTTGTATTCTATTCAAAGGAATCTTAGTGGGCTGCTTAGCAACTGGGAGGAAACTGGAATGTTATGATTAGATTGTAAGGCAAGCGGTTGTTGATAAGACCTGCCAGGGTTGGATGTGTATTTCTTATCTGAAGAATAAAGAAGAAAAAGAAGCATATGTGGTGCAGCGATTTCTTTACAGTGGCTTTGTGGAAAACCCCAGATACCACAATGGGCCACCCCCTTGACACACAGAAGCTCAAATAAACTCTATCAGTGTCACTTTTATAAGGGATACTTTCAGGGCATTTTTTAAAGCTGGAAAGTAAGTAGTTTATCATCACTTTGTGCTGCTTTGCGTCACTTCACATGACTTTGAAGCAGATCCAAGTGCTGATAAATCTGCCCCCTTGATGGATATGTTTCCTAAACCTAAAAGGGTTTGATGTTGGTGATATGTCAGGATATCTGATGAGGAAAGATCATGTGACACACATATTGTGTCCTACATATCGTTTACAGAAGTATCATCCCATTGGGAATAGATTTTATATTATGAACTGCAATGAGGCGATATTTTTTAAGAAAATCTTTAGTTCACACTATTTATGTTAAACAGCGATATTCTGGGACCACGCCCAACAGAAATACAAGAATATTTCACAAATTCAGGAAAAACTTCTGAACATGGACTTGCCTCATTGCTGCACCATTCAAAATAATGTGCAACGGCTAAACTCCATTCAGAATTAATTGATGTTTCAAGAAGCGGCAGCTGATAAATATGATAATTAACACTTAAACAAACAATGGCTAAACTCAATATTATTCTCTGCATACAACACAAGCGAAAAGCTTTGGACCAAAATGACCACCAAGCTGGAAGCATAGGTGGAAATGTACTCCCCTTTTTGTGAGTGCTCTGTTTTTTCCAAGTCACAAACCATCCCTGAACTATATCTGGAAAGCTGCAACAAGCGCAGGTTCCATGCATACCTTTGTGAAAGTCGTGACTTTTTTTTTCAAAGTTTCTTAATCGGAGACTGTTGAGTTCTTCATCACGGAAAGGTCCACACTGGGAAAATGGAGCCCACTGTGTAGCAGACTCATACCGAGGTCTGGGGGCATTCTCAAATTTTCAAGACAAAGGACACCTGGGAATGCCCTCTTTGCACCACTTGAATATGTTTTACTCGTGGCGAAGACATTAGCACATGTGAAACCATTTATAGTAATCCTTTGTGAATCCCTGGAAGGTGTAAAAAAGATAAATTTGGTTACATTGTAAATAGGGTCTCATTTGCTTACAATCTACGATGTAGAGGTCATGGTATGCTAACAGCTCATTTCCAGACATTTTTTTATTTAGACACACAACAAAGGTGGTATTGCCTCTGATCAATAGTCTGGGTAAACAATGTCCAAGCAGGCAGACAGATTGCAAACAGCAGGCGGCCGGCCAATGTAAATACAACACTACTGATACCTGCATTAAGCCTAGACAGACACAGAGACACACAATCTGCACTACTAATCCCGAGCGTCGTTCACGCAGATACATTTTCTGTCAATACCGAATTATTAGTAACATGTCGGTCAATTAAACAAAGTCTATTTCACTGTAGGTACAACCCCATTTAGTGATCTGCATGTATCATAAAAAACAACTTTACTCATACGATTTTTCTTCATTGGCTACAACCAGTTAAACATAACATGTCCACAGTTTTGTGTACAGTTTATTTCTATACATGTCCCTCAATTTTCAATAAAGTCCTCATCTTTTGAACTTCGTTTCGACATTATGCACAATTTACTTAAAACAAAATGTTTGGCTAAGATACATCTGAGAACTGGTACATAAATGATGCATTGAGAACAGTTATATAAAACATGAACAATTATTTTGTTGAATTTGTTCTTTTATTTTTAAATTGATTGATTGCCAAAACAGTGCTTAAGTGAGGGCTTGGACTGTGAGCTGAAGATCTTAGGTAAGTGAGCAGAAGTGCCACAGCAGCTGTGTAATTGGCCATAGGGCAAGAAAGGAAAATAGTTATTTGACTCTTTTAATTAGAATACTGCATAATCAAATTATATTTCACCACTCAAGCGCGTGGCCCCCGGTGCAACTGTACTTTCTGCACTAATGATAACTACGCACCTGCTTTGCAGAATATTACCATGTCTGATATATTTATAAAATAACACGTATTTGCAGGAGTTTCGTGGAGCATGCCCAGTACGGGTGACTAGAGTAACCCCAGAGGATGGTAGGTTGCGTTTCAGGGACAGTTAGACACTGTGTAACCAGTTGAGGGATGATGCGGGGTACTTTTTTGAGGCACTGGATGTATGGGTGAAAGGTAGTATGGTGAGCACACATGAGGGGTTTTACAATTTGATTGATGGAGAGCATATGTTCAGTCACGGTTTTCCAGAGCTATGCCAACACCTGGTGGGGTGTGAATTCTCTGAACCCCGGGAACCTGATTTGGAGGAAGACCTCTGGGTGAGTGCCAGAGGATTTTAAGATGCATTGGGCAGTAATCCTAATGGGAGTGTCTCAGGTTTTCCCCATCAGAGTGATGGGGAGAGTTGCAGTATCCAAGACAGGTCGCAGTGTAGTAGGGGGTGGATGTATTGTCCAATCAAGGCTGACGCTGTTTAGATTGGAATAACAACCTGATGACCTAAACAAAATAATGCTATAGTAAGAATTTATATAAATATAATTGCAACGAATACAAATAGCTATTAGAAGTTTATTTCTTGGAAGTTGGTTGGTGGCTTTAAGATGAAATGTTTTGTAAACATTAGGGCACAACTACACTAATTCGAAGTTACATGGTTATAGGAAACATTATCTACAGAGTCAATTAGCATAAATGGCCACAGCTACCAGAGACGTTCAATCAAATCTTTAACTGGGTGAGGGAAAATGTGGGTTAATTACTGTTTGCTCACCAAAATTTGCCCAATTCTGAGATGTAGATTGTGGAATCCAGTGACTATTTTTATGTATACATATATAGTTCACTGGATTTATCAGAACTAAGGCAGGGTTGATAATTGGTAGTATTTATATTTTTCCTACCATTTGCTGTATGCCCACCTTAACAAGCACGTCTTGTTGCATCGAAAGGTACACATGACAATCACTGGCAATTTTAACAGAATTGCAATGTCGTATGAATAAAATAAGTCAATTACTGAAGGCATTGCCAAACATTGAACGAACCGTTGTGACTTAATCCTTTTCAACATATCGGCAGTTGGTGACTGCCAATAATGAAAGACGTTCACTAGCTTCTAATGAGAAACTTGAATGGGCGGTTCCCTAATGATGAACAACCCCATAGAACTCACTTATTCAACGTTGGAGCTAATAATTTCATTGGCTACACTTTCACTGAGTTTGCCAATTTTTACTGGGTGAGTGATGTTTAAATGGAAACCAGTGCAGAGAGCCACCACAATAAACAGATTATAGTACAACAAATATTAAATGCAAATTCAAATCCTGCCAAGCATTTGATCAATGGGAATAAAACTGGAAAGAAATGAACAATAAAATGGTCAATTAATTTCAAAACAAAAACACAATCCTATCTGGGTAAGTCATATACTCACCCTAAATTAACCTGTGCTCACCCTCTGGTAGCCTGGCACAGAGCAGTCAGGCTTAACTTAACAGGCAATGTATAAAGTATATGTGCAGTACTTATATTAAAGTAACTCAATTGAAAAATCACAAAATGACTCCACATCAGTTTAAAAGAATAGATAATATATATCTGAGTAAAACTAAAAAAACAACGAAAATCCAGTAAGTAGAAGTCAAGATATGAAGTTTTAAAGACTAAGGCCCTAATTCTAACCTTTTGCGGACGGCGGAGGCCGTCCGCCAAGGTACCGCCGTCAGAACACCGCACCGCGGTCGAAAGACCGCTGCAGTGATTCTGACATTTGCCCTGGGCTGGCGGGCGGCCGCCAAAAGGCCGCCCGCCAGCCCAGGGCAAATCAACCTTCCCACTAGGATGCCGGCTCAGAATTGAGCCGGCGGAGTGGGAAGGTGCGACGGGTGCAGTTGCACCCGTCGCGTATTTCAGTGTCTGCTAGGCAGACACAAATACTTTGTGGGGCCCCCAGGGGCCCCGCGGCACCCCCTACCGTCATCCTGTTCCTGGCGGGCGAACCGCCAGGAACAGGATGGCGGTAGGGGGTGTCAGAATCCCCCATGGCGGCGCAGCTTGACCGCCGGTTTACCCTTTCTGGCCGCGGCTGAACTGCCGCGGTCAGAATGCCCTGCGGGGCACCACCGGCCTGTCGGCGGTGCTCCCGCCGACCCTGGCCCCGGCGGTCTTGTACCGCCGGGGTCAGAATCACCCCCTAAGAGCCTGATACAAATTTTGGCGGATGGGTTACTCCATCACAACGGTGACGGATAGCCCATCTGCTGAAATATAAATCAGACCCTAAATGTGAAAACAGTGCCTAGAATTCACTAGTGGCCAAAAGGTTACTTGAGGTCACGAGGGACCAGTGCAAATCCAAAAAACAAGCTGACTGCGATGTAGCGTAGGCCGGTTACAGATTCCACGCAGAATCCGCTGAAACAGTACCTTTGAAGGAGCAAAGCGTCAGCATCAAGGGCACAATGTGTTGATATTTTTCAAGCAGTCGGTCACTCCATCACCAGCAGGCTCCATGGAACTGAATGTGATGCGTTGCCATCCGGCCACACAGTCTGTGAATCCACAGTCGTCAGGCAGCCTCTGCATTGCCACCAATGGGCAATACACCGATTTTTCTATTGCACTCAGGCCAATGCATTGATTTTTTATGTTCTAGCTGCAGAACCCAATTCTGAGGTCCAGGACTGGAAAGGGGCTTCTCAGGCAGGGGTAGGACTATCAGATGACAGAGTCTAACATCACCAGGAGAGTTGCAAGCAGTCTTTGATGTCACTGAGACTGCAGAAGAACATGGGGCAATGCACACAGCCAAACTGTCATCTACCCCAGACGTGTCTTCAGAGACAGCCAGAGGCATAGAATGGTTGAAGTAAAAAAATGACAACTGTCTAAAAGTTGCATTTTCAGACTTACAATTTAAAATCCAACTTCGCCATAAATTGTAATTTTAAAATGTGAGTCCAGAGACACCAAACTCCTTATTCCGAAATTTTACCAATCAGAAATTACACTTAAAAAAGCGGTTTTAAGGCAATCTCAATGTTATCCTACAGAGAAAGACCTTGCAAGAGTGAAAAACAAATATAAGTGTTTTCCACTAACTGGACATGTTAAACTTAAAAGTACATGTCCAACTTTTGGAATACACTGCACGCTGCCCTTGAGTAGGGCCTACCTTATGGGTGACCTATATGTAGTAAAACGGGCGGTTTGGGCCTGGCAGTGGGTACATTTGGCAGGTTGAAATGGTACTTTAGAACAGCACACACAGGCTCTACAGTGGCAGACCTGAGATGTATGAAAGCAGCAGATTCTCCTCTGTCTCTTAGGGTGCCAATGTCATCTGTTGCTGTGATCAGAGCTGTCTTGGTGCTGTGGTTGGTTCTGAAGCCTGATTGGACCGGGTCCAGTAAGTTGTTTCTCTCAGGGTCTTCGTTGAGTTGGAGGTTGACGGTCTTCTCCAGCACTTTAGCAGGGAACAGGACCTGGGAGACCAGGCAGTAATTCTGAAGCTTGTTGGGGGTCTGCTGAGAGTTTCTTGGGGAGGGGTCTGACCTGCGCATGTTTCCAGACTTCAGGAAAAGTGACTGTGGTTACTGAGGTGTTGATGATGGTGGTGAGTGATCTAGTCTCTTCCGAGGATGAAGAGCCGATGGAGGCAGGAGTCGGTGGGTGCTCCTAAGTGGATGGAGTTTATTAAGGTGACTGCGTTTGCTGTGCTCAGTTGTTCTCATGCGGTGAGTGGGTGGGCAGTGTTGGTGGGTGAAGGGATGTTGTTGAGATTGAGGGTCTAAGTTTCTATAGATGGTTTCTACCTTGTTGGGGAAGTGGTTGGTGAGGGCATCACAAAGTTCCTGTGAGGAGGGAATAGAGTTTTCAGTGGCTGATGGGTAGGTGAACTCTCTAACAATGTTGAAGATTTCCTTGGCCTGGTTGGTGCTAGTCTCTATCCAGTGGGTAAGAGCCTCCTTTATTGTTGGCTTTGATCTGGTGGTCGTAGTTGTTGAGGGCTGATTTGAATGTGACTTGGTTGGTGTGGTTCCTGCTGGAGCGCCATTCTCTTTTGAGTTGTTTGCACCTGTGTTTTGATGCACTGAGTCTTGATGTGTACCAGCTGGCTTGTTTAGAAGGTTTGTGAGTTTTGACTGGTTTGGTCAGGGTGACTTGGTGGGTGGCGCTGGTGATCCAGTCATTGAAGTTAGTACTGCCTGATTCAGGTTGGTGGTGACCTTGGGTTTTGTGGTGCTAAGGGTATCAATCCATTGTTGCTTAGTGACCTTGGACAAGCTACAGGAGGGAGCACAGTGGTGGGTGTGGGCAGTGGCAGGCGGGGGTCCGTCGATAGTGAAGTGTACGATGGAGCTGTCCGACCCTGTTAGTTCTGAGTTGTGGCTGTATCTGATTCTATTATTGGACGTAAAGATGGGGTCCACCTTGTGTCCAGTTTTGTGCATGGGGTCTGTGAACAGCTGCTTGAGGCGGATGTTGTCCAATCCTTCCAGGAGTTGGTGTCTGTGGAGTCCTCCAGGTGGAAGTTGAGATCTCCCAGGAGGACACAGAGTTCAGATTCAATGGTGAGAGGGGTGATGAATTTGGTGATGGCGTTGCTGAGGTTGGTTCGTGGTCTTGGTGATCTGATGGTGGTACCAAAGGTCAGCAACTCTATGTGACTCCACACTATGCCACCCTACTTTGCGACACTCAAATCCACTCTTCACCATTCCACTCAATGACACTCCAAGACACTCTCTTCTATGCCACTATCCTTTAGCCATGTTGAACAACAGCCATGCTGGTGCTATACTAAAATACATTGGCAAAGCCAGTAGCTCTTACACAGGTTAGACCTATTGGCTTTGCCAATGCTTGTTTTTACCAAGCTGCTAAACTGGAATGTGCAAACCATAATTATTAATCAAAATGTGACTTTTCTGTGTACCTAGCTACAGATGTTTTATTCTCAATCATATAGATATGATCAAAATTAAAGGTCTTTGGTTCCAAAGTTGTGTCTGTGATTGTACATACCGGAACTGCATCTGGTTATGATTCACAAGACTGTAAGTATCATCAAATATGCTCCATTCCATTAATTACTTCAGCCACAAAAGCTACACTTCAACCAGACCTAAGGCTGGAATTGAGCCACATTGCAGTTAGTATTCAAGTTGAAAAACCTGATACATTTTACTGTTGAAAATTCAGACAAGCAAAGTCCAATATACTGGCATATTGCTTAAACTAAACTAAATAAATTATTAACATTTAGATATTAATGTTGCAATGAAGGATTTTGAGGTTGCATTTAGCCAGGCAATGGATGTTATTGTTCCTGAAAAACATAGCCACCTCAACACTCAGAAAGCCAGGTCCCCCTGGTTTTCAGAATCCCTAAAGGCAGAAAAGTCAGCCTGCAGGAAGTTGAAACACAAGTCGCATACCACTAAAACCGATGCAGACAAGCTTACTTATAAAGCAGACTTAGGTTCTTACCATAGAAATATCAAAATAGGGAGGGCGTGGCTAGCCACCAGAAAGATGGCTGTGGGCTAGGAAAGCTCCACAATCTCCTGAGAACAATCCCCCAACATTTGTTCATTATCTTACCTCACGGATAGCTCCAGGTGAGGCGGGCGGGGCCAGCCATAACACCTATAGAGCCCTAACTTGAAGAAGTAACGGTCAATCTCCTTAGGGCTGACTTCAGTAAGATCTCTGAGAAAGTGGCCGTGATAGAGACTCATATTAATGGGCTGCTGTCCACAATGAAACATCTCAAATACCAAGTAATGACCCTTACTAAACAAAGTGCAGTAATTGCAGCCAGACTGGAGGACCAGGAAGGAAGGGCCCAGAGAAATAAGGTAAGAGAGGTGGGAGACCGGAGGATATGGAGGGCCTCAGTATGGATTTATTCATGGAAGATCTTATCCTTACCAAACTCAAACCAAAGAGACTATCCATGTTTTTCTCTGTTGAGAGGGCTCATAGGGCGCTGCTCCCACCCCAAGGTCTGGCCCACCTCCGCACAAAATAACTGCCAACTATTGGGATTCAGATGGCATTTTGCAAGCGGCTATCTCCTATGGACACTTACAGCTAGACAATGCAGTGATTCGCTTATTTCCGGATTTCACAGTACAAGTGCAGCACCAGTGGAAAAACTTTGAAAAAGTCAAAACATGATCAGTGCCAAGGAGGTTAAATATATGATGTTATCCAACCCAAGCTACAAGTTATAGCAGACGGCAAAGCATGGCATTTGACTACCCCTGAGGACGGGCTGGAAAATGGTGGGTAATAAGCCGGACGGAGAGCTTAGGACAAATCAGCCTGTGGTGAGGAAGTGAGAACTGCCATACTGAAGGGAAAACAGCAGCTGCACTCCTTCTCATCAGACACATGAGTAGAGTCCTCGAAGATTTCTCCCGATGGCCTCTTGGCCAGGTTCTAAAGAAACTGTTGATGGGTACATTTTACTGCATATGTCTCTGGGGAAATGGCTGTGGGCAGGAGGGCTACTGGGGCCTTGACACTTATGGTGTGACTCAACACATGGCAGGAATAGTATTTGTATACTACTATAAATGTAGATTACATGTTATTAAGCTTATTCATATGCGAACTATAACCATGCAGGCGGCAGTGACCTACCCTCACTACTAGATGTTATTTTTGGGGCGGCAAGCACTCTGCAAGTTGAGGTGGTGGGTAGTTTAAAACTCACAATGCAGGGTTGCTGGGTGGGAGGAGTATATGGGTATTGTTTTATTGGTTTTGTTTACAGCACCTTTGACTTCATACAGGGTTTACCTTCAGGCAGGCAGAGTTACAAGAGAGGATTCCACACGTGGGATGGGAAATAAATATGACAGAAAAATAAACTGGGGGGATGTTACCATACTCCTTGATCACAAACGCATACATGACACATGATACACCTCACAACTTGACCATTTGGTCATGGAAAATTAATGGTTTGGGCAGTAAAATAAAATGTACATCCTGCAATACTTGAAACGCCATGCACCGGACTTCATAATGTTGCAAGAGCTGCATCTCTGGGGTGACTATTACAAATAGATAGGTTGGGTGAGTACTAAGGCCCATATTTAACCGAAAATGACGGAGCGCGATGCTGCGCCAAAATTGGCAGCACCGCACTCCGTCATTTTCACAATGCAGGGATGCACCATATTTAATTAAATACGGCACACCCATGTTTTCTCCTGCACTGGCACTAAATTGAGCTGCCTAGTGCCAACGCAGGCATCCTTGCACCATCATACCAAGGATATTAGACCACTCTCCAGTTGAGGTCCTCCTGAAGGTGCCAACATGAGATTTCACGCTGCCTCTCAGGGTGAACACCTGGTACCTGCGAGATAAATCAAAATCAAATCAAATCAATGTTTATAAAGCACAGCTATTCACCCGTAATGGTCTCAAGGCACTCAAGGGGTTTGTCTTGTGAGCGTCAGTTAAAGAGCCAGTTTTAAGGTCCTTCCTGAACTGATGCAGCAATGGTGACTGCCTGAGGTGCAGGGGCAGGGTGCTCCAGCTCTCTGCCACATGGAAGGCGCAGGATCTTCCACCAACCGAGGTCTTCCATTTGTAGGGTACGGTGACTAGTGCTTATTGAGCAGAGCGGAGAGATCTGGTGGGGGAGTATAAGGTGATGCGGTGGTTGAGGAAGGCTGGCCCAAGGTCGTGGAGGGCCTTGTTTGCATGTACAAGGAGTTTGAAGATAATCCTTTTCGCAATTGGAAGCCAGTGGAGGTTTCTTAGGTGATTGGAGATGTGTTCGCTGTGGGGAATGTCCAGGATGAGTCTGGTGGAGGCATTTTGAATGTGCTGTAGTTCCTTCAGGCTCTTCAGGGTGGTGCAGGCATAGAGGGCATTGCCATAATCGAGTCTGCTGGTAACCAGGGCGAGGGTCACGGTTCTGCGGCCGTCCTATGGAATCTATTTGTAGATCTTCCAAAGCAGTCAAAGAGTGTCGCAGAGTTGACTTGGCGGGTCATGGTGAGCGATGAGTCCAGGATGAAGCAGAGGTTGCGTGTGTGGTCTGTAGCAGTGGGGGTTGAGGTGGGTGGATGGCCACCAGGTTTCATTCCAGGCTGATGTGGAAGTTCCCAGGATGAGGATCTCGGTCTTGTCAGAGTTTAGCTTGAGGCAGCTATCCTTCTTCCGGGTGGCAACAGCTTCCATCCCGTTGTAGAATTTCTTCCTGGCAGTTGTGGGGTTTTAGGTCAGAGAGATGATCAGCTGGGTGTCGCTGGCATGGGAGGCCAAGATCAACCCATGGTGATAGATGCGAGAAGAGCCATGTAGGTGTTGAAGAGTGTGGGTCTCAGGGAGGAGCCCTGTGGAACTCCTCAGCTGATCTCCATAGATTCTGACAGGTTAGGTGGGAGTCTAACTGTCTGGGTGCTGCCAATCAGGAAGGAACGTATCCATTGTAGGGCCTTTCTGCGGATTCTGGCTGTGTGTAGTCTGAAGCAGAGGGTGAGGTGTGAAACTATGTCGAAGGTGGCCGATAAGTCCAGTAGGATGAGGGCTGTTGCATGGTGGAGGTTGAGGAGTGAGCGGATGTCATCTGTGTCGAAGAGGAGGGCGGTCTCTGTGCTGTGGTTGCTCCTGAAAACTGATTGGGAGCTGTCCAGGATGTTGTTGTACTCAAAGTGCTTATGGAGCTCAGTGTTGATGGCCTTTCTGACAGGAAACTACAGGGCAATTTAAGGGAGGCATCTAATCTCTGCTTTAAAGAAATCCTGGGGTTGGTGACATTGTCAGGCACCCTGTGGGAGGTGTTCAAATCTGTGATATGGAGTTAGGCAGAGGCCCTGATAGGGGCAAAAAATACTGGAGTGTACTGCCATAGAGAACAACATAGCAGGGTTGGGGGAAAGGCCTGAGCCACAAATAAAGCAGAAGACTGACACAGATTTAAATTGCACCAGCAAGATTTGAGAGCCCTGGCCGAAAATCATGCTCAAGAGTATGCACTGGGAACACAGCGCAGGCTGTATGATGTAGGGGGAAAGCCAGCAAGTTAGCAAAAAGGAATAAAGTATGCTCTTGGGTGCTCCAGGTAGAAGATGAGGTGGGTATGCTACAGACAACCAGTGCTGCCTTTGCGGAGGTCTTTGCCAAGTACTACAAGGGCATCTATGCTCCCTTTACGTCAATGACAGCTGCAGACTGCGCTGACTTCCTGAGGGATATCCCCTTTCAGGGACTTACTAAGAAAGAAATGGAGGTGTTAGAGGTGGACTTAACAGAGAAAGAGCTAGTAAGGGCCCTGCGAGGTCTTCAATCGGGCAAGGCACAAGGCCCTAATGATTTGCCACTTGAAATGTATAAAGGGTTGGCAAGTATAGTGACTAAATCAATGGTGACCATCTTCATGGAGGCTTGAGAGGAGGGCTGCTTGCCAGAGGTCCAGAGGACTGTGACAAAAGTGGTCCTACACAAGGAGGGCAAACCTCTGACAGCCTGTAATTCCTATAGACCAGTCTCTTAAGGTATTTGTAATTAGGACATACTCTCGGGAAACATATACAGGAGGGTGATCAATTGCCTGAGGCTATTTGAAGAGAGAGTACTTACTGAACCTAAACCCGAAAAAAGGGGTTTCAGTGCTGTATAGAAAATATGAATAACAATTGACCTGATCAGTTGGGACGATTGAGGTCTGCATGGGAAAACAATATAGAAGAGCTTGATGATGAGGAGCGGGAGAAGGCACTTCGGAGCTCCCGGGAGATAGCCTTATCGCTCCTGTTTCCGGCTTGAACACTCTAAATATTGCATAGGTCCTACTACCCATGGACGCTGCTACATAAGATAGGCAAAGTGATCACACCAGTATGCCTGAGGGGCTGTGGTGGGGAGGGCTCATTCTTTCTTATTCGCTGGGAGTCTCACTCATAAAAGAATATTGGTTGAAAACAAAAAGTAATGTCCCAGGTCTCCAGGATAGAGATTCCATTGGATGCCAAATGGGTGCTTTTGGGAATAACATGGGGAACCAACGTGGCCTAAATATCAGGAGAACTGGGTAAGGTTGGCAACAGGGGTAGCTAAACACAGCAATTCAAGAGTCTGGGGAAGCCAACCCCTCCTGATATAGAGGACTCAGAGTTGGACCTGGACTGCGGGCAGAGCAGGTGGTCTATGGGGTAGGGGTTGCCTCCAAAAACTGAAGAAAGTATAGGGAGCGTGGGAGGATTATTGGGATTAGAGCCGGGGGGAGAATTGAGAGAGGACTCTTGAGGGCCTAGGCACCAATGAGCTACATCAGAACTTTCCAAGTGTTAATGGGTCGTAAAAGCGCCACTCGTGTCTTACTGGTGAAACTCATTCTGCAGTGTAATGAACCATTGGTTTATTAGACGATAATGACAGTGAATTCTGGTAACCGTGCTGTCCAAACCTTTTCTGTTCAATAAAAAGTTTTTATTTAAAGAAATATCAAAATAACTAGTAAGTCCCCTATTGTAGATATAATTATTAATGTCAGAAACTCAACAAAGTAATTATTTGAGATTTTAAACAAGTTTATCAAGCCTTGGGCATGTGACTTATCTATCCCAGCATCTCATTCTCTTTGTGATGAGCTTGGCAATCATTTAGAAGAAACAATCTCACAAATATACAACACTTTGTCAAATGGACGCACACTAGAAATGCTGGTCTCACCGGTGTCTTTATTGTTTATTCATCCCATTCTCATAGAATCTTTTGATGCTGTTTCCCCTGAGCAAATCCTGGTACTGGTAAACGAGATCAAATCACATCTCCTGAGGACCTTGCTCCTCCGTACATTATGACTACTTTAGCTCCAGCGCTCCTCCCCACCATCGGGGATCTGTTTAATCACTCTCTGAATACTAAAACCATTGCTACAAAATGGAAAACAGCACACGTGAGACCCATTTTAAAGAAACCCACAGCATATCCTTTAGACTCTACTAATTACAGACCAATATCACTTCTTTCTTTTCTCGGGAATTTTTGGAGACTGCAGTTAGCAAACAGTGAATGTCCTTCTTGGAAACCCACTGTGTGTTAGACCTTTCATTGTCTGGTTTCCAGGCATCCCACAGCACAGAAACTGCATTGGTGAACCTCTTAGGTACCATTAGACTTTCTCTGGATGAAGGCCACCCTGCCATGCTGGTATTACTAGTTTATTGGGGGCATTTGACACCATCTTCTGCACAATTCTAGCCCTAAGACTGGAGGAGATTGGTTTCAGCAGCAAAGCACTGGGATGGCTAAAACACTTCTTTAGAGATCAGACCTATTTGGTTCAGCTAGATCTTTTTAATTCTCGAACTATGACCCTGGACAGGTGAGTACTGCAGGGCTCATCTTTGAGCCCCACTCTTTTTAATAAATATGTGCCCCTCCCCGAGCTCAAGTCATAAGATCTTGCAGGTTTGAAGTCATTTCATTGCAGACAACACACAACTTATTATTACCATGGGGAAAAATCTTAAATCCACGAAGACCAGATTCAGGAATTGTATGGAAAAAAATAGCTCTATTGATGTCGTCCAATTGCCTTTAACTTAATACAGGAAATACTGAATTCTGCTCTTTGGAAAAGCTTGGTCCTGTTGGACTGATGACTTCTAACCACTGGAATTGGGGTCAGACCCCACCTCCACTCGGTACGAAATCTGGGCATACCTATAGATGATGCTCTCTTTATAAAAGAAGAAGTAAATTCCATCTTTGGGTCCGGTTCTGGAATTCTGTGTCTGTTCAGAAAAGCCTTTCAATGGCTGCATTTTCAGTCCAGAAACTCCATCACTCAGGCACTTATTATAAATCACCTAGACTATGGAAACGCCCTCATGAATGCGGCAAATTAAGCTTTTTTAGCCAAGCCTTAAGTAGTACAAAATACCTCTGCCTACCTGATTTGCAATTTGCCAGCCCACTCTCCATCAAAGACTATATTGAAAATTTTGCATTGGCTTCCATTAAAAAAGCGCTGGCTATTTAAACTTCTTTGCCTTGTACACAGGTCCCTCTTTGGAAATGGTCCGCTTTATCTACAGAAATATTTACAGTTTAGTGCACCCACTCGCAATCTTAGATCCAGTGGACGATTTTTACTTCATCCTGTCATATTACTTTTAATTCTTTCTGGTAACGTTGTCCTGTTACAGAGTGCTGAAATCGGGGGAAGGACACCAGTTTTCATTGTCTACGTTAGTGTTCTATGCCAATAAATTTAGAGGTATGTCACGGTCATGCTATCCATGCTAACAAGATGGTGCATATAAATAAAGAGGATAATGCTAAGTCCGACACCAGGTGGCCCAATGTTCCAGCACCCATTTTTAGGTGGGTAATACCAAACTAAAATTTACTGATCGGTAATTCCAGAATTCCAGTCAGTAAAATCACATGAGCCTTTGGCTGCGCCAGTAGCTAAGTTTTGTCCCCATGTCCCTGTCAACCTTTTTCTGTGGCAAGGGGGGAGCATAGAATTACCCTTCCTTTTTCAATCCTTCTAAACTTTCCAATCATGCCAGCCCCACACAGAAGCTCCAGCACATATTTAACACCTGGTCAAAGCAGGTGGTAAGTGTGTGTTAAACCACTGAACATTAGGAATACTGTGCAGAATTCTGCATGATAATTCTGCTCACACGCACTCATTCACCAATCCGAGGGTTTTAACTCATAATAGGCGGAATTCCATACATTGATACTGGATGGTAGCAATTATTCTGAGAGCTGGGAATCTCTACATGGAATTCCACCTAACTATAAACACCAACGTCTGCCTGTGTTGTAGGGATGAGGCACGCTAAAGCCGCAATACGTTTTCTAATGCAGACTAACAAAAGAAGTGCCTCTTTCGTTTGATATAAAGAACTGTATATCCAACTAACAATATAGCGAGTGGAGAACATAATAGATTACTGGGGTGAATATTCAGCTTAGCTTTGTTGATATTGAAAATTTTCCCACCTCTTGCTTGTGAAAGACTTGCCTAAATGTGTTTCTGTGTTAATAAAGCTCAACATTCGGCTCAACATGCTAGATGAAATAGTTCTATGGTATGATTCACTTTTTAAATTTCTATTTGTTGGTCAATCATGAACTTTTGTAAAGTACTCTACTAAAGTATAATCAATTTAAGGGTATATTTAATTTCATGATATGTTTGATTTGAGTAAATAGTTGCTTTTAGTAAATTGTCCAAAAGGTCCCTGGGGAGTGCCTTTCAAACTACTCAATGCCATTAATAATTTGTACAGGGATACCTGGGTCCAAATTCAAATTGGCAGTGGCCATTGCACTACTCGAAAAATTCCCACACATTCCGTTGTGAAACAGCAATGCGTGTTAGCCCTGTGTTTATTTAACATCTATATCGACGACTTAAACACACATCTCTCTGAAGTATTGTGTGATCCCCCCCAAACTAGCAGATAAACCCTTAAGATGCTTCCAATACGCTGATGATATTGTTTTATTAAGCTAAAACCCTCTTGTCCTCCAGCGTTTAATTATCAAATTAGCAGGGTACAATCAATTGTGGGGGTTAGAACTAAACCACAATAAAGCCAAAGTGGTTTGCTTCTCTCCATTCCATAGTCCTTCTCATCCATCTTTTATGTGGAAAGCCCTTGGTAAACCCCTGGAACTGGTCAAGTCGTAGGTGTTGGATGGATGACTATTATTTAGAAAACTCATAATGCTCAGAAAAGCTCTGAACTGTTAAACCGCGCCCAGTGCCCATCCACCTGGCCCGTGCACCACCCACTCCTCAAGATGCCTCTACACCACTGCAGAGCTCCACGGACTCAACCCCGGCCGGCCCACCGCCTGCACCCTGGATGATCCCAGGCACACCCACGGACCTTTCGCCTGCCGCTCATGACGCTTCTCCTGCAATCAAGCCACCAAGAACCACAACGGCAGACACCCCAACCAGCTCAGCTGCATCCTCAGCACCCGCTCCGTCCACAAGCACGCCATCGAGCTCTGGGACCTGCTCACTACAGCCTCCCCTGACATCCCCTTCCTCACTGAAACATGGATGAACCCCTCATCTGAACCAGACATCGCCATAGCCATCCCGGAGGGATACAAGATCACCCGAAGAGACTGTATCAACAAACCAGGAGGAGGAATCGCCATAGTACACAGACGTTCCATCAGGATCTCCACGAACACCAACGACACCCTGGATGCCGCAGAGCACCTACACTTTCAGATACACATCAAAGCCAACACCACCTTGAGAGGAACCCTCGTCTACAGACCACCAGGCCCGCCCCCAAATCTGCGACACCATTATCGACACTATCAGCTCCCACGCCCTCGCCTCCCTGGGCTATCTGCTCCACGGCGACCTAAATTTCCACCTGGAGAGCACCAGCGACGGCAACTCCTCTGCCCTGCTGGACAACCTCGCAAACCTCGGCCTCAAGCAACTGGTCAGCTCGCCCACCCACTCAGCAGGACACACGCTTAACGCCATATTCTCTTCCAGCAGTCACATCACCTTCACTCACACCACCGAACTCCATTGGATTGACCACCACTGCGTTCACTTTTCCTTCCTGAAGCCCACCACCCACCACCAACAACATCCGATCCCTCACTGCAAGTGGAACAAGATCTCCAAGGAACAGCTGATCTCCAACCTCGCCCAATCCCCACTTCCCAAAACCAACAACCCCAACACCACCGCCCTCAACCTCAAACAATGGCCCAACGACTGGTTCACCGCAGAACTCCAGGTCTCCAAACAAGAATGCCGGAAAACTGAGAATACCTGGCGCCAAGAACAATCAGTGTGCAACTTCACCGCCCTCAAATCAGCCATGCGCAAACACCACCAGCTCATCCGGACCACCAAAAGATCCCCCTACAAAGAGCAGATAGACAGCAATGCACACAACAGCAAGGAACTATTCAACATCATCAAGGAACTCACCAAACCCAAATCCTGCTCCAACGACCCTCACCACTCACAAGACCTCTGCGACTCCCTTTCGATCTACTTCCACCACAAGATAGCAGACATACAAGGAAGCTTCGCAATGCCGTCCCTCACCACAACCACCAATGACATGGTCAACCCCATCGCACCCTGCCACACCAACGTACTGAGCACCTGGACCTCACCAACGATGAAGAAACCACCAAAACCATGAACACCATCCACTCAGGCTCTCCAACAGACCCCTGCCCTCACCACATCTTCAACAAGGCCAGTCAAATCATCGCTCCCCAGCGCCGGTCCATCATCAACAGCTCCTTTGAGACCACCACTTTTCCGGAAAGTTGGAAACATGCCACAGTCAACCCCTTGCTCAAAAAACCCAAAGCCAACCCCGAAGACCTCACAAACTACCGACCTATCTCTCTACTCCCCTTCCCTGCGAAGGTCATAGAGAAGACAGTCAACAACCAACTTTCCCGTTTCCTGGAGCACAACAACATACTCAACGTCTCCCAGTTGGGATTCCATAAAAACCACAGCACCGAGACCACCCTCATCGCCTGCGCCAACGACATCAGGACCAGGCTTGACAAAGGTGAAACCTTTGCCCTCATCCTTCTCGACCTTTCCGCAGCCTTCGACACCGTATGCCACCAAACCCTTCGCAAACGCCTCTTCAACGCTGGAATTTGCCACAAAGCACTGGACAGGCTCACCTCTTTCCTCTCAGAAAGAACACAAAGAGTTTGCCTCCCCCCGTTCCTTTCAAAGGCCACCAAGACCATATGCGAAGTCCCCCAGGGATCCTCACTCAGCCCGACCCTCTTCAATATCTACATGGCCCCGCTCGCCAGCATCGTCCGACCCCACGGCCTCAACATCATTTCCTACGTTGACGACACCCAGCTCATCCTCTCCCTCATGAGGAACCCTGCAACCCCCAAGAACAACCTCCACACCGGACTTCTCGCCATTGCTAACTGGATGACAGCAAGCCACCTCAAGCTGAACTCAGAAAAAAAATTAGATCATTATCTTCGGACCCAACAAGTCAGCATGGGATGACTCCTGGTGGCTGGTCACTCTGGGGCCACCCCCCCTCTACACACAACCCACGCATGCAACCTCAGCTTCATACTAGACTCTTCTCTCTCCATAACCCAGCAAGTCAACGCCATCTCATCCTCATGCTTCAACACCCTTTGTATGCTCCTCAAGACCTTCAGGTGGATTCCTGTAGAAACCAGAAGAATGGTCACCCACGCCCTCATCAGCAGCAGACTGGACTACGGCAACGCCCTCTACGCGGGAACTACGGCCAAGCTCCAGAGAAAACTCCAGCGCATCCAGAATGCCTCAGCAGGTCTCATCCTCAACCTCCCTCGCCACAAACACATCTCCGCCCACCTCAGAACCCTACACTGGCTACCTGTCAACAAAAGGATCATCTTCAAATTCCTAATCCACGCTCACAAAGCCCTCCACAACACCGGACCGGCCTACTTCAATGATCGACTTAACTTCCACATCCTGACACGCCAGCTCCGCTCCACCGAACTCGCCCTCGCACCAGTTCCTCGCATTCACTGCAACACATCCGGCGGCAGGTCCTTCTCCCAACTCGCCACCAAAACCTAGAACTCCCTCCCCACCAACCTACACAAGACCCAGGACCTCCTGTCCTACAGAAAGTGCCTCAAGACCTGCCTCTTTGAGCACTAGCACCCCCCTCCCTCACCCCAGCGCCTTGAGACCCTACAGGGTGAGTAGCGCGCTCAACAAATTTATTGATTGATTGATTGATTGAAAGGGAAATGACACAACGACCCTAAATTTGCTGCACTCATTAATATTCAAACATCTCTTTCATCTCCCTCAATGGATATCTCAATCTCAACTAAGACTGGAGTTTGGCCTGTTCCACCAAGTCCCGGTCAGAAGAGGCGCAGCCATTAAATTCTGCTGGAAGCTAAGAGTTGCCCCCAAAGCTTCACTTGCTACAAGGTGTGAGTCAAAATGGAGAGGTAGTCACCCGAGAAATCTTCCTGGCCAATGGCGCTACAGCAGGCACTGGGCAATTTAAAATTTGGTACAATTTGAGCCTCTAATTTGGACTACAGTTATTTAAAAAGAAAAACACCAATAGGGCCTCAAAATAACTTTCATTGATCATTGACAAAGCAGGGTGTGCCCATAAAAAGCAGGCTTGGGCAGTGTTTCCTTCATATTCTGCATCGTCCCCACAATCTTACTTGATGACACATAGCAGCATCTAGTCAACATGCACTATTTTTAGTTCACCTCGGGTCATGCCCCTCCAAGGATTTTGTCCTTTTTGGCAGATGCTTTGGCTGGACACTAAATGCCACCTTTGCAGCTACAGCCAACAAAGTCTACTTCATTTGTTATGTCCATGTTTACCTCTTTTACCCCTGAGGCGAACATTGTTTCGCCCTGTTTTAAGGGCTTTGCAAATTAGGTCCTGTCGTCCTACAGTAATAACTCTATTAGCCGGTCATAATATTCAGTTAGCATGTAGGACAACAAGGTTCTTGCAGCATGTGGTCAAGCTGCTTCCACAGTAAATAAATCGGCTCTTATCTGCGTTCCTATGGCAGTGACCAAATGTGATGCAGATGTTATCATCGTTTTGTGGGTCCTGTGAGCACACATTCCATAGCTGCAATATGGGTAGTTCCCAATTAAATGCATTGCAGTCACTCTTTCAAAATGTTTCTGTTGACATATTTGTCTTGCCTCAATGTTTTTTTAATCGGCAAAAAATAATAATTATCCATTATCGATTCAAATTGCGATAGAATGTAAAAAGCATTTCACATAGGAATTTTTTACAGATAAATTTAGCACTTCTGCACTTTTCTTGATCTTAGTATGACCTAACTGGGTTTTATTTGTTAGACCAAGCTGATTATCTGCTCTGTTGGTAATGGGTCTTAATAAACATATTGTATTATCATTAGCCCTTTTGACTGCCTTATCTTTGGGTTTTTTATTGTGTTGTAATGTGTTTTATGTACATGCAACGGTTTTAATTAACTTGACATGATAACAAATAAACTATTAGATTTGTTGTACTGAAAAGTGGAATTAGATTTAGACAGACAGGTAGGCAGCTAAATAGATGGATGGATGAATGGATTGATTTGTGGAAGCACGGTAGAGGGGTATGGGTAATAAAACTCGGTACATCAACATAGAGTCTGTGAGGTTCTTATGGTGACCACCCATCTGTAATTTTCATGGACTGTCTGTAATTTCACCCTGCCGCCTGTTGTCCATGATGAAAGGCTTAACGGACAGCATTTGTCCATAATTTTAGACTTTCACCTAAAAGACAAAACATACTTAGGACAGATCAGTTTCCCCAGCTGGATGGAAAGACGGGGAGTCTCCTGTGTTCTGAGGGAGGGAGGGGCAGACAGATATGAAACAGCCCTTCTTGCCAGGGTGTCTCCTTCCCAAAGGAAATGCAAATCTGCACAGCTGGTAAATCTGCAAATGCAAAGGGGCTTGGAAACCTGCCTTGACTTTAATCAAAGGAGTCACTTTAAGCTTTCTGATGGCAAAGATATTTTCTTTCAGAGAGGTACTGTAATGGTGTTCCAAGGTGAGCTGTGGAGTGTGTGGTTTTATTAGACTGTTATATAAAATATGTTAGTACTAGGAATAAACTGTACATTATTGAAATCTGTATTTTAGGAGCGCTTCCTTTTATTTAACCAAAATGTATTTGTGGATTTTTCTAGCAGCCTATATTATGACGTAATTGTATTCATATAGCGCATACTACCCCTGACGAGGTGTCAAATGCATGTTTAAAATAAGGACTTACATATTCACAGTTCATTCAGGAACCTCCTCACCTCATAGGACTAACAAAAATTGGCAAAGCCAATAGGTCTTGTCTGCGCAAGAGTTATTGGCTTTGCCAATGTGTTTTAGCCTTGTATACACCAGAGTGGCTGCTGTTCAGCATGGCTAATTGTTAATGGCATAGTGGTGAGGGGTACAGTGGCATAGGAGCAGTGGCATAGAGCCCACTGGAGCAGAGTACAGTGCAGTGGGGTACAGTGCAGTTGTGTAGAGTGCATTGGCGTAGAGTGCAGTGGTTTGGAGTGCAGTGGCATAGGGCAGAGTAGAGTGGCATAGAGTGCAGTGGAATAGAGTGGCATACAATAGAGTGGCTAAGAGTGCAATAGTGTAGAGTGGTGCAGTGGTATAGAGTGCAGAGTAGACTCACGTTGCAGAGAGTGCAAAGGCATAGAGTGGTGCAGAGTGGAGTAGTGTAGAGTGGTGCAGTGAAGAGTAGAGTATAGTGCCCTAGAGTGCAGTTGCATAGAGTGGAGTGATGCAGTGTAGAGTGGCATAGAGTGCAGAGCATAGAGTGCAGTGGCCTAGAATGCAATAGTACAGAATAGAGTGGTGTACAGTACAGTGGTGGAGAGTGTAATGGTGCAGAGTAGAGTGTCAGTGCAGTGGTGCAGAGTGGAGTAGAGTGGCACAGAGATGTGGCATAGAGTACAGTGGTGCTGAGTAGAGGGCAGTGGCATACAGTGCAGTTGTTTAGAGTGCATTGGCGTAGAGTGCAGTGGCATAGAGTGGCATGGGTAGAGTAGCATAGAGTGCAGTGGAGTAGAGTGGCATACAATTGTGGCAGAGAGAGCAGTAATGCAGAGTGGTGCAGTGTCATAGTGTGCAGAGTAGACTCACGTGGCATAAAGTGCAATGGTGTACAGTGGTGCAGAGTGGAGTATTGTAGAGTGGTGCAGTGCAGAGTAGAGTAGAGTATAGTGCTGTAGAGAGTAGTGGTGTAGAGTGGAGTGATGAGGAGTGCAGTGGCATAGAATGCAGTAGTACAGAGTAGAGTGGTGTAGAGTACAGTGGAAGAGAGTGCAATGTTGCAGAGTAGAGTGCCAGTGCAGTGGCACAGAGTACAGTGGTGCAGAGTAAAGGGCAGTGGCATACAGTGCAGTTGTTTAGAGTGCACTGGCGTAGAGTGCAGTGACATGTGGCAGAGTAGAGTGGCATAGAGTGCAGTGGAGCAGAGTGGCATACACTAGAGTGGCAGAGACTGCAGGAGTGTAGAGTGGTGCAGTGGTACAGAGTGCAGAGTAGACTTGAGTGGCATAGAGTGTAGTGGCGTAGAGTGGTGCAAAGTGGAGTAGTGTAGAGTGGTGCAGTGCAGATCATAGTATAGTGCTGCAAAGTGCAGTGACGTAGAGTGGAGTTAAGCAGAGTAGAGTGGTATAGAGTGTATTGGTGCAGAATGCAGTAGTACAGAGTATAGTGGTGTAGAGTATAGTGGCAGCAGAGTGCAGCGTGCAGTAGCGTAGAGTGCATTGAAGCATAGTGCAGTGGTTTAAAGTGCAGTAGGGCAGAGAGGCATAAGGTGCAGTGGTGTAGAATACATTGTTTCAGAGTAGAGTGCAATTGCATAGAGTGGAGAAGTGCAGGGTAGAGTGCAGTGGCATAGAATGCAGTGGTGCAGAGTGCAGTGGCATAAAGTACATTGTTTCACAGTAGAGTGAAGTGGCTTAGAGTGGAAAGGTGCAGGGTAGAGTGGAGTTGTGTAGAGTGGCATAGAGTGTGACGGCATAGAGTAAAGTGGTCTAGAGTGCATTGGCATAGAGTGCAGAGGTGCAGAGTAGATTAGAGTGACGTACAGTGTATTGATGTAGAGTGCAGGGGCATAGAGTTGAGTGTTACAGAGGAAAGTGCATTAGCGTAGAGTGTATTAGCATAGAGTGCAGTGGCGTACAGTGCAGTGTTGCAGAGTTGCATAGAGTGGAGTTGTGCGGACTAGATTGGTGTTGCCCAGACTGGAGTGGTATAGCGTGCAGAGGTGCAGATCGCATAGAGTAGAATGGTACAGAGTAGAGCAGAGAGGAGTAGTGTGTAGTGGTATAGAGTGCAGTGGCATAATGTGGAGTGGCTCAGAATGGAGAAGAATACAGTGTCCCACAGTGCAGTGGCATGGAGTGGTGTAAAGTGGAGTGATGCAAGGTAGGGTGCAGTGTTGTAGAGTGGTGCAAAGCTAAGTGGAGTATGCATCGTGTGGTAACACACTGCCATTACAGACAACACGTTTTTGATTGAAATGATCATTACATTTGCACAGACATACAGTTTTTCAAATCAAACTATACTGTACACTGTGTGGAAATTTCATCACCTAATGCAATGATTTGTTTTAATCATATAAAGGTATTTGTTTCCAGCACAGTTCAGAATTAACAAAAATGCGCTTCATTTGTACTCCTAATTCTGATATATTCTGAAGTTTATTTAAATGTTGTCATGCGAAAGAAAAAACTCTTTCCTAACGCCCAGTATCCAGCAAGATTGTCGCATACATTCTCTCACTTTGAAGTCAGAGAAAGAAAAGTAAACACTACGTTCCCATCTAACAGAGCCTGACATTTGATCTTGTTCTTTGAATGCACAGCAGATGTCATGAGATAAGAACAAGATTTACAGGCCTGTTTACAGAAAGGGGAACTTGGAAGGATAGAGTAAATGAGGTTTTGGCAAGGGAAAGGACGAACTCAAGCTGCATAGCCTAAAACAAATAAAGCCAGTAAATTGAAAGCAAAGAAATGTGAGTTACGAACCACAAGGTCAATGGCAAGCAACTGGCAGAATGCATTCCCAACAAAGCTCTATGAATGTACTTAAAGTGACAGCTGTGGGATACTTTGTGGGGAAGTCCAGTATTTTAGTCCAATCTGTATCTTGCAGAGGTTTGGCCACATCAGTTACCCAGGTAGTATGACGAGAAGACCTGGAGGGGTTTCCATGTTGCAGGAAAGGTCTGTACACTCATTCTATCAGTTTGCCACCAGTTCCTATGGTGTAGAGCTTCTGGCACACCACTAGTAGGGTTGGTGCTAGGTGACAGACACGAACAAGGGCATTTAATGATTATTTAAGGTGGTTGTGAATAAGGGGTTAACCAGGGTGAAGATGGTAGTCTGCTACAAGGGCTTGGAAATGTAGTAGCTCGCCGTCCAGAAACAAATCCCCCAATTTGAAGACACCTGCAGCATGCCACTGAAGGAGTTGCTCTGAGCACAGCCGTCCTGTGCGAGTGGGAAGCTTAGCAAAGATAGTGCAGGAGCACAGGGTTTGCTTATGTCAGTGAGTTTACAGGTTCTAGCAAGGCAAGAGAAAGCTGTTTGTGATAACCTCGAATGGTGATACGTAGAAAGGTTAGTAGGAAACAATGAGCAGTGCAGTAAGCCTTCCTTAAAAGTATTTACTGATAAACCCCATCTCATGCAGGGAGGCAAGCAGAAAGCCAGCGAGCCACCCATTGTACCTGTGCAGCTGAATAATAGCATTTTAAGTCCAGAAGACCTAATCCATCTGCAGTAATGGGTGGCTTTATAGTGGAAAAAGCCTCCCGATGGTACTATACCTACTAAATCAGATGTGTGGCATGTCTGAAGAAGGAATGAAGGACGAGCAGGGGAAGATTTGCAAAATAATACTATCATAGGGGTAGCACACCATTTCACTAGTGCCACGTGGCCCACTACAGAATGCAGAAGAAAAGACCAAAAAGCAAACTGGGCTTGGAGGGACCATGATGCTCTGATGAGATTTCCATCCTGCAAATCAGTGGGAAATGGTAGATATTAATCACTAGGTATTGAAAGGTAACTGGTTCCCAGTTCAATCTGAGATCTAATTGCATATAAAGGGGAAAACAGTGCCATATGTTAAAGAAACACTAATTACATTTTAAAAAGTGGGCAATTGCCTTGCACAACCTTGCAAGGGGTCTGGCCCCTGCTCACCTTTCACAAATACGAAGAGCGGACAGTTTCACCAGAAGAGTTTGCCAAGGTGGGTGGGTGCTGCTTGTTCAACCACTTGACAGTGCTCCTTCTGTTTTTCTCCTGTGTGCAGAGACAATGCCCCCTTACAACAGTCTTGGTGGACCAATCTTGACTGATTTTAGGAATTGTCCCACCTTG
This sequence comes from Pleurodeles waltl, assembly GCF_031143425.1. Lineage (NCBI taxonomy): Eukaryota > Metazoa > Chordata > Amphibia > Caudata > Salamandridae > Pleurodeles > Pleurodeles waltl. The sequence goes on along the minus strand of NC_090445.1, from coordinate 1,150,227,768 downwards.
TTCTTCTCTTCCTTATTTATCCAGTTCTTAGTAACAACCCTTTGAATCACTTGCTGTGGATCTCCCATTTGATCTTGATTTCATCCTCCTCTTTTATTATCTTTGATCTATAGTCTGGGCTCCCATTTCTGAGATAAATGAAGAGTCCCAGACATGCACTCTAGTGCTGTGAGACTATAAAAAGTTGTGGATACACCACATCCTGACATTAGGTGTGAGACTGTCGCCCACACCATCTGCCCTGCCTCGTTACATTTTTTTAGGCTGATAGTCCATGGACGGTTGGGGTGAGTCAGATGATTTTGTTCAGTTTGTTTAAACTAGCATAAGGTTAATTACCTTAATGTTTCCTGAACTGTTTGCCACAGGTTTGAAAATGTTCAGAAACATAATCAATATGTTGCTGTTACTTTCTTTTCAAGAAAGATTGGGCAGATTTGGGTAGGGGTGATGGCTTTGACACAGTGCTGAAGGGCATTCATTTACTACTGAATGATGTAATGTGGCACCTGAATTTAGCATACCAGGAGGCAATCACAAAAGAACTACAGTGAATAAATAGTGGTATGTTAAAACAAAAGAGTAAAGTAATGGACTGGCAACACAGTGAAGCATGGCCTCGCTTGAGTGTGTCTGTAAAACTGAAGTTTGGTCTTGAATTTTTGTCCTGAATTTTGACCATTTGTCCCGAATTTTTGTCCTGAATTTTGACCCTTTGTCCCGAATTTGTGTCCTGAATTTTGACCCTTTGTCCTGAATTTTTACAGTCCTGTCCTGAATTTGCCTCAATACCAGGTGGTCACCCTACAGCCACTGCAGGGTGGGGAGGCAATGCAGGGTCGGCGGGTAGAGCAGCTTGGCTGGCCAATGCAGGGTGCAAAGCAGGATATGCAGATGATGCAGGTGAGAGACGTGGGCATTGTATTAAAACGATGCAGCGTACTGCGTGAGCAGGCAATGATCATGGCGTGTAGATGACACATCAGTTGTTAGCACAGAGGACTGGGACAGTATGGGGGCTGAACGTCTGTGCAACTCGAGAGAGGATTGGCTCGGAAAGAAAAGTGCGTCACGTGGCGTGATCTACATTTCAATAGGGGAGGCAGGCAGGGGCGAAGGGAGAAACGTTGGCAGATGTGTTTACCAGACCCTTTCTGTTTTATACACCAATAGAATTTCTAGACAAACTGCGCCTTACTGAAAAGGGCACTTGAAATATATATATATATATTTGCATTTAAAAATAGTGATATTAGAGTATACAACTTTTTCCAACACGTATAACATTTTTCAGTTGACAAAATAATACTAAATGAATAAATGTTTTTACATTTGAACAAAACATCAAACACTAAGTCAGTCGAAATGAAAGAGTAGAGCCTTCGGTTAACCTCCGAAAGCAATAATAAAAGGCGAATCCTGTACCGCCGGCTGCTCTATTGACTACGATTGCTGGAGTCCTGCCAAGAGACAGCTGATGCAACGTTGGCTGCTGATGAAATGCTGTAAGTTCGCGATCGAGGACAGCAAGCCCCACCCAGTGCAGCAGCAGCCTTAAAGACTCTGAAAAGTAGGGCAACAGCGTCCTCTTACGGCTAGTGCAGCGTTTTATTTCGAAAGAAGAAATATTGTAAAGTAAACCATGTTTTAAAATCAGATTAGTGTAATTGCCTGTGGAGAAGCGTCCCAAGCCTTCAACGGGGCGCTGGGAATGCAAGACAATGCACACCACCTACATAGGTAGTAAACTTGGAGATTGACCACGAGGGCAGCCGGCCCATTTATTTTATAACCTTTGGGGCCGAAGCCCTGCCTCCATAACCTGGAGGCAACAAAGTATTGGAGAGCCGGGGCGGCTCTCTACATTGCCTACGCTAATTTTCATAATAATACGAGAACGAATGAGGCATCAAACATTACATATGAACAGCAGTCGCGTATCGAAATTTTAGATCCCTCTCTCATCTCCCCAAATACCTGTAGGGGTCCTACTCCTCTGGACCCAATTAGGGGCCTGCCGCCAGTGCACAGTGCACTATGCTGAGGAGTCCCCTGGAGCAAGCACCCCACCCGCACCACGGGGTTAGCGGGGGACTTTGTTTACGCCACTCGTTAACAGGGACAAAAAGTACCTTTCGGAATATGTTTTAGAGTGTTTTCAAGAACAATACAGAAGGTTGTTTATAGATGGATAGACGAGGTAGGGGGGTGGAGTCAAGATGGCGGCCGGAGCGGACGCCTGAATCGGAGCTCTGCTAGGGCCCCGAAAGAATATCCTGAAACAGGATCGGGCGCGACTCGAGCCTCAGTGGAATCAAGCGGGAAACTGAGCGGAAGCGTCGGAGAGACGTCCGGTGCCTGTGAAAACGACGGAGACGCTCAATGAGACACGACGGAGGAGCGGCGGCCACGAGCCTGATACCCCGGAGTCGGGTCTCACCTGTGATGCACTGTGCTGCCGCTGAGCACGGCGGAGCGGCGACCCAAGGGAGCCGCGGAGGCTGAACCGAGCCCGACCATGATGTAGGAAGAATAGGAATACATCACATACAAACAAACATAAGTTCCCAAATCCCAATACAAACATTTTAGGCTAGATAGTTGTAAACCAATGTAAGTAGTGAAAGGTTTAATACATGACATGTTAAAAAAGACAGACTGTGGGATCAATAGAAAAGGCAGGTCATATTTAGGACAAACAAACACTTATTACTTAGGAAACATATACACATGCTGCATTGTTAAGTTAGCTGTGCTGAAACACATAAGAGGCCCAAGCCACATTAGAATGAGAGTTTTTCTTTAAAGCTGCACCAACTGTTGCTTTCAAAATGTTCACTTAGCATGAACAGGGTGGAACAGAAGGGTGTATCCTTCCTTAGCACAGGGGTCCTAAAAACCACAAGTCATTCATATCGTGTTAAGGGGAACTGTGTAAAGGGTCAGATAAGTATTTGCAAGGGAGGGCTACCATGAGCAGCACGCAACATATAATCTCTTGTTGTGCAGAAAGATAGATATGGTGAATGACGTCAGTGTAACTTGCCCACCCATGAGGCCAACAAGTGCAAGTGCTTCTTTCCAGAGGCACCTCATTATCTTATCTGTACTGCTTGTAGTTGCTTACGTCAATGGTGAACTCTTCACCACAGTTTTTTGTGTTTTTTACAGTATAAATGCTACTGGTGTTTGAACCAGAACTTTGAACTTCAGTCATGGCCTCTATGTGAGACTGCCTGTTGTTCCCAGCTGAAAATCGATTAAACTTATATTATTGTGTCAAAATGATTTGTTTTATTTTATTAACAGATTTCCCTCTAACATATTGGCGAGCTAAGCCAGGAGCTCTACTTTGATCTCACCAACTGCTGAACTGGGGGCCCTGCCTGTCTCCACGAGGTGATTTGTGCACATTTTAAAGAGGTAAGGGAGATGCCTACATTTATGTAAAAATCTCTGATTTCGTGGGGACAGATGGGTCTCAGTGGAAGGTAGTGAGGTGGACAAAGTACGAGGTCTGTTCCTTTTATTTTATAAAGACATTTACAATTTTGACACTGTAATATATGTAATTTTTGTGTTTGCATGCAAGATTGTGTATGAATTGAGATAATATTAAGGGATCCCGGTGGTAAGTCCGGAAGATACAGGGAGCTTGACTAAGTAAGAAGTCAAAAGTGGTCAAGAGTAGTGTTGGACGTGGGGGCTGAGCAATCAGTGTATGTTTTGAAGAAACACTCATGTCAACCTAACCCAGATATTAAATCTGGAAGTCACTTTTTTGTTGAAAATAGTGAAAAGTTGTCCCCTCTATGAATCCAGAGGGAAGTGACCAGTAGTATTTTGTTTGCCCTAGTATGAAATTAAGAATTACTGTGTATGTATATTAAAATTTACTGTGTATGTATATGCATGTATAGACAGAAATGTGGCCACATAATAATGTCCATATATAAGTTTGTTATTTAGTGTATAATTTAGGAATAAGTATCAGACCTCCTATTCTTATGAAGGTTAAGTTATAATAGTATACTCAAAAGTAAAGTAATTGACTGGATTGGGCAGGTCCCAAAAAGTCAACTAATTAATTCCACATCCCTGAATTAATAATAAATGTTTATAACAGTCAGGCTGTCGCCCTCTGCAACATAACTGACCTTAGTAGATCAGCAATATCAATACCATAGAATCATTTTTTAAATCAGAAGTTTATGAATGCCTAGGTATTTATAGTATATCACCTCTAGGCCTAAAAACAACCTACATTGACATAAGAGAAATGCCTATTAGACAATTATAAAAAATATTCAAAGAACTAATACAAGGACATTATTTTCCAAGTTAAAAGTAGTGTAGTAGCCTCATGAACCCCATAACAAATATTGACACTACTATTATCCCTATTATGAAACTATAGAGCCTTAAGATTGGAGGCTAGATGAATTATCAAATAGTATAGACTGGGACATACACATATATATTGAAGGTATACAAATAGAAGGAGAAATATCAGCTACTATACATACAAATATATTTAACTACCTTTCATATAGATGTGAACAGGATCTTCACATAATTAGAATAAAAGAGTTTATTTTGAAATGTACAAAACCTGTTGCAGTTGTCTTTCCAAGAGTAAAGCACTCATTTGAAGGCCTCTAAAAATAAATACATTTTGTTTTAATGTTCTCATGTGTGACACTGGAGCCACATTGTGGCCAGAAAGTGAATATATTGAAGTTACTGCAATTTTTCAGTGGAACCATGGGCAACAGTCATGTGAATTCCCTGCAATAATAACAGACTCAGATTTAGTATTAGACTTCCTACTGTATGCATTTATTAAGGGACCTCCCAGTGTGGAATTTAGGATATGAGTAATTAATAAACATGTATATAGATCACAATAACATTATTGTTTGTTGTGTCAGGCAAACAAACCACTTAGGCCACACATAAATGCACCTACCATATATATCTATATATAAATGAACAAAGTCTTTCAGAGATTAGGGATATATATATCTGATGTTCACCTTCACAGCCTAATAATAGTTTATGTGAAGTCTGGAAATACCATAGGAAGTAAATAGAAGCCCATTTAGAGTGTAAAACATATAGTACAAAAGATTAAGTTCACTAAACAGACATGGGGTCTCCTTTAGAACACATGGTTAAAGTGTTCTCAGGAGACAGGGAACGGATAGGAAAATACTGTAAGGAATGGCACAAAGCAACATTAAAACTTGCTCATGTATGGCCCAAAGAGGGCACATTTGATAATACAATAATAGAACACATGGGCACCTTCCTACAGAGTAAATACAAGGGAAATAAACTAGAGAAAAGGAAGATCACACTAGACCTATGGAGGGTCTTTTGTGAAACAAATATGAATGAGTCAAATACAAAGCCTCAGACCCTCCCTTCGGCTCCTCCACCCCCCTATCAAGATGTGCAATTAAGGTTAGGCAGTGCAAAGGTACAGGGCATGTATACGTTGCAACCTGGTGCCCCACACTCTTTACCCACCTCTTCACATCCCCCTGCTGTGGGATATACAGACCCAGAGTATAGCCCACCATTAGAATCTTTTTCTAAACATAGAGAATATGTTCACCCATCTCCATGTCCTCAAATGGCCAGTACACCACGGGAAATGTCAGGTGGGGACAGAATTAAATACATAGGGACAGTAGATGCTAGATTTACACTTCATTTAGAGGACGAGATGTCCCCCACTAGAAGGAATGAGGGTATACCTAATGAGGGATCAAGAGAGGCACAGAGAATGGATGGGGCTAGAAAAAAAGAAGGTGTTTTGAAAAAAAACGAGTACCAATATTAAAAATAAGACAAGAAGGTTAGCTTTCACACCAGAAAGTTCTCCCACAGAGTACTGGAGGTTCATGTACCCAGGAGCAGAAGAGAATAGTGTAGGCAAGTGGGTCACAGAGCAGGAAGATGGATGGGTAGACAAAAGAGCGACTTGGGAAAAGGAGGACGGGCCCCTGAGGCAGTCAAGGGCCCTCACTAGGCCACAAATGATTAAACAAGAAGGACTAGATGACACAGTCTCCACACACAGCAGCTTAGGTGAAAAAGATCTGGATTTAGAAAAATCTTACAAAGGATCAGAGGGGGCATTAGATGACATCACTGAACATGTTAAAAGAATGTCCCTTTTTGAGGACCATAACAAGGAACAGTCACAATATGCCTGTGAGGGAGAAGAAAACAATAAGACAGGACAGACTTTACAAAAGAAGCCAAGAGAATTACAGAGATTAGTATTTGATGGGGCGCATGCACGCCCATATGAGAGAAAGGGAACATTTGATAAGGCAGCAAAAATGACACTGAGGAAAGACATGGCACATGCATTCCCTGTATGCCCTGGCAATAATTTGACACCCAATTAAATAGTAGCTCAGTATGAAAATAGTTGGTGTAATGTTGTCCCTTTTACTGACAACCTAGCAGGTTGGACAGAAGGATTGGCATCACAGATGACACCATGGCTGCAAGAGGGTTCCTTTGAACCCTGAGACATGGCTAATGCAGAAATGTGCATTTTTTAGGCCACAGGGGATCCTTACTGGGATTATCCCTATTTGCAGAAAAGCCTAAGAGTGTGGCAGAGATATGCTTGTAAGTATGACTCTTGTCACCATACTGGCAATAGGACTACAGTCCTGTCACAACTGCCCTTGATATTCAAGGGCCCAGGGGTGCCTCAGTATATACCGTGGCTCCAGATGGACAAAGAAAATCTTAAAAAATAGTTGCCACAACATTCTGAGGGTGCTGGGAAATGGATAGCAGCTCTGGAGAAACATACTGCAGGGATTACTCTTGCAATAGGGGACATTAAGAGTTTACTAAGTTCCCTTATAGGAGATGACACAGACACACTGTTCACAAAGGCAGGAGTAAAGGATGTGACATTGACTAACCCAAAATGTGATGGGGCACCCTGTAATAGAGTAAGGGGAATTGTTTGGAAACAACTGAGGAAAATGTATCCAGACAGGCCAGACATTAGGTCCCTTTTTGGCACAAGCAATGCAGCCAAATGAGGACCCACACCAATTCCTTAGCAGAATGAAGGAAAAATGGACACAGGAAGTGGGGGAGAGTTGGGATGTCACTGGACAGAATGCAATACTATTTTTCAATGTAGTGAAAAAGCGTCTGCCAGCTGAAGTGCAGGATAAATTAGATAATATAGTTGCCTTAGAGGCCAAACCATGGACAGAGATACAAGCACACATAATACATTTTGTAAGAAGAGACAAGAAAAAGAAAAGAGAGAGGAAGATAAAATAGAGAAAGCAGCAGCTAAATTGGTCCAGCAGAAACTAGCCAAGAAAACAGAGGAAGGAATTGCCACTGTAATGGCCAGGTGATGACAGCTGTCCTCACCCAAAAGTATCCTTTAGGCCACAAACCAGTTGCATATTTTAGTGGCCTACTTGATTCTGTCATGAAAAGTAAGTACCCTTGTGAACAAGCACTAGCCACAACAGCCTTTGTAGTAGAGAAAAGTGCTCCCATTGTCATGGGTGCACCTTTGACCCTGTATGCTGAACCTGCTGTGTTTGCAATAATTCAGAAAGCTAAAACAACACTAACAACACAGAGAGTATCAGGCTATGAGATAATATTATCACTAACATCCTTGAAGGTGGTTAAATGCCACACAAATCAATCCTGCTACCTTCTTTGCACACCCCATTTCAGACACTGATGATGATGCCCATGATTGTGCCACATATACTCCAGATGCGTGTAGCCAAGCAACAGAAGACCCCATTCCAGGTAGTGTTGTATATTTTGTGGATGAAACTTCCACAATAGATCAGGACACAGGAGTAAGACATACAGGTGCTGCCGTGGTCAGAGCGATGCAGCACAACTCTTCAGACACACTGCAGATAACTGAACAGATAACTTTGCCATCTCAATATTCAGCCCAGGCTGCTGAATTAGTAGCTTTAGGGGCAGCTCTCAAACAAGGGGAAGGAGAAACAATGACAGTATACTCTGGTTCAGCCTATGTCCCTACAACAGTGCATTCCAGCATTATGCAGTGGAATAGATGGAGATTTCTCAAGTCTGATGAAAGCCCTGTCATGCACCGAACCCTTTTAGAGGACTTGATACAAGCTTTAACACTGCCACATGCAGTTGCAGTAGTGAAATGTGCAGCCCACACTAATGCTCAGAAGTTTGTGTCCCGTGGAAATGTCCTGGCTGATTGGGCAGCCAAAGATGCAGCAACACGCCCTCTTAGTGATACACATACCACAGTTTTGTTAGTTAGTGAAACATTGACATCTTCAGACCCTTTGAATGCATCCAGACATTACACAGAAACAGCTCATCTGCATATAAGAGAGATACAAGAAAATGCACCAGAGCATGAGAAACAGTTGTGGGAAGCCAGAGTATGCACACAGACAGGAACAGATTTAATATACAGACAAATATCAACAGGGAAGCCTGTCATGCCCCAAGCATTGCTACTGGTAGTTTTAAACCAGCTACATCTTCCTTCACATACTGCTAGAGACAATATGTCCCTCCAAATACGTCAGGATTGGTTTGTCCCTTACTTACATGAGATTATTATAATGTACACACACACCTGCACAGTGTGCCAGCAGTATTCACCAAATCCCACCTCTAAGGTAATAGCTTCTACAATACCTCGCCCACAAGGTCCCTTTAAGGAACTGCACATTGACTACATTGATATGATTGACAGATGCAATCATTATTGCTATCTTATAGTTGTAGTCTGCCCATTCTCAAGGTGGATTGAAGCAGGACCTTGAGTTCACCATAATGCTAAGTCTGTTAACCCTCTTTGCTTTGAGAAATACCCCAGGATCAGAGCACTATTTGACTCCTCATCAAATAGTGACAGGTAGAACAATGAGCACATTTGTGCAACCAACCAGACATAAGTTGGAGACTGAGAGTGCACCTGAAGTTGTACAAACTGAAATGAATGAATACATGTCTGAGCTAACCAAAGTTGCAAAGTTCTTCTCTAAACAGGTTACACGTGCAGCCAAGAAGCGCGCCAACGCATCTCCTGTAAAGCATCAACAAACACCATTACCTTTGGGAACTTTAGCAATTTTGCAAGACAATGGAAGAACTGCAAATTTAATGGACCCTTCCCAGTGCCATCCATCCCTTTGGACACCGAGCAGGAAAAAGAGGGGGGAGAACAGGAGAAGCAAACGGAGTAATGCCTCCCTCTAAAGCCTCAATTTTAGACAATTCTTCTTTTAAGTTATGTATTTTATGTTTGTTTTTCCTCCTCGTTGCACTGATTTTGCTGCGTTTAGCCCTTGGATATTTTAATTTTTTTGATCCTATATCAATTATTACACGCATGCGTAGAACTGTTGATAATGATACTGACCATCACCCTCTCCATATTGCTTTGTTTGACAATGTGTGGTATCAGTACATGCACAGTATAGGCACATCCAACACCAGTTGTTATGTATGCTCTCTCATCCCCCATGCTGCTGGAGTAGATAAATTGCATCTCCCTAAAAAGGTATCCCCAAACATTACACATTGTCTCCTGCACCTATTTTTATGCAGAATGAGAGCACAGCTACAGCCAACTCATGTTAGTCCTGTGACTGCACGAGCTAAACCCCTGCTTCCTGATTGCGCAGGCAGGCCAGTTATTAGTATCACAAGATCAGTATTTGCCCATGATAAATGGTACAGAGACACAAGGTCCACTAAGCTTTAATAAGATAATAGGCCAGTGTCAGGAAATATGGGATGCGAACATACAGAGATATACATGGACAGGGACTACCATACAACCTAGAATAGCAATGAAATTAACACAGTTTTCTCTTTGTTTCAGAGGGAATGGGACAATAAAGGTGGGGAGTAACCTCAACTGCAACATCACCACCTACAACGCTGATATGCAGGGCGGCACCTCCAGCCTGATGGATCACTACTGGATGTGTGGGGCCCGGCTCCACATGCAACTACCCCCGAACTGGAATGGCCTCTGCTCCCTAGTAACTTTGCACATCCCCTCCCTGGTGATACCAGGTGTGGACATCTCTCAGTTACATGACCATCCCATGAGACATCCAACAACCTTGCTTCACCATTATCGGACAAAACGAGCTGCTGAGTTTCTTGGTACTGAAGTGTGGAAAGACATTCCACAGGAACATAGACTATTTAATGATGCCCAAATCTTTTTTGGTAGCATCCTACCATTCATTCAGGTGAGGGCAACTGCACGCTGGCTGCAGATCACGCACTTTGAATTGATGAAGACCATAAATGCAATTGAAGATGGGTTCAATGCTATCAAGGAAGAACTTCGAGCCCTTAGGCTGATGTTAATGCAACACAGATATGTATTTGATTTAATGATGGCCATGGAAGGAGGGGTGTGTAAGAAGATTGAATCTTTATGTGCCGGCCAATGATGCGGACAATGGGACATTAACTCAGGTCATTCAGACATTGCATGATCTACAAAAGAAAATGATCGATGAGGGGGGTGCCCCTGATGGGTGGTTCGAGGGCTGGATCGAATGGGTGCCGTCCTGGATGTCGGGGTTGTTCAAGGCCTTGTTGCCTTTGATTGTGTTGTTGCTTTTGATGTGTCTTATTTTTCAGGTAATAATAGCATGTTGCAAAAGGATGAAAGCTAAATTGGGAGGGACAGAGTAGTGGGTATGTGACGATTCCCCTAGTTTCATTAGTAGATGGGAAGGTAGGAAAAGTAGTTGAATAATCAACTAGAGGGAGGAATGATGTAGGAAGAATAGGAATACATCACATACAAACAAACATAAGTTCCCAAATCCCAATACAAACATTTTAGGCTAGATAGTTGTAAACCAATGTAAGTAGTGAAAGGTTTAATACATGACATGTTAAAAAAGACAGACTGTGGGATCAATAGAAAAGGCAGGTCATATTTAGGACAAACAAACACTTATTACTTAGGAAACATATACACATGCTGCATTGTTAAGTTAGCTGTGCTGAAACACATAAGAGGCCCAAGCCACATTAGAATGAGAGTTTTTCTTTAAAGCTGCACCAACTGTTGCTTTCAAAATGTTCACTTAGCATGAACAGGGTGGAACAGAAGGGTGAATCCTTCCTTAGCACAGGGGTCCTAAAAACCACAAGTCATTCATATCGTGTTAAGGGGAACTGTGTAAAGGGTCAGATAAGTATTTGCAAGGGAGGGCTACCATGAGCAGCACGCAACATATAATCTCTTGTTGTGCAGAAAGATAGATATGGTGAATGACGTCAGTGTAACTTGCCCACCCATGAGGCCAACAAGTGCAAGTGCTTCTTTCCAGAGGCACCTCATTATCTTATCTGTACTGCTTGTAGTTGCTTACGTCAATGGTGAACTCTTCACCACAGTTTTTTGTGTTTTTTACAGTATAAATGCTACTGGTGTTTGAACCAGAACTTTGAACTTCAGTCATGGCCTCTATGTGAGACTGCCTGTTGTTCCCAGCTGAAAATCGATTAAACTTATATTATTGTGTCAAAATGATTTGTTTTATTTTATTAACAGATTTCCCTCTAACAACCACCAAGACAGAGGTGAGCGCCGCCTGTGAGAGCGACGGAGACACTCAATGCGACCCTATGGAGGAGTGGCGGCCACGAGCCTGTAGGCCCTGGAGTCGGGCCTAGTCTGAGACGCACTGTGCTACCGCTGAGGGCGCCGGAGCCTCGATCGGCAGGATACGCGGAGGCTGAACCCAGCATGGTCACCAAGGCACACTGAAGAGCGCTAAAGGGATCGGAGGGCCGGAGGAGGGAGCCGCAGACGCACCGGCTGATTAAGGGAGAAGTGCGGCCTGACTGCCGGCCGTGATACACTATCCAACCACAAGAGTAGCCCTCAGAGCGCGCAAACAGGGGACAGCGCAGACGGCGGCGCCGGCGGAGCTTGAGGCAGAAGGGCCGCGGGGACCCAAGTTACCTTCACAACACATTTGAAGCGGCGGCAGGGACACTTGATGGTCACCGAGCCCGCGGCAGTGAAGGGGGAACTAGGCCAAAGGCCCACACGTCAAAGGAATGCCCAGACCTGGGGTTGACACCCCTCTGAGACCTAATGGAATGGGGAAACTGCCAGTCAAATAAAGATCACCGCCTCAAATAAAACAACTGAGAATACTCCTGAAACATAAGTCCACAGGGCTGCTCATAACACAGGTGAGCCTTACGACGCTACTTCCCCAGGGGCCTGAGATACTGTGTGTGAAAGCTGTGCATTGGAAGGGATTTGTACCTGAGCTGTGATCTGCGGCTCAACTGGAGAAGACTGAGAAGGAGACAGGGACCATAAAACTATACGTCTAATTTCCCACAATACTTTTTAAGGCCCCCTGATTACTCCTTGAAGAACTTTCTCACTGTTATCGGGCCCCCTGAAGTTCTGCAATGATGAGCAAAACTAAGACCTCCAAAAACACAGGGCCCAATTTGGACTACACCCTGACGGAGCGCTGGAAACGCTGGGGCACCTAGATGCCACGCTTAAGTCACACTCCACTCAGTTTGATAAAGTTCTGCAGGCCATACTAGATACAAAAACGTCACTAGAATCGAGGATTGATGCAATAGCCACAGAGGTCAACTTGCTTCATGTGGATCATCGAAGCCTGACCGACCAGGTAGAGGGAACTGAATCCTCATTGGCAGCCATCCGCCCCACGGTGCAGGACTTGTAGACTCATATGGAGCAAGTAAAACTGGAACTGACGGCTTTGCATAAACGAGTGGAGGTCACCAAGGGGAGATCACGCCGCAGTAATTAGGCTGGTGGGATTCCCCGAACAAGTGGAATTGCCCAATACAGAACTATTTATAGAACAATGGCTGATCAACACTGTAATGGGTGGAAACCCTTCCAAGTTCTTTTCTGTCGAAAGGGCCCATAGAGTCTCAGGGAGACCCCCCCCCCCCCCCGGCAGGTGCACCTCCACGACCTATAATAGCTCGACTTTTAAACTTTCGCGACAGGGACTTGATTTTACAGCTATCCCGCTCCCATGGCAGTATGAGAACGCAGAAATCCCAGCCTACCCAGATTTCACTGTAGAAGTACAGACACAACGCAACTCCTTTATCAAGGTGAAACAACGACTATGATAACTAAATTATAAATACGCACTGCTATTTCCTGTGAAACTTCGGGTGATTGATGGCGAGGCAACGCAACTTTTCCACTCGCCAGAGGACGCATGGACTTGGCTGCATGCGAAAGGCCTAATGCATACGACTCCGGGCCACAAAGAAGATTCCACTTGGCTGACCCCACGTACGAAGCAACGCAAGCGAAAACATAGCAAAGCGAGACCTTCACGAGCCCAAGCAGTCAAAGAGCGGGAGGAGGCCATAAAGGAAACATCTCAACTATCTACTAACTCCTTCTACGCTTTAATAGAGAACCCTCTGTTTCCCTCCGACACTGATACGGGGACCCCGCCGCCCTCGCGGGGATCATTGGATGATGAGGGCCCGATACTGACCCCACGTTCAGCAGATGACCTATGAATGCAGGGATCTTGCAAGTACAGGGGATTGCTGGATCCTGACGATCCCCACGACACAGAATCATGTGTCGCCTGTTGGGTTGAGCTTCCGGGGCTCGGGACGCGGATTCATTGAGATATTATGGGGCCCACGGTGTGGACTCCCACCTGCAACATGGCTCTTCCCGCCTCCCCCACGAATGCAGGGGACGCCATGTGGTGTGCTTTCACCGAACTAATATGCATACACTGCAGTTTTATACTTCCTAGAAGTATGTTTGTGGGATTTTGGCATGATACTTGTTCTGGATCAAGCCTGGGCTCAGGGAGTTGTTTTGTTTGTGGTTAATACATGTAAATGCTTGGTGATCGAGGGAGACACAGTCGGGTCAATTGTTGATGATCAAAAGGGAGGGGGGCACGAGATGCATAGAATTTTCAACCTAGGCAATAATGGCTACTGAATATACTATGTTGACTTGGAACATTCGGGTATGGGAAATCCCATTAAGAGATACAGAATATAGGTGGTCAATACAACCCTGGCGGACGGTGTTAAAGCTGCGGTAATACCGCAAACAGGCCGGCGGACAAAAAAAGGGACTTACGACCCTGGCGGAAACCGCCAACTAAGACAACCACTTTAACACATCGGCCGCCACGGCGGTACAGACAAACAGCGCGGCGGTCACCGCCAACAGACAGGCGGAAGACAATGTACCGCCCACACTATCACAACACACCAATCCGCCACCTTTTCCGGGGCGGATTCACCGTGGATAAAAACACGGTGGAAACAGCTTGTGCTATGGGAAAACTCTCACCTCAACACATCCCACGAGGAACAAGGACACCATAGAGCCGGAACTACAAATCTTACCTGCCCTTGCATTCCTGCTCATCTACGACCAACAGCGACGTAGGAGCAGAACATACCAGTGAGTACAGCACCTACGACACTGGGGAGGCAAAAGTTACGGGGGCACCCACCAAACACCCCCACCCTCGCATATTACAACATACACACTAATGCAGTCACAAAAATCACAGTAACAACCCACAATCCCCCCGGAAGAATGCAAAGACATAGCGAATAGCGGTCAAACTTTGTATTGTGCCAATATACTACTCATTAAAAAATATACGGATATATATATCACGAAATCTGTCAAAAATAAATGTACAATACAAGAAGTAGTGCAGAGATGTACACAACAATGTCCGTGCACCAACAGTCCAAAAATGCATGGGCGACGACCACAATAGATACCTGACCAAAATCCTATAGAACACTGCCGGGGCATCAGATAGAAACAATACAGGCACCTCAGGGGGAACGGAAGGGTGGGCACCTCAGCCACATGAATGCGAAGGCAGATCCACGACGGGGCACCATGCCCATTGATGTATCCTGGGGAGTGCAAAGCCACAGTCTCTCAAGTCACTTCAGTGGGTGGTTTGCCCCCTGTGCCATCCTGGGGAGTGCAAAGCCACAGTCTCTCAAGTCTCTACAGTGGGTGGCTTGCCCACTGTTACATCCTGGGGAGTGCAAAGCCACAGTCTCTCAAGTCTCTACAGTGGGTGGGTTGCCCACTGTGCCATCCTGGGGAGTGCAAAGCCACAGTCTCTCAAGTCTCTACAGTGGGTGGCTTGCCCACTGTTACATCCTGGGGAGTGCAAAGCTACAGTCTCTCAAGTCTCTACAGTGGGTGGGTTGCCCACTGTGCCATCCTGGGGAGTGCAAAGCCACAGTCTCTCAGCGGTGCTTAGCCATGGCGGTCTTTGCCCTGTTCAGCGGTCTTCACCATGGCGGTCTTTGCCCTGTTCAGCGGTGCTTTGCCATGGCGGTCTTTGCCCTGTTTAGCGGTCTTCACCATGGCGGTCTTTGCCCTGTTCAGCGGTCTTCACCATGGTAGTCTTGGCCTTGTTCAGCGGTGCTTAGCCATGGCGGTCTTTGCCCTGTTCAGCGGTCTTCACCATTGCAGTCTTGGCCTTGTTCAGCGGTGCTTAGCCATGGCGGTCTTTGCCCTGTTCAGCGGTCTTCACCATGGCAGTCTTGGCCTTGTTCAGCGGTGCTTTGCCATGGCGGTTCTGGTACGGATATTGGTGTGTGGCATTACGATCTCCACACTGGACATTGGTGTGTGGCATGACGAACTCCATACTGGACATTGGTGTGTGGCATGACAAACTCCACACTGGACGTTGGTGTGTGGCTTGACGTTCCATCATTGCCCAGCGGGGCTGTGGGATTCTGGACCCTCATGGGCTGTGACTCCGGCGGTGGTCTCCTGACCAGTGACGATACTTGAGCCCTCCTGGGCTATGACTCTGGCGGTGGTCTCTGGACCAGTTACGATACTTGAGCCCTCCTGGGCTGTGACTCCGGCAGTGGTCTCCTGACCAGTAACGATACTTGGGCCCTCCTGGGCTATGACTCTGGCGGTGGTCTCCTGACCAGTGACGATACTTGAGCCCTCCTGAGCTATGACTCTGGCGGTGGTCTCTGGACCAGTTACAATACTTGAGCCCTCCTGGGCTATGACTCTGACGGTGGTCTCCTGACCAGTGACGATACTTGAGCCCTCCTGGGCTATGACTCTGGCGGTGGTCTCCTGACCAGTAACGATACTTGAGCCCTCCTGGGCTGTGACTCCATGGCGGTTCTGGTACGAATATTGGTGTGTGGCATTACGATCTCCACACTGGACATTGGTGTGTGGCATGACGAACTCCATACTGGACATTGGTGTGTGGCATGACGAACTCCACACTGGACGTTGGTGTGTGGCTTGACGTTCCATCATTGCCCAGCGGGGCTGTGGGATTCTGGACCCTCATGGGCTGTGACTCCGGCGGTGGCGGTAGTCTCCTGACCAGTGACGATACTTGAGCCCTCCTGGGCTATGACTTTGGCGGTGGTCTCTGGACAAGTTACGATACTTGAGCCCTCCTGGGCTGTGACTCCGGCGGTGGTCTCCTGACCAGTAACTATACTTGGGCCCTCCTGGGCTATGACTCTGGCGATGGTCTCCTGACCAGTAACCATACTTGGGCCCTCCTGGGCTATGACTCTGGCGGTGGTCTCTGGACCAGTTACGATACTTGAGCCCTCCTGGGCTGTGACTCTGGCGGTGGTCTACTGACCAGTAACGACGGTGCTGGCGGTTGTGTCTGGACCGCCGGAAATGATGGCGCACTTCTCCACCGTGACACTCACAACAGGTTGGGGAGACTTCCTCGGGACCTTCCCCACCTTCTTTTGAGTTACAGATGACTCACCAATCGCCTTGGATCCCATGTCACTGTTTGTCCCACCAGGAGTCTTGACACGGTCCCGTCGTGCACTCTCCAATTTTGGAGCCTTTACAGGGGGTGGGCTGACAGTGCCTTGGCTCCGAGTCCTACTGTCTGCCCTGGTGGACAGGGCACTCCAAAAACCTGGTACACGCACCACTAGTACTGGAGGCTTTTTGGCTGAGGTGCTACGACGGGACTGATGAATTGGAAGGGGGGAGTGGGGGCAAAAAGGACAATTTGACATAGGGACAGTTTCTGACGTACACTGGGATGGGTAGCTGGAGGGGCTCTGGGAGTGGAGGAAGAGGAGGTGGTTGTAGGAGGTGTCACTTTAGCTGTTTTGGGTGCAGGTGCAGGTACTGGAGGCTGTCGTGAGGTGGATGGATGTTGGGTGAGTGATTGCCGGCGTTTGTGTACTTTGGGAGGGGGCGTCACAGACACACTGGGAGAGGACACAGGGGACGTGTAAATGGCAGTGGAGGTGGTGAGTGCAGGTGAGCGGCTTGTGGTGCTGGGTGTCCTAGTGCGAGTCCTAGTGCCTGTAGATGTGGTGCATGCAGGTGTGTGTGTAGACGAGACTGGGAGGGAGGAGGGAGAAGAGGAGGAGGGGGACACAGTGGAGACAGTGGATGTTGCTGTGTCTGTATGGGTCTGATGCTTGTGTGAGTGCCTGTGGTGTGTGTGGTGCCTATGTTTGCTTGAGCTACTTGTTTGTGTTGACTTGTGTGCATGCTGGTCTGTAGGTGTGCTTGGGATGGGCTGGGGTACAGGGGATTGGGTCTGGGTGGAGGAAGTTGGAGGGGGGAGGCTGGACACGGGGACAATGGCTGTCATCAGTGCTGAGGCCAGAGATTGCAGGGTTCGCTGAAGGACAGCCTGACCAGAATGAATGCCTTCCAGGAATGCATAACCGTGTTTCAACTCTCGTTCTACACCCTGGATGGCATTCACAATGGTAGACTGCCCAAAAGTGAGTGACCTGAGGAGGTCAATGGCCTCCTCACTGAGGGCAGCTGGGGTGACTGGGGCAGGGCCTGAGGTGCCTGGGGCGAACGCTGAGGGGCTGCTGGGAGGGCGGTACTGGTAGGGGAGGTGGCGGCTGTACCTGTAGAAGTGTGGCGCACAGATGGTGCCGCCACCACAGGGGAGCTCCCATCGGCGGACGAGTCCGTGTCGCTGTTTGGTGATCCTGTGGCCGACGTGAAGCTCCCCTTGCCCTCCGTCCCACTGGTGAATTCAGAGTCTGTGGTGTGGCCCTCCATGGCCATGTGGGATGCAGCTCCCTCGTGCTCCTGTGCCACTGTACCTCCGCCTGTTGATGCTGATGTACAGAAGGACAGGGAGAGCAGAAAAAGGGTGGAGACAGAAGAAAGAGAGTTTTAGTGCATGGCATACCGCTACCATTGGCGGACAAGACAAACGCAGCAGCCCCCAGCATTACGCCGTGCTCCTGCCCTCTGCACATGCAATTTCTGGGATATGGCCTACATGGCAATGGTAGAAATCTGCCCACATGGATGGCAAAGGGGCAACTATACATCAATTTGCCTTTTTTTTGAGCTGGGGTAGAGTGCCACATGGCCTACATAATGGAGGGGCCTTGCCTACCTAACTCGCCCTGGCCTAGGGACACCCACAGCCCACTACCCCCACCCAGACAGCTCCACTGCACGCAAAGTCCATAGGATGAGGTTGTACTCACCCCCTTGTGTCTGCTGTGATGTCCTTAAGCGCCCATCCAACTCCGGGTAGGCCACCGCCAGGATCCGGAACATCAGGGGGGTCATGGTGCGACGGGCACCCCTCCCACGTTGGGAGGCCATCCCCAGCTGAGCCTCCGTCGTCTTCTTGCTGCAGCGGCGAATGTCCTCCCATCTCTTCCGGCAGTGGGTGCCCCATCTCCGGTGGGCCCCCAGGGTCCGGACTTCCTTGGCGATGGCACGCCAAATGTCCCTCTTCTGGTGGGCGCTGACCTACATGACATGCACAAGGAAAGATGAACAGTTATTACCTACAGCACCGTCGTTGTAATTGGCCCCCACCCAACTCTATCCCTGTGTTCCATTCATCCCCATGCATGACTGTTCTATGTACTCTGCCCCCTTCCCTCATCCACCCAGCCCTCTCCACCCAGGCCTAGCCCATACAACGTGCTCCCTGTGTACTAACCTGTTGGTCTGGAGGAACGTAGAGTAGCGTATACTGGGGGATGACCCCATCCACAAGTTTCTCCAACTCCTGTGCAGTGAAGGCAGGGGCCCTTTCCCCAGACGCAGCAACCATCGTCGCTTCCAGACTGAGGTCACAGCAGCACTAGCAGTGTAAGTCCTCTCCTGTCGAAGGTCAGGTATCTAGCGATTGAACAGATAGAAAATGGTGGTGACGTCCGCGGCGGTGCGCATCATCACCGCCAGCGCACCTGTTCATTGGCTCCTGGGACCCATAGGGTCCAATGTTAACCAATGCAGCATTGCGCCGCGCTCTACGACCGCCTACTGCGACGGTGTCCAACGCCAGCGCAGTTACTCCACAATTCCAATGTCCCAGTTTAGAGGTCAGGCAGCCGCCATTTCAGGGGCCCACATGGCTTCAATTACTACTGCGTCACACATACGGAGGCCTACACTCAAAACCTTTCCCGGATGGGTTAATTGTCTGGTGTAGTCTTGTGTGTGACTGTGGGTACATACCTGGAGGAATGCTGACAGTTTCTTCGCTGTTGTCCTTCTTAGGCACTGTCAGTTGGGACATATTGGAAGATGGCGGAATCCGCCGGTGTACCGACCACTGGTGGACCTGTTGACAATGGAAGAGCGACATGTCATTGTGACCTACCGGTTTGACCGTGCCACAATCCATGAACTATGTACCCAGTTGGAGCCAGACCTGATGTCACCAATCCGCCATCCGACTGGAATCCCCCCTGACGTGCAGGTGCTGTCAGTGCTCCATTTCCTTGCAAGTGGGTCTTTTCAGACAACTGTGGCCATGGCATCAGGGATGTCCCAGCCTATGTTTTCCAACGTCTTGTCCAGAGTGTTGTCTGCCCTGCTGAAACACGTAAGGAGATACATCATTTTCCCTGAGGTGGCGGATTTGCCTACAGTGAAAGGTGACTTCTATGCCCTTGGACATATCCCCAACGTCATTGATGGGACCCATGTAGCTCTGGTCCCCCCGCAGGAATGAACAGGTGTACAGGAACAGGAAGAGTTATCATTCGATGAATGTCCAGATGGTCTGTTTGGCAGACCAGTACATCTTGCAGGTAAATGCAATGTTCCCTGGCTCAGTGCATGACGCCTACATCCTGCGGAATAGCAGCATCCCTGATATGATGGGTGAACTCCAGAGGCACCGTGTATGGCTATTGGGGGACTCTGGTTACCCCAACCTGTCCTGGCTACTGACCCCAGTGAGGAATCCCAGGACCAAGGCAGAGGAACGGTACAATGAGGCCCATGGGCGGACTAGGAGGGTGGTGGAGTGGACCTTCGGCCTCCTGAAGGCCAGGTTCAGGTGCCTCCATATGACAGGTGGGTCCCTATTCTACTCACCGAAGAAGGTGTGCGACATCATCATCGCCTGCTCCATGCTTCATAACTTGGCATTGCGACGCCAGGTGCCTTTTCTGCAGGAGGATGATCCAGATGACGGTGTTGTTGCAGCGGTTGAGCCTGTGGAGCCTGTGGACAGTGATGAGGATGAAGCTGATGAAGATGAAAACGACAACAGGGAGTCAGTCATACAGCAATATTTTCAATGAGACACAGGTGAGTACAATTTCATGTTTCACATCATATTACATTTCACACGTCTACCTCTATCCTGTACCTACATTTCACTCCCTATTTGGTAACTGAGTTGTCCCCTTCCATTTCAGTTTCAGTAATGTGGTAACCTACGTGTCAACAGCTTGCACCCTTGAAAGGCTTGTGATGTGTGACATTGGTATGTTGACCTTCCAATGGGTAAGCTTTTTTAACACTGTAATTGACAATACAAAGTTCACAATCATTGACTGACTCCAATATTATTGAGGTTTCAAGGGTGTTTATTGAAGTGCATAAAAATGTAGGGGGTTTGTGAAATGGGGAGAGGTCATGGTGGAAGAATGTCCATGGCAGAGTCCAGTCTATTAGTCTCACAGGTACATTGCACATCTGGCCATTGGAAGTGGAGCTGGGGCAGTTCCAAGCTGGACAGGGTAACAAAGTGGGACAGTGGGGGGACAATCAGGGTGGTCTTATTTCCTGGCGGGGGTCTTGCCATCTTGCTCTGTCCTGTTCCTGGATCTCAGGGCCCACTTTCGTGGTGGTTGTCCGTCTGCAGGGGGTGGCGTGCTGGTGTGTTGGTCCTGTGGCGGGGCGTCCTGTCCACTAGCGCCGGCGGAGGTGGTGGGCATTTCATCGTCCTGGCTAGTGTCAGGGGCCCCTTGGAGTGTCACGGTGTCCCTCAAGGTCTTTTGAATGTCCGTCAACACCCCTGCAATGGTGCCCAGGGCGTAGCCGATGGTCCTGAGCTCCTCCCTGAACCCCAAATACTGCTCCTCCTGCAGACGCAGGGTCTCCTGCAACTTGTCCAGGACCGTTGCCATCGTCTCCTGGGAGTGGTGGTATGCTCCCATGATGGAGGATAGGGCCTTGTTGAGAGTAGGTTCCCTTGGCGTGTCCTCCCTCTGTCGCACAGCAGCCCTCCCAGTTCCCCGGTGTTCCTGTGCCTCCGTCCCCTGGACCGTGTGCCCACTACCGCTGCCCCCAGGTCCCTGTTGTTTTGGGGTGGTGGGTTACCCTGGGTGCCCTGTAGTGGTGGACACACCGCTGATTGACCTGTCCTGGGTAGGGAGGTATGGGCCCGCTGGATGGGTGCTGTGCTGGGGTTACCAGAGGGTGTAAGCTCGGTGTTGGGCTGTGGCTGGGCAAGGGGAACCGACTGTCCTGAGGCCGACGATGGTCCGGGCTGGTCATCAAGATCCAGTAGGGCAGAGCTGCTGTCGTCACTGTGGGCCTCTTCTGGGGGTGGAGTGGTGTTGTCTGGACCCTCTGGTGTGGTGACGTTCCTTCGGGTTCCTGCAGGGGTATAAGTACATGATTATTGCATGTGTGTGTTTCATGGTGTGCAATGGTTGGGTGTGCGTGAACCCCAGTGCAGGCATTCCTGTGTGGGGGCTTGTGTGGTGATGTTTGGGGGGTATTGTGGGTCTGTGCAGTGGGCATGCTTTAGTGATGGGTGTCCATGCTTAGTTGTGTCATGCAGGTCTTGGGGTTGGGATGGGTGGTTGGTGTTATAGGTAGATTAGTGAGGAGTTAGGGTGATAGGGGAGGGTGGGGGTGTGTGATAGCATGCAGGTAGGGTGGGGGATATGATAGTGAAGATTTGACGTACCAGTGTCCGTTCCTCCAACGACTCCTGCGAGGCCCTCAGGATGCAGGATGGACAAGACTTGCTCCTCCCATGTTGTTAGTTGTGGGGGAGGAGGCGGGGGTCCGCTGCCAGTCCGCTGTACCGCAATGTGGTGCCTGGATACCGTGGAACGCACCTTCCCCCGTAGGTCGTTCCACCTCTTCCTGATGTCCTCCCTATTTCTTGGGTGCTGTCCCACAGCGTTGACCCTGTCCACTATTCTTTGCCATAGCTCCATCTTCCTGGCTATGGATGTGTACTGTACCTGTGAGCCAAATAGCTGTGGCTCTACCCTGATGATTTCCTCGACCATGACCCTGAGCTCCTCCTCGGAGAAGCGGGGGTGTCTTTGGCGTGACATGGGGTGTTGTGTGTGATGTGTGGGGTGGTGTATGTGTTGATGAGTGTGGTGAGTGTAGTGGTATGTTGTGTTTTGTGCGTGGATGTTGTGTGGGTGATGGTGTAGTGTGCCTCTGTGTGATGGGGTTCTCTATTCTGTGCTGTCTCTCTATGGAGTTCTCTCTAATTGTGGGTCGTAGGGGTTTGTGGGTGATGTGGGTGTGTGTTTTATATTGTGTTGGGTGTGTGGGAGTGGTGTGTGTATGTGTATCAGGTGTGTGTATTTGTAATTGTCCAATGTGGCGGTGTTTTGGAGGTGTGTGTGTATTTTGAGCGCGGCGGTATGTACCGCCAGTGGAATACGGCGGTTGAAAGACCGCCGCATGGATTTGTGGGTCGTAATAGCATGGGCGTGTTTCTGTTGGCGTGGAGGTGGAGGATTTGTTTCCGCATATTTATCGCTGACCTTTGGTGTGGCGGACCTGTGTGGGTGTCTGAATTTCGGCAAAATCCGTGATGTGTGTCATAATAGCTGTGGCGGGATTCCGCGGCCGTGTATTGGCGGTCTTCTGCACGGCGGTAAGCGGCTTTTACCGCCAATGTTGTAATGACCCCCATAGTCTTATCTTAAGAGATGCCGTATACATTTCGCCTGCTTACAAGAGTCACATTTGATACAGGGAGAACTAGTTAAGTTTGCCCGTCGTTGGAGGGGTCAGATTTACGGCACCGCTTATTCCGCATATGCCAGAAGCACCTTAATCTGGATAGCTCCAGAGGTGCCGTTCATTACAACTAAGATACATATTGATCGGGAGGGAAGATATGTTCTGCTAGAAGGACACTTAGATGGTCATCCCATTCTCTTGACCTCCATATATGGTCCCAATACAATGCAAGGATCATTCTTTAATGGACTATCCCCGTCCTTACTACTGTATCCAAACATGCCGAGTTTATGGGGGGGGGGATTTTAATTGTATCCAAAATACAGATCTGGATCTATCGACACCCCCCCACCAAACACTCCCGGCTTACACGCTACTAAATACTTCCATCAATGGACGCAAGCTATGTGGCTACATGATATCTGGCGTCTACACCATCCTGAGGATAGGGAGTATTCTTACTATGCACCAGGCTACCACATACACACGAGATTGGATTATATTTTTTTCGACCTACTTATGTGGCCAAATATCCGTAGTTCTGAGTATTTGGGTAGAACCTTATCTGACCACAACCCCCTGCGGGTGGTTTTTAAATGGGGGCAACCCAGACGAAAGACACCAACATGGAGACTGAGAGTGGAAGCCCTACAAGATGTGCCTTATAGAATACAATTAGGTACAGCTATTATGGAATACTTTCAACACAACGAGGGCTCGGTGGGCGACACTAGAGTGGAATGGGATGCAATGAAGGTGGTTGTACGAGGTCATTGTATGACCTCCTCTTGGGGAGCGAAAACCACCCTTACGCGCACTGTATTGAACCTGGAACAGGAAATATGCCGGCTGGAGAAAACAGCTATAACAGATCCATCAGCGCGACGATCACTGACACTACAGTGTAAGCAATATTGAGAGGAATTAGATAGGCTTGGGAAATTAGACTACAAAGAATATCTGACCCAACAACATAGGGAGGGGGACAAACCTGGATGCATGTTGGCTTGGCTGTTGCGCTCTGAGGTGCCTCGAACTGTACTAGGTGCGTTTAGGAACGATAGAGGGGAAGTGGTCAATACTCGAGAGGCGATTAATGAGGCCTTTGTTCAATACTACAAAACCCTATATACAGCGCAAACGACCCCCTCCTCACATGAAAATCACCCACTACTACATGATCTCCCTCTCCCCACCCTTACACAACAGCAAAAGCAAGACTTGGAGCAGCCCATACAACTTGTTGAAGTGCAATTGGCAATAAAACAAATGGCTAGTTGGAAGACCCCAGGCTTAGATGGGTTGCCTATTGAATTTTACGCTACATATGAAACCCACCTTGCACCTCAGCTTATGGCCCTATATGAGGCATCATACCAGCGAGGGGGTCTCCCCACCTCGGTGAATGAGGCCCTCATTGTGGTGCTCCCTAAATCGGGCAAGGACCCTCTGCAAGTGAGCTTCTATCGTCCCCTCTCTATGCCCAATGTTGATTACAAAATCCTAAGTAAGATTCTGGCAAATAGGCTGCTTCCTTTACTTCCGTCCCTAATACATCCAGATCAAAATGGATTTATACCAAATAGGGCCATATGCCACATACCACAATACTCAAAGGTTGTGCCATATCATTGATGCGGTTTCCAAGCATACTGGCGGCCCAGTGTCGGTATCATTAGATTTTGAAAAGGCATTCGACACAATAGGTTGGCCTTACTGAATGTGGACACTGAGACGCTTCGGGTTGGGTCCCCAATTTTTACATTGGATACAGCTGCTTTATACCACGCCTCAGGCTAGAGTCCGAACAGGCCACTACGTGTCAGACCCCTTCCCCATTCAAAGAGGGACAAGACAGGGATGCTCGCTGTCCCCAGCTCTAGCCATGGAACCCCTTGCAGTGCGCTTGCGGATGAAGGACAGTGAATGGGGAGTATGGGTTGATGGTGGTTGGCATATTACATCACTAAATGCCGATGATGTATTAATCTACCTGCGGAAAACTGTTGATACCTTAACCGGTTTATACGAGATATTGGACCAATTCAGTGAACTGTCGGGCCTTCGGGTAAACTGGAGTAAATCCTTTGTGTTCCCCCTAGGAAAAACGAATGATACGCTGAACCAAATGCCCGTACAAGGGAGACTAATATGGGCAACTGGGAGTTTTCGCATAGATGTATACCTGGCTGAATCAGATTTAGTAGAGGGCAACTATAACAAAGTGCTGTCCTCTATCTGTAGGTCATTACCCTTCTGGACACGGTTACCCCTTCCCCCTATGGGCAGAGCAGCGATAGCAAAAATGCTGGTACTCCCTAGACTACTCTATCTATTTCTAGCGCTGCCAGTGTCGCCAGGACGGGCCTTCTTCAACACTATACGCAGCCTATTGAGAGCGCTTATACAGTATGGGACTCAGGACGTAAAAGAGTATCCCTAGATGTGTTACAATACCAAATGCTTGAGGGAGGTATGGCGATCCCCGATAAGAACGATATTATGCAGCGGCACAACTGCAGTGGGTAATGACTTGGTTGGCTGGTGGACAATCAATAGAGGGGAACATGGTACGACATAAGTTGACTACAACCGGACTACTGCGATGGTTTCTAGGGAGGACTGAATCTACAGCCGACATAGGACTGTTAATGCGTACAGCGCAAACAACTTGGTCCCGCTAGATTCAACGAAGACGGTATCCAGTCCCCTATTCACCTAAACTCCCACTATGGGACATACCCCATATACATGCTCTTAAGCAAGAATACGATTTTCACACATGGCAGGAAGGGGGGTTGCTAAGCATAGGTGATCTCTGTGATGAAGGGCGCTTGCGCTCCTTTACAGACTCTAGTACAACATTCCACCTAGACCGTGGACAGTTTCTTGCACACGCTGCACTTTGTGCCGTTGTGAAACAAATATGACAATCCGGCCTCCTGGAGCCGACAACGCACCTGGGACTCCATTATATTTTAACACAAGGTCAGGGGAAAAAAGCAGTATCTAATCTCTATATCCTATTGAGGGAGACCCCAGCTGTACCACATCCTTGCAGCAAAGCAGGATGGGACGGGGATTGGGCATCGGGTTGACAGATCAACAATGGAAAATGGCATTAGCTCAGGTGCGGCATGTTTCACGAAATGCTAGACTGAAACTTACACATTTTAACTATGTCCACCAATCGTACCTGTCCCACATAGACTTCACCGCATGTTTACAGAAAGCACCTCGAGGTGCCTGCGATGTGGGCACAATGACGCCACCTTCCTGCATATGACTTGGGAATGTCCTGAGATATACAGTGCCTGGGGACGCATCGTGCAACATATATCTGAGATTATAGACAAATCCCTCGCACTAGAGCCGCTCCTTTGCCTACTGGGGGTGACCAAGCGGAATAAACGATCCAAGTATTATATGAAGTTTGTTGATCTTGCCCTAACACTGTTTAAGCGAATGATCGCCATGGCTTGGAAGGCTACTCGCCCCCCAGATGTACAAGCCCGGCTTCGGGTGGTGTTGCGTTGGACCACAGTAGAGGTTAATGCATTAGACCGAGATAGGCATGCACAGGTTGGAGATGGAGGGGTAACACTTTGGGATACTTACCTAGCGAAACTGGAAGATAAATTGAGCGAACAAAAGACTGGCAGAGAGACGACACCAGAACACCCCGCTGATCTGTCACCACGTGACCCGTCCACACGAGCACTTCGCCATAGACATTTTCCTTTAACCCCGGCTCTCGTCTGCCGAATATTAACAACACCGGTCTGACCCCATAGCGAGAGCGGGGATTATTGCAAACTCTCTGCATCAGATTGCCCTACAAACGTATAACAAACTTGCCCTACCTTTGAAATGAGACCGCAGAGCCTAAGCCACTCACCCCTACCTCTCCCCCTCCGTCCTCGGTAACTGGAAGTAAAGGCCGGAAGCCGGGGAGCCATAATAGACATAGATGAAGATCCCGACGTCCCCCCTCATACACGCCAAGCAGGTTCTTTCTTCTTTCTTTCTTGTTAAGTTATAATGCATTTTCAGGTCTATTCCCGCACAGCCCTACACAGGGATTACTACCTGTTAGGTGTTATTAGCTATCCGGCAATATACCAACATCGACTAGAGGAGCTAGTACGCAATAAGATTAGCTCAAGTGATGGCGACCATCACATTAAATGTAATGTGTAGACACAACATATGTCCACTACTCAATAACGGTTACAAATGGGGATACCATTGCTACAGTTCCTGTGATATTGTTGCTTTTGTTACAAACTGATATATGTGACCAAGGAAACCTGATGTATGCTGACACACTGGACATGAGCTGAATAACTTGCATTGTTTGAAAATAAAAATAAAAAGGTTTAAAAAAAAAAGAAATGGATAGACGAGGAAACAATGTTGGTGTATTAAGAATGTAAAAGAACAAACGTGAACTTAGCAGGTCACTCCATTTGAAATTATGCAATGACAAATTCTAATTAAAGTTGGTTTAGTTAAATGCAGTTAACATTGCAATAACTACATTATCTCTAATATTTCATGTTTCATTAAAACCCAAGTAAAAAGAACTGCTTCCCCTTTTTAATAAAATGTTGTTAAAGTATGTTATTATTGATGAATTTTTATTGTATTTAGATATTTGTAACATAAAATTATATTTAGTCATATATAAACTATTTAAAATAATTTATTTTAATTTACCGTTATTTCATATGAAGATTCATCTCAAGTCCTAATCACCATTATTTTTAAGAGGAGGATTTTGCAGAACAAATGGGTGGTCATGTGCGATGCTGCATTTCATCTCTGAGCCGGAGTATTTTACTACAGTTTTAAACAGTAACTTTAGAAGTCCAGTTTGTTAATAGCAATGGGTTTTCTCTTTTATGGATGAAGTGCACATCTCTCAAGTACCCCTCCCCACTTCTCTCTAAACCCCACCTATGTTGTTGTAAATATCCCCAAATTTTAAACCACTCCTCTTAGTCCCTCCCACATTTACTAATAAGTAGTAAACCTACATGTGTGAGGCGCTTCCATACAAAAGATAAGAGAGGTGGTGGTAGAGATTTATCTCCTAGGTTTGTGAATAGCATTTTGTAGCTTTTTAGTTGTACTATTGTAGTACTACTAAACATACTACAAAATGTAGTTTGTGAATAGGCCCCATTGTGTAGATTGAGACACCGGTATTAACATTCACCACTACTTTAAATACAAGGCATGCATTAAGAATATTTTAACTCTAAATAGACTTCAATGATGCACCATATTTGCTGTGCATGAACTCCTGATTTTTTAATTTTGTTTAAAATGAAAATAAAGATTAACAAAAATGGTATTTGAATGGTCTTTTAAAGTGAAGAGAAGCCTAATGTCTTAATAGGACTGCTTGTAAATACGTGGTATTGCCTTGATAAAGTAATCCATCTTTTCCCTGTTTATTGTTCTTTTCTTTAATCCAAGTTTTGTTATATAAATATAGATTGTGGCTTATACATTCTTTGTCAAGAATAATTTCAAATTGATTAAAGAGAGTGTTCAAACTCCTAGATTCAATGTTAGATCATTAACTAGTTTAAAAGTATCAGCTTTAATATTATTAGGACCTGGTCTACAATTAGTCAGAAAATCATAAGCAGAAAACAGCAAAGTCCATGTGGGGTGTCTGGCATTCAGTGATCTAGCTAAACTAAAGAATTGAAGGTTTCTCTGATCTATGTATACTTTGTGTGTTTCGCTACGAACAAATAAAGCCAAATAATACCTCAATTCCTCAAAATAGCTCTTAATAGGCCAAAGCTCTTTGTCAGTGATGGCACAGTTTAATTCTGAAGTAGTAAATATGTTATAAAAATGTTCAAATAAATTAACCTGGCCCAAGTTTGGATTTCTCTAAGAGCAAATAAATCCTATGGCATGATAAGAGGCATCCGTCTCAACCATAAATGGTTGCTCTGTATTAGCATGTTAAAAACTAGGAGCACTAAAAAACATTCTTTCAAAATCAAAAGGCCAGTTTGGTCCATACAAAACTGCTTCCAAATGTAGTAAACTAGAGATGAGTCTTACAATATCAGAAAACTGATCAATGGTCCTTCTTTAAAAAGATGCAAAGCCTAAAAACTTTGTAAAGCCACAACTATAGTGGGTGTCGACCATTGAACAATTGCTGGAACGTTTTTCTCAGCACTATTAATAGATTCCACTGTAATTATGTAACCAGGAAACTCTGCAATGATAGAATAAAGGACACATTTACCCATCCTAGTGAAATGATTTGATCTCTTATCCTTTGTGAGACTGCTATGACATGTTTTATGAAAGTCAATGTATAGTCTAAATACATCACAGTTTCATTCAGATGCATGATGCAAAGCACATCCAACTATCCTCTCATAACCTTATTAGTAAAGTATTCAAATGCTGCAGGTGCATTGTGGAGTTCATAAAGTATGATCTGATATTCAAATAAACTAAACTTTTTGTGAAATGCAGTTTCCACTTGTAACCCTCTCCGACTATGATGAGATGGTATGCCTCTCTAATTTCCAAGTTAGTGAAACATTTTGGGTTTCTAATCTGATCTAACAATACAAATATCATAGACAGTGGGAATCAGTTACTGATGGTGATTCTGTTGAGCGCTATACACATTCTTAACTCTATGATTTACCTATTATTGAGGTAATATGGGAGCGATAGCATTCCACTCTAGGTTCACACAATCTCACAAATTAGTTCTCTGGTGTAAAATGAAAACATAAAAATACACTGGAGGCACCTGCAATACTATTTCAATTATTTAACACTAAATTTGAATCTATTTAATTTTCTTTGTATTGTACACTATTTTCATGTTTATTGTGAAATAAAGCTTGCACAGACTTCATATTATGCTCCCCATATAGGTAATCCTTATATACACATCACAGCACAAAATGTTCATAATACTTCAAAGAGGTTTTCTAAAAGCAGGTCAATTTTGTGCCAAGGTTATGTTTTACATAGATATTTGTTGGCAGGATGTCCTGGTCTCATCACAAAATTAAGTTAACGTGTGCCCTGTGACAATCAGTTGCTTTTCCAATGCTGATTAAAAAAAAAGAAGAAAACATAATAACCAAAATATACAATAAATGCAAGTTGAGTACATGCTAGGTTTGTAATACAGTACTGAGAATGTGCATAATGTTCCAGCTTGTTGGTTTGCCACAACTGCTAGACAGGATAAATCGAAAAAGACAGAACATGCCAATGCAAGCTATGAAAGTCCATATACAAATATATACATATATCCAAACATTTCAAAAATGGCATCACATCAATTGATCCTTTTTCTCATCCTAAAAAAACAGTTTCACACATGAAATAAACAAAATACTTAAATGCAATCAACTTTTAAGTGTAAATCTTCAGTATCTCCAAAAGTTTGATCCAATTCTCGATCATCCCAGAGGTAAATAAATATCAGTATTTACAAGTTGCTCATTGGAAACTCTTCACAAAAAAATTAAAAAGTCTGTAAAAATATATATGGACAGTATACAAGAGAAATGCCAGAGTACTAGCTGTGTTTTTTTGTTTGTATTAATGTAACTCTCCTATTGTGCTAATCCTATTAAATGTGGACCCAAAGTCAACCTATCTCAAAATCTGTTATGACTGCATGAGTTGTATCATTGTAATCATGTAACCACTACAGATTAATTCTTTCAGAATTAGTGGTAGCCCATGACATTGCCTCGCAAATGAAACATATCACAACAACTTGTTACAGACTATTACTTTTATTGGATTCCCAATGGAGAGAAAACTAATCACCTGCATAATAGCATCTTTCAACCCTATTACAGACAGAGTTTTCACTTGTAAATTGAATGTGGGGCAAAGCCACAACTGCTGAACACCCACTTAAATAGCCTTGTTCAGTAATTTTAAAATGTGCACCTAAACATCCAAGTGCATTTTTCCTTGGTGCCCGGAAGAGGAATCCTACCATAAAGGTACTTTCAAAACCTCTCCATCTTACCAGTAACAAAATAGGCTGAAAGAGCCATGGAGTACAGCTGTTAGGTAATGGAATAACCATGATTTATCTTCTCAAAAATGAAATATCAAATTGTTTCTCACAAGTTTAAACCATACATTTTTTATCAAATGAAGGAACAAAGGTCAAATTACAATTTGGAAGGTCATACTCGAGTCTTAAATCACAAATTCCAGAAGGAATATAACCTCTGCCGACCTTTACGTCCTTCTCCATACCATTCAGGAATAGCTGACTACAGTGAATCCACTAATGTAAAGTTAAAAACTCTCAAAAATGTTTGGCATAACCTTTTTATGGTTTGGTATACAAAAGCAAAATACACACTGAAGATGTTGTGTATTTCATTTGTGAAATACATTTGTGTAGGACAAGAATATTGCATTTTGTGAAACTTTTGGATTACAAGCAACTATTGATCAAAGAAGGAATATCAGCTCTCTTATTATACTACTTCAAGAAGTTGATGCATTACATGAGAAGGGAGTGATGATAGTTGGATATTTTGATTATGCTTAGTTGGGGCTCAGCTTTAAAGTATTCAGCTGTCTTGCTTTTCGGATATATGAGGATAGCTGCTTTTTTAATTTATTAGTTCAGTTTATTCTCCATAAATAACTTGAATATAGATTTATTCAGTATATGAACTGGATTTAGTTCAAGGGTATATATACATTTTCTTTCACTGAAAATTCATGGGATGTACCATTTACAACTTTTTATTGATCTGTAACCAGAGAATGCCTTTTGGTTCCGATGACTGGAAAGAGATACATTTCATAACCTGCATATGCAAGTAAAATACTTTTTTATCAATTTTTTTATTTTTTTATGTTCTTTCAATTAACCTTAAATAAAGGTTGTAGTCATGCAAGAAATTTTAACAATTGCGTACTATATCACAAATCTAACATGTAGTTATTTGAATTTATTGTTCATTATGTTTCTTTTTGTTTTGTACTCAGCCTTTGACATGCAACCAGGTAATGTGAATCATTTGTTGGCTGAATCTTGTGATGAGACCAGCATTTCCTGTCAACAAGGCTTTTAGAAATGTGAGAAAGGGTCAAAATGACCTACTATTGTAAAAACATTTTAGATGTATTGTGAACTTTTTGTGAGCATGCAATCATTTCTGTGCACTGTTTCTTTCATTGTAAACATATGGATAGAGTACAATATTAAAGAAAGTAAATCAACTGCATTTTCTGTTAATTAATTGAATTGTGCTGTTGGTACTTTACATATAGTTTTGTCAGAATTTCTTTCACATTTTAAACTCACTTTTTGTTTTTAGTACAAAAAATATTGAAGAGGACACTGTGGAAATCTCGTTGTTTTTCAGAAGGACCTCCACATCTTGAAGAACAACATCATCGTTCTTTTACAAATAACCATTATCTTGTTTTCAACAAGTCAC
This sequence comes from Pleurodeles waltl, assembly GCF_031143425.1. Classification (NCBI taxonomy): domain Eukaryota; kingdom Metazoa; phylum Chordata; class Amphibia; order Caudata; family Salamandridae; genus Pleurodeles; species Pleurodeles waltl. The sequence continues at coordinate 1,150,194,990 of NC_090445.1, read as the reverse complement.
GGCGCCACTTGAGAAAGGACCCCTTGATTGTTCCACAATTCATTTAAAGCCAAGGAATAATACCAAACCCTTGCACCTTTTAATGAGCTCTGTCCAGGTATATATCTGGACTTGGCAAGGTGCCTGGGAAAGACTTTGAGTGACCAGGAAGCGTGAATTCACAATACAATTGACACCATTTTAATTTAATTTAATATTTGTGTGAATTGAACGAACTGCCTGTGTGGTTTGTGCTTGTTTTCATTCTACTGTATGCTTTATGGTGGATTCCCTGAAATACACATTCTTGGTGATGATGGTACACTCTAGGTTACCACAAAACTCTACAGTATAAAGCATTTGTAGGTATTTGGTTAAACAGGTAATTCCAAGCTAGGACTCACTGCTATGTAGTTTGCTATGGTCTCCTGTTGTTTTGCAAGATGTATAAAAGCCTTTCATTCAGTTCTAGTTTTAATTTATCCAACTGTTCCTTTCTTATAGATTATTCATAATAAAATATAATAAAATATAGATGAGAATCTACTCATGGGGCTTGGTGAGAAAATCAAAATTTTGTATAAATTTCACAATCTAGTGGATTTAGGCACCAGGGCCATCCTCAGATTAAGAGCTCCTATAGATTATGAGGGTGGACCTACCTGTTCAAGGTACATGTACATAAAAGGTTCTTAACATAACATACAGCACTTGGGTTACAGACTCAGACTTTAGAGATCGGAAATGTACTTTGATTACGTTGAAAATAATGTAATAAGGTCCTACAAGTCCTACAGTAGGTCACATAGCAACCACTGAGTTACCTATCACATCAAAACATGAGGCCCTAATGATACTAGGGCCTGAGTTAGTGTTTGGCAGATGAGTATTTGTTGTAATTAAAGAGGATGTGACAAATGCTTAAGTAAGTGCTTTCATTAAATAAATGAGTCCCCAAGAATGCGGCAACCACCAGCTTCGTGATGCGTCCTTCCTTATCTTCTTGTCCCACTGCTGAACTACTAAAGAATGTGAAATCAAGATTCCATATTCCGTTGCAGCTCAAGGGACATGGACTTGAGGCTCAAGGAGAAAGACATAACACATCCCCCTTTTAATGATAATACAAGAATACAACATCATATATTTACCAAAACAAAAAGAAAATTATGCTAGCATTGCAATAATAACAGCAGCACACTATATCCATATATTTACAAAGCATACTACAGTAACCCTTGGCATATTATAATTAAACACAGATACAAAGCAAGATGAACTATGCACAATAAATGTATTTCTTTATCCCATAACAAAATCCTTGCTTTTTACAGGAATTTCACGTTTCACACAAATGGGACCACCTTCCCCACTTTTAGACCTAGAAGACCCATTTACTCTCTCTGGAACATGAGAAACCTCCAGCAACCAAGCATCATTCCACTACTGACCATTTTTCAGTCTAACCTTACCACCATCCTTATTCACTTCATCCACAAGACACGGTGTGCCATACTTCACGTTGCCTTTCATTACCTTGTCACTAGGACCCATATATAAGAAAGGTTTGTGCCGCCTTTGCGCCATTTGTTTTTGTCGCAAAAGCGGTGCTAACCTACCACCATATTTATATTTTGTTGCTAGGCCTGTCTGGCATCAGCATTTCATTTTTTGGGAGCGCTAACCCACCTTGCGTCGTTTTGCGACAATGGTATGCAAAGTAGGCGTTCCCTTCCAAAAAATGACCCCAGCCATCCAGCGCCATATTTACATCCTGAGGCTAAAACGATGCACATTAATTAACCAGTCCCAAAAACTTACGCAAAGCCTAATTAGCTTCAAATGTTAACACCTGTTTAGACATCACTGCAAGGGTGGAAACTCCAGTAACTTTTCCACCCATGACGAAACTCCTGGCTGTCCTCCATCTGCTGCCGTCAGGATTGTTCCAGACAATGGGTGCAAAAGTGGGTGGTATATCTCAGCCATCCTTCTTGGCCTTTCTACCAAAGGTTCTGGATGTAATCATCCACCTCACACCCAACCACATCTGCTTCCCCAAAACCCAGAAACTGCAGCAGGAGACTAAGCAAGGTTTCTACCTAGTTGCTGGGTTCCCGCATTTGCTGGGTGCAATGGACTGCCCCATGTCCAGCTTGTGCCACCTGCTGCAACGGAACACCTCTACACGAACCCCAAAACACCCATTCAATAAATGTGCAGGCCATTGCTGACCATCTTGGACTCTTCACAAACATCCTAGCCAAATATCCCAGCGGCGTCCATGATGCCTACATAGTCCCACATTCCACATCAACAAGCAGTTCCAGGATGGGCAATATGGCAATGGGCTACTCGTAGGTATGCCACCATACCAATTATTACACAGACAACACACAAACGTTGTAGGACAAACAATAATACACCACATTAAACACACATGGACAGGGGAAAACAGATGTGCATACAACAACACATATGCTACATTATACCGCATTCATTGCACATCACACACACACATACACCCATATCTACATAATATAGCCCCAATCTGACTGGCACACCACATGAAGTAAAGGTGGGACTATATCCCCTTTGCATTCAGAAGCTGGCCCCAAACCGCTGCAAGTGTCCACTGATTGACAACTAAATACAGATCCCACACATATAACACTAAACAACCAATAGCTCAGCTATTTTGATGGCATTGACCATGTCAATGTAAAAAAAGTCACACATAGGCACTGCCCACATTTGTCATGGTTTTGAAGCCCCTGGCGGCACCAATATCAAATGCCATCCAAGTGGTGCCATCATCAACTACATATCACCTAAACATACCTGACCTTCACCTGTCTGCTTCATTGTGCCGCACACATAGGAATACAACACCACCAGCCATAAAAGACCATGGGACAGATTAATGAAAAGTGGTGCAGCACATAGTCCAGTGCCACATTACATGCACCCCTAGCGCCCCCCTAATGCCAGCATGTGTGCGTTGTATAAAAGAAACGGCTCACCCGGGTGCAGAGTAGATCCAATACTGTCAAGATAATAGATGCCATAGTAGGACTCCGTATGAGTACTGAGAACATACCTGATCTTTCATGCACTGTACACAGGGACCCATTCAAAACTATGGTGTGCCCCTTCCTAATGTACATGCATTGAAAGTGTCTGAGGTAAATCATGCATAGGAACCTTGGGCGTCCCTCTGCACCAATTTTGCTACTCCTTCAATTGTGTGAATCTCACCCTTGTACACATGATGGCAGGCACAGGCATAATCTGCCACAAAGGGTCACTAAGTGTTGACTGCATGCGTAGTGCCACATGATAACATGGAGGCCTGAGTTTGGCTTTGTAGGGCTACCATGGTGTACAAATGACACCAGTGTGGTGCAAGGAGGTGGTAGGTTCCACTAACAATAGGACACAGTCTAAATATGGACAACACAACACATATTTGGCATGGTTGAACTGTCAGTTCAGATTTATTTTGACAATCACCAGGACCCTGAGCCACAGCCCATGAAAGTAATGTCCATCACCACACTCTAATGCAACCATTCCACAAAACAGGAACACACACAATACCAGAAGCAAGTCTGAGTCACTACTCCACCTAAAACTAACATCTGCCATGGCATGTACAAAACCACAAATACGCATGACGGACACATGTTCTCTCATTCTTTTGCAGCCAGCCAAGATTACAGCATCCAGCCAAGGGTGATGACTCCTTTTGACAACCCGACAATGATGGAAGAGCAGGCATACAATGAAGGGCACAGAAGGACACAAAATGTGGTGGAGAGGACATATGGAGCCAAGCCAAGGTTCCGGTGCCTGGCCCTGACAGGAGGAAGTCTGTTGTATGCACCACCCCAGGTATGCAAGATGATCATAACATATGTATACAGACTAATGTCCCCTGGGATGAACTGGTAGATGTCCTCAATGAGGAGGAGGATGACAATGGTGCAGCACAGGTGGAGGAGGAACTGCAACACACTGCTGCTGGAGTTCGCAGTAGACAACAAATTGTGCGGAACATCTACACCAAGACACTGTACAACTAATATCACTTTGTAAATATCACCAATAGATCACTTTGCACCATAATGTCCATGGTGTACTCACTCTTCACTACATATACCATTTGAATGTTGCTCATACTTAAGAGAGCAAGAAAGAAACACAACAGTTACAAAAGATGGTTAGAACATAGGTTGTGCTGTAAGAGGGTCTAGCACCTCCGTGCCACACATCAGCGTCACATAACTCATGGTCATGTGGCTCCTGAAGGCCTAGATCCACACGCCAGAAAATATATGGCGCGTTATGTAGGCATGTAGGCATAGTGCATAGTGCAATTTCCTACCCCTTTACCCACATCATGCCCACACCAGGCAAGATATATACAAGGGGGCTTTCATACAGTGGTGGTTGTTTCCAAATGGTGCATTTGAGAATAAGGAACTAAACAGTGTCACATCTCAGGTGGGTAGCTCTAATGCCAGTAATGAGAACGTGTGACAAGGGGCAACACCATTGGTATCAATGGACCTTCATTGACTGTTCAGATTAGGAACAAAAGTTTGAGCCCAACCCTGCACTGCATATCAATGGCGTTATGTACTAGCACTGCCATTGGTCACAACCGTGCCACATGGTGTGCTGTACCTCAAATATCGCACACACATGTTGGCTGTGGAGTGCACTAAGGGTTGCTAGACAAGTGGAGCAGCAATGGGTGCTGATCCACTATCCATACATATGCCCATTAGCCAGGAATTAACAATAAAATTGGAGAATTCTCCACCAAAGCCTGTCACACTCCCTATGTACTTTCTAACACACTTGTCACATAAATAAACTGTTTTGACACATGCATGCAGCTAATCTGGATATACGTGTGAAAATGATGTACGGGTGTATGGCCTAGGTAGGAAAGGGTTTGAAATTACCTACAATGGTTGATGTGTCAGCAAGGTAACCCAGTATAGTCTGTATGAAGCCATCACACACCACATTGACACTCACATGTCTGACCAAGAGAAAGTTACCTACTGTGACAAAATACCAAAAATGTATAGGACTCCAACAATGAGATTTGGAATGTGCATGTATGTCTAGCAATGTCCAAACATGTCACAGTCCCATCCTAAATTGTATGGGTGAAGAAGGAGACAGATGTGCTGCATGTGGCAAATAAAAAATCTGGAGCTGAGAATATTTCACACACTACCAAAATACACTCATGGTGACAGTGACATAGCTTGTGGAATGCAGATGTGAGTGCATCCTAATGCACACCAAAGGATGTGGAAGGACAGCTGAGAGACTCCCACATACAGTTAGAAATACAACAAGTGCTGTGGCTTGTGTACTGTCATATGTGTGCCTTGTAATCATGCAAAGCCTGGAAATGGGAGGGAAACTATCACATAGCCAGTAGTGGAAGATGTGTACTTCTTCAAATCCTGCTCATGTATGACCAGACAATGCTTCAGTAGAAGATGTGTACAAAGTATAAGCAACCTAACGAATGCCAGGAATGTAGGACCAAATTTATTCCAAACAAGATAGGCTGTTAATATTGGAGAAGGTACACAAATAGAGCAACACAGACTGTGTAACACAACAATGCCACCATGTGCTCAACGGAAATATGTTCACAGAGGATGCCTAGGTCAGTACATAACCCAATCATGTTTGCTACAACAACAACAACAACAACATTTAGTTGCCCATCTCAAACTATTCTGACTGAAGCTGTGACAGATGACATAATCTGTCCCCTGGATCGTAAAAAATGAACAAGTTCAACTAGAGATACATGCCCTAACCAAGCTGCATATTGAAATTACTGAGAATGTATAACCAGTTCTGTCAGCCCATGCCAAATGATGAGACATGTCCTACATGTACAGGCAGCCAGTCCCCTGTACATGATAGGGCATGCCTGACATCAAATACCCCAAAATACATTGTAAATCCCAGGCCCTGTGATCACATTTGTGCAGGTGTCTATCTGCAGGGGACTATGCATTGCTCTGCTGAAGAACTATCATGATGAGGCTAGATCCCCGCCCAACCCCACCCCAAACTCCCATGCTGAGGCTACATTCACCCTTGACTCAGTCAAGGGCCTGATGCATGTGCACACTGGACTGAGCTGAGTGGAGCACCGTCAACCTACATTAAAACATGCAACCATTTGTCTGTGTGGGAATGAAAAGTCCACACTAGCAATGATGACTAGGCTGCCATCATTGCCTGACTGCAACACTGCTACACAGTTGTATGGCATTGCATGTGACATTCATAACAAACATGTTGTGGTCGATTGTAAATACCTAGTTTGTGCCAGGCACACATATGTCTGATTTCTCAGCACACATGTACCACTTAAATGGTATAGGCCTGGTATTGTGTATTGGAATCTGCACTAATTAAAATGCATTTGTATCACCTGATCATTGATAGACTTAAATGACCATCAGAAGTATTATGCATGGAAACATAGGTGGCACTGATATGACTACACAGCCATTTACCAATGTCCAACATGTGTCCACGCAGGAAGATAGATATGTGAGGTTTCATATTCCATGAACACACCGCTGTGGCATTCATTACACATATGACAATACACATGTGTTTCCACACACACGTCACATACCAAACCTCATTGACACATGTGAGTACACCATTTCCTGCATCACAGATGCATGGAGAACCATATGTTACAGGTGTAGCATAGCATCATGAACCCTGAACCAGAAAACACACACCACAGTGAGGACACACATGCATCCACATTGCCAGGGGTTACATGAAATCAACCCAGCCATAGTCTACTGCATCCTCTGTGTAAAATTTGTAAAGGGTATCACATGCATGACCATGTACTGGACAAAGCCCATCATATCTATTGTGTTGTTGTTAACCGTACATTTGGATATCAGACATGACAATGTGGTAGACCCACAAATATGTGTTACATCACATATGCACACTCCTAGTACACATGTGGTAACATGCACATGGACAAAGTGTACCAACACATGCACATATGCAAACAGTATTAGTCATAGCATGCATCACACACACATAGAAACATAATGGTAACACATACGGATGTTACAGTTAAAAAAGGAACGCACATGCACACGCAGGCAACCATACCATACTGACTACATACATGAATAGCCCCTGTGACATGGTATGTGAATCTGGGTGCACCGTCAGTCTTTCCAACAAAATTCACGCATTCCCATTATGCGTCACAAATTCTGACACAAACTGCAATTCCATACTCCGCTATTCCAAAAAATGACACCTGGCCCTGTTGCGTCAATCGCAAGTCCACAGGCCTTGTCAGCCTTCATGAGAAGGAAAACCACGCATGACCATCATGCATCAATTTTTTTGACACTAATACCAATATTCCATACTTAACTAATCAAACAAATGATGCTGTTGTGTAGCAGTTTTAGCTATAGTTTTAGACATGTTATTTTAGCAAACTAGGCCTGCCGCTGTGCACTTTAACCTAGATATGTTTTATTCTAGCTTTGTTATATTATTTTAACAATAGCCACATTTGTGGTCTTGTTTTATTTTCTCTATCTAGCTGTTCTTCGCTTAGGTCAGCACTGCGTTTTTAAACAAGACATTTCTTTCACGCTGTGCTTTTCTCAAGGCAGTAAGATAGGTTGCAGGCAAAAGTGGTACGCTTTGTCTGCTGTTTTATTATAAAAACACTATTTTGACCTTCACTGCAGCTGATTTTGTAGACTACAGGCCTCTTGCTCAGGTATGAGGGATGATGTCTTCCCAGGGGGAACCTAAAGTGCAGAATTAGAGCTTCACATGCTGTGCTATAACATAGTCTAGGTAGGAACTAATCTTCACAATCTTAGTGACACAATGGTAGCGTTATTTTTGTACTTTACTCTCCTCGTCACAATTTTTATCTTGTTGTGCTTCATTGTCCTAGTTATTGCAATACATGCTTTACTATCTAAGATTCAGTCATTTCAATAAAACCTTATTAAACTATACTCTGCGTCTGATTGTCCTTGCATATGTGAGACTGCTGTAACAGAGAAACGGATGAGATCTGAGTGACTACGATTCCCCTGATGAGTCATTTATGTCATGCGCCGGGTTGCCCAATCATCTCTGCTCTTGGGTGAAAATAAGGCACTGCTAGTTAGCCGGAACAAACCCGGATTAGGCTGACAGGTGTCACATCATGTGGGTTCAGATTCAGTCCCCTGCAATACAACTGATTCTGCCGCCCGAATCCAGTAGTCTTATTAGGATAATGAGAACTTACACGACATGGCGCCGCCAGCGTTTGGTCAGGCACTAATTTTTGGGTCCTCCTGAGTATCTCTTTCTCACTACATGCAAAGACACCTTAGTACTATTTACGGAGACGTCCATGGTATTGAGGATTTTCCTCCTCAGCTAATTAGGGAGTACCTAACTAATGCTGTAGATTTTTCAAGCTTGAACTCTAAAAGGATGATCCCATTTGGTGTGCTTATCTCTGAACAAATCTTTCCATTCATCACGGCGAACCCGCAACGGGCAGCAATTGTAGTCAATATGCGACCACCCCTTACTGCACATTTATTGACACATGGCCTAAAGGCCCAGGGGATCCTGTTACATTTGTTGTTGAGGCTCATCCAGCCTATAGAACAGAAATTTTCTATTCTTGGGTCACATTTCCAGCAGCTGATGGGAACATAAATACATTTCATCACTATACACCTGCAAACATACCTGCACAATATACAGCATATGCTTATCTAGAAATACCTCTATATTATCAAGAACATGATAATTGGCTTGATGGTGCCCTACCACATACAATCCTACACGTTAGGTTAGGTCCTCTAAGTAATGATGGTCCTACCTAGCCCTTATCGGCCACATACACACTGCACCCTGATGCAGCAACCTTGACGGTAGCTGAAGTCCGCCGCTTATATACTGAATTTTCGGAAATATGTAATTAATGTTTTATGCAAACATTAAATACAAATACAAATCTGGCATGTGCTGCCCCAGTGCAACCACATGCAGTAACGCCCGGCATTAATCCTGCAATTGTACATTCGATTATAGATAAAGTTCCCGCCAAACGAGAAGAGATTCCGTTTCGGTTAGCTCAAAAAATAAATGCACTGGAAACAGTATTTCCCAATACGGGACCTCAGGATAAGCATAGAATATTAACTATGTGCTTGCCATTTGGGATGGTTCCCACAGTAGATAACTGCACTACTTGGGGCACGGTAGTTGCCACACTCTATACTACCCCACATGGTACATCAACACTTGCCAATCTACCGGAAGTGTTAAAACAAATTCAAGATGAATATGGGGCTGTCCTGGCCCTGGACTTGGGGATGCAACTCTTGGGCAATTTTACCATGGTATCTTCAATCACATTAAGTAACCTTAAAGGGGAAGCAGTTGCACTAGCAGTGTGCATGCGGCTCTGGGACTTTCCTCCACAGGATCAAGAACGTGAGCTGCCAAAGATTATTGCAGAGACCTACTATAGCATTGGTCGAAATAGTGTGGCAGCCAGACACACAAAACCACAGTTTCAGGGTAAATCTAATAAAGACTCTACCAAGCAAGCACCTGAGGGTTCTTGAAAACGCTGGGATAAAAAATAACAAAAACCTAAATAAGAAAGGGGAGAATCTCCACGTACGGAGACCCCACAGATTAGATGCAATCTCAGAAATAGATATAATATTAAAACTCCTGACAGATATCAATATACTGATACACGACAATCTTGTTCCTTTCAGGACTCACTGGAAAATGCAGTGAGAGAGGTGGGCGGACAGAGCAAAGAACTGAGTATGTGAAACCAAGACAGGAAACACAACGCTCTACAGAGATTTCTGTTAAAAAAAGAGAAACTTCCCCAACACAAAACCCAATTTAAAAAGTAAAAAGTGGCAGCAGTTGTGATTCATCATACCACTCAAGAAGAGGGCTCTATTGAAGAACAGGACTTGGGCACTAGCTCTGCTAGACAGCACAGCAGAGGTCACAATAGTTTGCTGGAATCTTCAAGAGCATCTGGAGGTGAAAGCAACAGATAGCTTCTTACAAGTTGAAACTGCGGACATGCGTGTCTCCACGCCCAACAGGGTGTATAAAGTAACGTTACAGTTAGAAGGAGACATTGAACTCACAATCGACGTAATCTTTTGGGACCATGTCGTAAATATTCTACTGGCCGAAAGGGATTGGCCACCTGAATTGTCCGTACTTGCCCATATGGGTAAGTGGTTGTCAAAACATCTTTCTGACCTCTTGTTCCTGATGAGCTTGCAGAATCCTACGCCATTGATTGGACATTGGCGCAGGCACCCACTTTATATCACAACCACGTAGGGTGGGATAAAGATTCCCCCTATCATGTAATTGTAATTAAAAATTAACCCCAACTTCAACCCCTGTACTCAATAAAACATATACTGACACAACTAGAGTACCAGGGCGTAATCTAACCTTGTGTCTCAACAATGAATTATCCTCTATTCCCTGTAGCTAAACCGGATCATTCATACAGAATATTCTTAGATTACAGACCCTTAAAAAGTCATACAAGCACATATGCTATACACAACTCTCATAGCACGGCACTTATGAACAACATTGTGCGCAAAAAATACAAAACAAAATTGGATATTTCAAATGGTTTCTTCTGCCAAAACATAGCCTGAGAGTAGAGACTTAACAAGTTTCAGCACACTAGGTTCCCAGGAAAAATTCTGTAATTTACCACAGGGGTATAAGAACAGTCCAGGACTGTTCTCGGCTCGTGTAACTTCAATATTGCACGACATTGACCCTGAAGCATTGTCCTACGTGGATGATATCTACCTTACGGACAACAAATTACTGCAACATCTAAGATGGGTAGCCCACATTGTTGTGTGATTTGCTGAATTCGGCTATAAATTCAATTTACAAAAAAAACTAAAATAGCCTTCCTTAGCGTCCTGTTTCTGGGATCCAAACTATCAAGTGAAGGAAAGAGCCTAGCACTACAGTTCTTTAAAAAATGCGCACAGTTACAACTTCCAAATACCATTAAAAAACTCCAATTCCTATTGGGTTTTCTAAATTTTGGCAGAACATACATTCCAGATTACGCATCACGTAACCCTGTCCATCCATCAACTGCCCCAGCTCCACTTCCTATGCCCCTTTGGACAATTCACCTGTGAGACTAATAGACTGGACTCTGCCATGGACATTCCTCCACCATCACCCCTGACCATTTTGCAACCCCTCCACTATTTAGCACTTAAATAAACACCCTTAAATCACAAAACTATCTGGAGTCAGGCTGTGCTTTCGAAAATGTGTATTTGCAATAACGGAGGAAAAATGCAATATCCATTGTATTGTCAACATACCTATGTCACACAGCTCTAGTCCATGAGGAAACAAAGCAGATGTCACACAGTGGGACCCACATCTGTGAAATCGAAAGGGAAAGTGACAACTCAGGGTTCATACACTGGGTGAAAGTGACAGACAGATGAGAGGTAGAACAAGTGTATCAGATGTAGCAGGCAGTGATGTCTTCTTACCTGTGTCTCACTGGAAGTATTGATGAATCACCGTGTTTCTGTTGTCGATGTCCTCTTCTTCTGCTTCCTCGTCTTCACTGTCCACATGCTCCACAGCTGCCACAAGACCTCTATCTGGACCATCCTCCTGCAGAAAAGGCACCTGTCATCGCAAAGCCAAGTTGTGAAGCATACAGCAGGCCATAATGATCTGGCACACCTTCTTTGGTGAGTAGAATAGGGAACCACCTGTCATATGGAGGCACCTGAACCTGGCCTTCAGGAGGCTGGAGGTCCTCTCTATAATCCTCCTAGTTCGCCCATGGGCCTCATTGTAGCGTTCCTCTGCCCTTGTCCTGGGATTCCTCAATGGGGTCAGAAGCAATGACAGGTTGGGGTAGCCAGAGTCACCTGCAAATGTCGAAGGACAACTGTTAGACACACACTAACCCTTAGGGTCAACCCCAGACCCAGACAACTATTCACAATGTATAGGGTCCATGTCCTCACCGAATAGCAACACACGGTGCCTCTGGAGCTGCCCCATCACATAAGGGATGCTGCTATTCCTCAGAATGTAAGCATCATGCACTGAGCCAGGAAACTTGGTGTTCACATGGGAGATGTACTGGTCAGCCAAACACACCATCTGCACATTCATTGAATGGTAACTCTTCCGGTTTCTGTACACCTGTTCACTCCTGCGGGGGAGGACCAAGGCCACATGTGTACCATCAATGGCATCTATGATGTTTGGGATATGTCCCAGGGCATAGAAGTCACCTTTCACTGTAGGCAAATCCTCCACCTGAGGGAACACAATGTAGCTGCGCATGTGTTTCAGCAGGGCAGACAACACTCTAGACAATACGTTGGGGAACATAGGCTGGGACATCCCTGATGCAATGGCCACTGTTGTTGGAAAAGACCCACTTGCCAGGAAATGGAGTACTGACAGCACCTGCAGTAGAGGGGGGATTCCTGTGGGATGGCGGATAGCTGACATCAGGTCTGGATCCAACCGGGCACACGGTCCTCCAGACAAACAGGTAAGTACACTGTGAGCATGCTGTATGGGCAATGCCTGTGTGTAGTGGTGTGGATGGAAGATGGGGAGGAGAATGAGGCGTGCATGAAACGACGGTGAGTGCATGTGCGTCAGGGTAAGAGTAGGAATGTGGGCCAATGACTGTGACGGTCCGGACGGTTATATCTCCTCCTTTTCCCCTGTACCATTCCTGTAGGTCAGCGCCCACCAGAAGAAGGATATTTGGCGTGCCATGGCCAAGGAAGTCCGGACCCTGGGGGTCCACCACAGACGGAGCACCCACTGCTGTAAAAGATGGGAGGACATTCGCCGCTGGAGCAAGAAGATGGCGGAGGCCCATCTGGGGATGGCCTCCCAACGTGGGAGGGGTGGCCGTCGCACCATGACCCCCCTGATGTTCCAGATCCTGGCGGTGGCGTATGCGTAGTTGGATGGGCTCTTGAAAGCATCACAGCAGCCACAAGGGGGTGAGTACACTCTCATTCAGCTGAATCTGTGTGCCTTACGAGGTGTCTGGGTGGGGGGGTGGGCTGAGGGTTCCCCTAGGCCAGGGCGAGTTTAGTAGGCAAGGTCCCTTCGTAAGGCAGGCCATGTGGCACACCACCCCACCAGTGTTCAGAGGCAACTACACCTAGTGAGGCTCGTGTGACATCCATGTGTGCATCAATCGTGCATAGGCCTTGTACCCCATGTCCCTGTGAATAATTAGGGAACTACTACAGCGTAGTGCAGAGGTCTTCTGTGTCTGTAGTGTCCACCAACGGTAGCGGTATTGCATGCACTCAACATGTCTTTTTTCTGTCTCCCCCCCCCTTTTTTTGGCCTCCTTGTTCTTGTGTGTAATAACATCATCAGGTGGAGGAGCAGTGGCACCGGAGCAGGAGGGAGCTGCATCACACATGGCCCTGGAGGGCGAGACAATGGAGTCTGAAGCCACCAGTGGGATGGAGGGCGAGGGGAGCTCCACTGCTGGGACAGGAGCTGAGACCAATGACATGGACTCTACTCTGATGTGAGCTTCCTTGCGGTGGCGGGACCCTCTTTGCCCCCGCATCTACAGGTACAGCCGCCACCCCCCCTACCAGCACCGCCCTCCCAGCAGCCCCTCATTGTGTGCCCCGTGGCTGCTCGCCCAAGAGGGTGGGCATCTCCTTCGCCCCAGGCACCTCAGCCCCTGCCCCTGTCAGCCCTGCTGCCCTCAGTGAGGAGGCCATTGACCTCCTCAGATCCCTCACTGTTGGGCAGTCTACCATTCTGAGTGCCATCCAGGGTGTAGAGAGGCAGTTGCAACAGACCAATTCATACCTGGAGGGCATTCATTCTGGTCAGGCAGCCCAACAGCGAGCTTTTCAGACTCTGGCCTCAGCACTGATGGCAGCCATTGTCCCTGTGTCCAGCCTCCCCCCTCCAACTTCCTCCACCCAGACCCAAACCCCTGTACCTCAGCCTATCCCAAGCACACCATCAGACCAGCATACACACAAGGGAAGCTCTGGCAAACATAAGCACCACACATCCCACAGGCACTCACACAAGCATCATACCCATGCAGACATACCAACAGCCATTGCCTCCACTGTGTCCCCCTGCTCCACGTCCTCCTCCTCTCTCCCTGTCTCGTCTTCACTCACACCTGCGAGCACTACATCCTCAGCCACTGCCTCCATCACCAGCACGCCCATCACCACACCCCGCTCACATGCAGTCACCACCCCCACTACCATTCACACATCCCCTGTGTCTTCTCCCAGTGTGTCTGTGAGCCCACCTCCCAAGGTACACAAATGCAGCCACACACCCACCCAACATCCATCCACCTCATGACAGCCTCCAGCCCATGTACCTTCACCCAAAGTCAGCAAATGTACACCTCCTACAACCACTACCTCTTCCTCCACTCCCAAACCCCCTCCATCTACCCGTCCCAGTGTGTCTAAAAAACTTTTCCTGTCCAACCTTGACCTCTTCCCCTCACCTCCCCCACCCCTTCAGTCCCCTAGGGCACGCCTTTCCAGGTCCCAACCCAGCACCTCAGCCACCACATCAGCGGGAACAGTGATGCCAGAAGTAACCGGCTTCTGGAGTGCGCCAAGCAGCAGGGCAGCCAGTGTGCCAAGGAGCCAGACCACGGACAGTCCCCCACCTCAGAAGCATAAGAAGTTGTGCACTGCCCGGAGGGAGAAGGGTTAAGCACCTGCCACCAAGGTCCCTCCCTGGACTACTGTTGGGAGTGGGAAGAAACCTGCGCCACCTTCAAAGGTGGGGAAGGGGCACAGAAAGAAAGGGAAGTCGCCGTCAACCTGCACAGCGGACAAGACTGCTACCAGCACCGCTGCCCAGGACACCGCCACCACCAGCACTGCTGCCCAGGACACAGCCGCCACCAGCACCACTGCCATGGACACCGCCGCCTCCAGCACCGCTGCTCAGGACACCGGCACCACCAGCACCGCTGCCAAGGACACCGCCGCCAGCAGCACCGCTGCCATCAGCACTGCTGCCAAGGACACCGCCACCAGCTGCACCGCAGCCAAGGACACTGCCGCCAGCAGCACCGCTGCCCAGAACACCGCCGCCACCAGCACCGCTGCCAAAGACACCGCCGCCAGCAGCACCGCTGCCAAGGACACCGCTGCCAGCAGCACGCTCACTGAGCCACCCACCAGCAATGCAGGCCCATGAGCACTGCAAGCACCGCCACTACTGATGCCGCCACGAGCAGGATGAAGCACTCTGGGCACAAAGCCCCCTCCAGAACCAGTGGAGAAAGACATCCACTACCTCTGTCCTTGGCAGGATGAAGCACTCTGGGCACAAAGACCCCTCCAGAACCAGTTGAGACTGTTATCCACTTGAGAGACTGTGGCTTTCCACTCCCCAGGATGCAGCAGTGGGAAAACACCCACTGGAACGACTTGAGAGACTGTGGCTTTGCACTCCCCAGGATGCAGCAGTGGGCAACCCACCCACTGGAGAGACTTGAGAGATTGTGGCTTTGCACTCCCAGGAAAAAAGCAGTGGGCAAACCACCCACTGGAGAGACTTGAGAAACTGTGGCTTTGCACTCCCCAGGATAAAGCAGTGGGCAACCCACCCACTGGAGAGACTTGATAGACTGTGGCTTTGCACTCCCCAGGATAAAGCAGTGGGCAAACCACCCACTGGAAAGACTTGAGGGACTGTGGCTTTGCACTCCCAAGGATAAAGCAGTGGGCAAACCACCCACTGGAAAGACTTGAGAGACTGTGGCTTTGCACTCCCCAGGATAAAGCAGTGGGCAAACCACCCAGTGGAAAGACTTGAGAGACTGTGGCTTTGCACTCCCCAGGATAAAGCAGTGGGCAAACCACCCACTGGAAAGACTTGATAGACTGTGGCTTTGCATCCCCAGGATACAGCAGTGGGAATGGAGCTCCCTCGTGGATCTGGCGTCGTGCACTCACCCGGCTGAGGTGCCCCCCCTTCCCTTCCCCCTGAGGTGCCTGTTGTATCTGATGCCCCTGCAGTGTTCTCTCCGTTTTGATCGGGTATTGAGTGTGGGCCTCGCCCATGCATTTTGGGCCCAGTGGTCCACGGACTTAAATGGTGCAATACCTCGACTTGTATTATTGGTGTATATATTTGTTTATAGTGTATATATATTTTTGAGTACTGTATTTTAATAGATTACAATGGTTACAATCATTTCCTTTTGTCTTTGCATTCTTCCGGGGGGCTTGGGGGTGTAACTGTAATGTATCAACATGTATTAGTGTGTGTGTTGTGGTGGGTGAGGGTGGGGGTGGGGCAGTACGTGCAGTACACACCGTGGTCTTTGCCCTCTGGCGTTTGTGCTCCTGGTAGTGGAGCAGGAAGACAAGGCAGGGAGAATATGGAGTTCCAGCTCCATGGCGTCCTGGTTTCTCATGGGGTGTGTAGAGGTGAGCGTTTTCCCTTCCAAGTCCTGTTTCCGCTGTGTTTTTGTTTGCGGTGAATCCGCCCCGGAAAAGGTGGTGGATTGGCCTGTTGTAATACTGTGGGCGGTACATTGTCTTTCGCCTGTCTGTTGGAGGTTACCGCCGCGGTTTTTGTTTCTACAGCTGTGGCGGTCGGAGTGTTAAGGTGGCTGTCTTTGTTGGCGGTTTCCGCCATGGTCGTGATTCCATTTTTTTTCCCACCGGCCTGTTGGCGGTTTTACCGCCGCTTTAACACCGACCGCCAGGGTTGTAATGACCACCTTTGTCCCCAAAGTTCACAGAAACATATACACTCTTACATGGGGATCCTTTCTTGGAACATCAGCTGTTTTATTATAAAAACACTACTTTGACTCATGCACATTAGAGGGAGATTCCAGCCAGATGACCACGACTGTATGCTGATTGCTGAGTGTTTCGCTGCAGCTGCTTATGTACACTACAGGCCTCTTGCTCAGGTTTGAGGGATGATGTCTTTCCAGGGGGAACCTGAAGGGCAGAATTAAAGCTTAACATGATGTGCTCTAATATAGCATGGGTAGGAACTATCCTTCACAATCTTAGTGACACAATGATAGCATTATTTTTTAGTTTTACTCTCCTTGTCACAATTTTAATCTTGTTGTGCTTCATCGTCCTAGTTATTGCAATACATGCTTTATTATCTAAGATGCAGTCACTTCAATAAAACCTTATTGAACTATACTCTTCCTCTGATTGTACTTGCATATGTGAGACTAATGTAACTGAGGGAAACAGATGAGATCTGAATGACCACGATTCCCCTGAGAAGTCGTTAATGTCATGCGCCAGATTGCCCAATCATCCCTGCTCTTGGGTGGAGATGAGGCACTGCTAGTTAGCCGGAACAAACCCGGATTAGGCCGACAGGTGACACATGGTGTGGGATCAGACTCAGTCTCTTGCAGTACAAGTGTTTCTGCTGCCTGTATCCAGTTGTCTCATTAGGATAATGCCTGTCCCCAGTGTGCCAATTGCAAGTCACGAGGCCTTGTCAGCCTCAGTGGGAAAAAATCTACACATGACCGTCATGCATCAAAAAACCCAACGCATATCAGAAAATCCACCACCTACGCAGAATTTTTGGAGCTGTGTGCACTGACCACCATATAAAACACAGTTGGGTAGACCTCATAGCATAGCATAGGAGCAGGATCTACTTGATCACCTGGGGATTCAGATTGGTGCAGTGCCTTAATAGTTGCACCATGCTGCACCACTATTGAAACGCAAGGATGCGCCATGTTTTGTTGAAGATGGCACACCCCTGTGTTTTCCCCAACGCCTGCGCAGACTTGTTCTTCCTGCACCAACGCAGGCACCCTTGCACCATAGTGCAAGGGTGCCTGCGTTGTGGGGATAGATTGTTGATATGCAGGAAGGTGTCCCTTCCTGCACATAAACAATCTGTTATGGCAAGGTGGCATTTCTATGTGTGTGCTGTAGGATGCAGCCCACATGAGCAGGAAATGGACAAAAGGAGGATGGGTAGCCTTTTGCCTTGTTGCACCATCCTGCCACCACCCCTTGAATGATGTTGACTTCAGTCACAGTCTCTGGTGAACATGTTGCAATGGATCTGAGGCAACACCATTATGCAATGGATGTTGTTGTGGCACAGCCACACTGAGTGCATGCCACTTCCAGGCAAAGTGCTGTTTGTGTGAGGGGCCATATTTAGAAGGTGGTGTTAAGCCACAGTATGTGGCTTTACACCACGTTGTGTATATGTCTGAGTGCATAGCGTCACCAGAGCGTCACTGAAAGTGAAGCTTGGGTGGTGATGGGGCCTTTTTAATCTGGCCCTATGTGTCCAGATGCATGCATTCAGTGTGTCTTATGTGCCTCTCCCTTCTACCATTTGTGAGTTTCCAGATAGTCCCCCCATGCAACTTACTGTGCAATTGTGGTAGTTCTTGGTAGCCTGTGCTGTCCTGTGATTCCAGTGACCAGCTCCTCCAGGATAACCACTGCTACCATCCCCTCCAAGTCATCCAGGTCCTCCTGGGGTGTGGGTCTTCCATCTCCAGTCTGCAGTGCTGCCTGGCGGTTCCTGGCCAGTTTCTCCTTTGTTCTGCGCTTGCAACCATACCAGCGCTTCTTGCAATCAGTGAGAGGCCTCTTCACCTCTGCCACGCTGTTGACTTTATCTACCAATACCAGCCTTATAGCCTCTCTCCTACCAATAAGGAGGTGATGAAGAGCTTGTGTTGGTGCTCCGTCACCTCTCTTACCAAGATTTCATTCTCCTCCTCAGTAAAGCAACACTTCCGCTTCCACTTCTCCTGCTCCTGGGACTTTTCTGGACCCTCCTGGCTGGTACTTGGCTGATTGGGATCTCCCTGGGATCTCTCCTGGCCTTGTCTTCCCTAATGTTTTGTTTTCCGATTGCGCATTTTTTTACGCTAATGCAGTTAAATATGACGCTAACCAATCTTGCATCAAAAAACGTGCCACAAAACATTCTAACACCACTTTTGCAGCATTAGGATAATTTTTACTTATGGCATGTCGCAGGAGTTTGCATCATTTTATTGGCGCTAACCATTCCATATTACCAACGGTGTAATTTTATAAATATGACGCACGGATTGCCTTGAACTTCTCACCCTTTGAATCATATAACTGAATTGAAAAATCTTTTCAGATCTCTCTTGCCATTGTACCCAAAGGATTAATGTCTGGAAAGTCCAGCTTATGCTTAACGTCTCTACTCAAAAAGTATCTTTAGAAATAATTATTATTCTTGAACCAGAGTCTATTAATAATGGTACACTTCTATCATTGATGATAAAATCCTGTATCGGATCTTTAGACTTTGAAACATCATTCTCATGCACTATCACACACAAAAGCATTCGTCCATATTATGTTCTAATTGTTGCTCCTCTTCCACTACATCTACACTGTTCTACCATGGCTGAGAACGACAAACTCTGACAAAGTGTACAGATGAACCTCATTTGAGGCAAAACTGTTTGCCAAGTTTCATTACTGGTATTTCATGTTTATCCGTCTCACCCTCCATATCTCCTGGTGATGGGTCACGTAAATGTGCAGGTATTTCTTAGCCTTCCATACCGAGTGAATGTATCAGAAGTCATAATTTTCTTTCTGGTTTGAATCTAAGTCCATAAATTGCACCCAAGAATCCATTGACATTCTTTCCAAGCTGTAGGCTATAGGTGATTCTCCTGGAGATTTTAAGAAAGGTGGTGGAGGACTGATATGCATGTTGTAGCAGATAACAGAAACCAAAAATATCAGAGTACTTCCAAATATAAGTATTATCCAAACAGAATTTTCTTCTTTAAAAAATATATAATGATATAGTTCTGAAAACCAAGAAGAAGAAGTAAATTATACTAAAAATTATTACATTTTGCTTGAAAGATATCCACCACAATTGTAGATCTGCCTGACAACAACAATAGGACACATGAGGCAGTTGCAGCAAATAAAATGGCTGACAATATTGTGGATCTGCATGATCTCAGCAACAGTACACACCAGGCAGTTTAAGTTGAAACCAATAAAATGGGCGCCAAAATTATAGCTCTGCCTGGCCTCTTATAATAGGACATATCAGGCAGCTAAAGTATATAGGATGCCCACCAGACATGCACATCAACACACACATGCACAGATAAATATGCTGAAACGGTGGTTGCCTTCCAGTACAAAGCTATGCTGTACTCATTCCAACTTATGAAAGAGTGAGTGGGGTTTGAACCCAACACAACTCTTTAGAGCAGGCCAGAGGTTGAGCATGGCACTTACTTCGCTGCTCTTGCTCATTCCTGTCTGCTCCAATTTCTTCAATCCAGCTTTGTCAGTGTTGTAATTAAAGAGGATGTGGTGAATGCTTAAGTAAGTACTTTTATTAAATAAATTTGTTCCAGTGAGGCCACTGCCATCCTCATGGTTCATCCTCTCCTTATTCTCTCATCCTACTCCTTGACCCTTGAAGAATGTGAAATCAAGATTCCACATTTCGTCATGGCTCGAGCGACACAAACTTGAGCATGTGAGGCACGAGGAGAAAGCAATAACAGTACTGCATAAAAAATAGGATGGATATCCCATCCGCATTATCATAAGCACTATAAGTTGCAATGCATTGTGATCAGATGGACAGGTTAACTGTCACAGTTGTGAAGGAGTAAACCATCCTCAAAACTCTAAATGAAGCATTAAGTGTTCTGAACTGAGCACGAATTGCCACTTTATATTGACATCCAAGTGCTGCTTGCCATTTTCTGATAATGCAATCTTTTTGTCCCCAAACACCGGTTTTTCCTTTTAGAAAAAAAACTCACTTGTTCTCAAACATCAGTTCTTCATTTTCTGAAAAAGCAACAATTTCACCTCCACATATCACCCCTTTTTTCTCAATAAATAAGCCAGTTTTTTCACTAAATATCCACTTGTCATTTTTAACATGTATTGTGGTTTCCTAGTGGACATCACAGATGTACAAACGTTATCACATTACTGTGTGCTTCCATCACATGTCCACATTCAGCCTCTCATCTGGCTCAGTCATATACAGGGAGATGGTCACTTATAACAGAAACCATGGATCATATGACTGGTGAATCCTGGACGTTCCAATGCATCCAGGCAGGCATTCTGGCACATTCTCAAATTTACCAACATTGGTAGACCCGGGAATGTGTCAGAATTGTACACCTCCCCTCCAGAGGCATGAAAAGAATAAATATCTTTATTTCTTCTTGTTCTTTCCGCTTTCAGAATGCAGCACACTTAGAAAGAGGAAATGCCTATGAGGATTGTTTTTGTGCAGGAAGGGGCACAAAAACAACCCTGTCTACTATGTAGTAGTAGACACTATGCAGCAGTTTGTGTGCCAGCACAGGCAGAGTGCAGGAATGTTAAGTACAGCACATTCCTGGTCTTTCACTTTCACACAGCTCAGAGCAGCAAGGTGGCTTGCTGCATTGCATGAAATATTGATAAATATGGGCCCTGCTTTTTTTCTCTGTTTTTCAACAAGGGTACAGGGAGGCAAAATAACTGGGCTAGCTAGGATTCAGAGCCATCATTGTGCGCTACCCTCCACTTTTCCATTTTCCTTTCCTTGTTCTATCATTGTCTGCTCCTAATCTATGGTCCTTATTTACCAAGGTGTCATGCAACACAGTGCAGCACCCAAAGATAGTGCGCTGTGTTGTGTAACACAAAGAGAGCAGTAGAGTAGCATATGTAGCATATCTACAGAGATATGGCACTTGCCTCCCCTTGCTCTAGTGCCGGCTCAGAATTTTGCTGCTGAGAGCCACACACACCTTTGCACCATAGCGCAAGGGTGTGTGCGTGAGTCTAGCATGGGTTTTCTAATGGAAGCGTACCCTTGTACAAAATATTATATGACTTGACAAGACAGTAGGCAAACCCTGTCTACTAATGTTAGTTGATAGGCTTTTGCATCATGAAGCATGCGTGGCTGCATGGGAATAACCACGTACTACCCATGTCACACCCCCATGATGCTAAGTCACGCAATGTAGCGCTTCATGCTAGTTTGTGTTACTTTGCCCTACAAAATAATGCAAATACCAATT
This sequence comes from Pleurodeles waltl, assembly GCF_031143425.1. Lineage (NCBI taxonomy): Eukaryota > Metazoa > Chordata > Amphibia > Caudata > Salamandridae > Pleurodeles > Pleurodeles waltl. The sequence goes on along the minus strand of NC_090445.1, from coordinate 1,150,172,768 downwards.
TATGTTGGTTTGTAAATCCACAAAAAGGTTTTGCATCAGGTTTGCATTAAAACAGCAACCTAAACCTGGTGCAAAACCTTTGTAAGTCTTGGCCTAGTAGTTCTGTTCGCTCTGCATCCAATGTGCCTGCCTGCTCGGATCTCGACAGAGTGACGTCAGGGTCCTACCTCACAAAATCTCTGTTCCCACATAGTATGTGGGGTCTCATTTACTAGGAAATGACACAGTGTGGTGCTGCAAGTCAACTTTCTGCGAAGCGTTTTTTCCAAAGTGCAATATTTATAGTAATACAACACATCCCTGTACTTTCCTCTGTGCTGGCGCACAAACATCTGGCTTGCAACAACTCAGACTCCCTTGTGCCATGGTGCAAGAGTGCCTGCACTGCAGGGATGATTGTTTACGTGCAGGAAAGAACACCTTAATGTTATTTCTTCTAATTGCACTACTTTAACGCCACCCCTGAGGTGGCGTAGGAATCCAATGCATTCCCAGCTTTGGAATGTGTCCGATTCCATCAGGTTTTATGGGTGTTGCATGGGAACACCCACAGCAACATCCATGTAACACTCCTTTCAGGCAGAGTTATGCATTAAAGGGGCTATTGAAGGCCATATTAACAAGACCAAGAAAAGCCACGCAAAGTGGCTTTGCATGGCCTTGTATATATGGGCCGGCACACTGCGCTACCGGAGCGCCAAAACAAATTACACTCTGGTGCCGCAGTATGCCACTAGGGTCTTGTAAATGAGGCCCTTAGACTGGTGTTAGTAGGTCTAATACTTCCAGAGACCCAGTATTTGACCAGAATAGGACTTGTGGAATAAAAACAGGCAAACAGGAGACTAAACAAGGACTTTGTCTTTCAGTGAGTATATGGTGTAAACGGGTAAACGGAAAGGTCCTTATCTGTTTCCTAAGTGGCTCTTCTTGGCAGTTCAAGAACAAATGTATTTCTTCTTTGAAATACATGAATTGTTGGCCCACTCCCTCACCAGGTAACTAACATTCTATACTCACACTGAAAATAAATGATGGATTTACCACAGGCACTCCGTTTAACCAAAACTGCACATGTAAAACCTTTCTGTTGACAACTATAGGGTGCAATTTTGCGGTACCTCTTGCTTTAACCCGTAGGGTGCCTTGGACGAGGTGATCTTGTCCAAGGCACCGGTTCCCAGGTGCCTTGGACTTGATCACCTCGTCCTGCACCTGGCCCATGGGGGAGGGCTAGCACTCCCCCTGTGGGCCCCCCACCCACACCCCCCGGTTGTGGATGGAAGGGGAATCCCTTTCCCTTCCACCCCCCACTCGGCAATCTGATGACGTCAGTGCTCACAGGCGCCGACGTCATCTAGTATTGCTGAGGGATGTGCTGGAAGCCATTTGCTTCCAGCGCGTTGGCGGGAGAGAACTCAACAGGTGAGTCCTTCCCTTATTGGGGGTTTGGGTGGGGGAAACCGACACGGGGGAAAGGAAAGGGTTTTTCCTTTCCCCTGTGCCTGTTTTCAGTGGATTCCTGCTCCAGGGAGCGACCCTTTGGGCAAGGATCGCTCCCATTGGGGGCTATTTTATTTCCCATTTCGCCCCCTCCCCTGGGGCAGATCGGCCGATTTTTTCGGTCGATCTGCCCCAGGGGGGAGCGAAAACCACTAGACACCAGGGATTTGATTTTTCGTATGTATTTTGGGAGCGACCCCTTAGGCAAGGGTTGCTCCCATGGGGGGCTATTTTTTTTCCCTATTTCGGCCCCCCCCCCCCCCGAGGGCAGATCGGACGATTTTTCAGCCGATCTGCCCCCAAGGGGGGCCGAAAACCACTAGACACCAGGGATTTGATTTTTGTTATGTATTTTGGGATCGACCCCTTGGGCAAGGGTTGCTACCATTGGGGGCTATTTTTTTAATCCTATTTCGGCCCCCAGGGGGATCCGAAAACCACTAGACACCAGGGATTTTATTTTCTTTATGTTTTTGGGCAGCAACCCCTTAGGCAAGGGTCGCTGCCGCAATAAGTTTTTAATATGTTTCGCCCCCCCCCCCCCCCCGGGGCTAGATCGGCCATGTTTTTGGATGATCTGGGCCCCGGGGGGGGGGGCGAAACCCACTAGGTGCCAAGGATTCTGTGGTGTGTGTTTTGTGTGTTTGGGGGCACCCCTTCCCCAAAGTGGGGAAATTTCGTATTGGCTATCTCTGCCCCCCTTGGGGGCAGATGGGCCTATTTTTGTAGACCCATCTGCCCCCAAGGAGGGCAGAAACCACCAATACGCCAGGGATTTTTTTTCCCCCTTTTTCTGTTTTGTGCTGGGGGTGCCCCCTTTTGCAAGGGTCACCCTCTAAAGGGGGCACAGAGCTGTTGGCCATTTCTGCCCCCCTTGGGGGCAGATCGGCCAATTGATTTATGCCCATCTGCCCCCAAGGGGGGCAGAATCCACTTAGGCACCAGGGATCGTGTGCGTGTGTGTTTTGTGTGGGGGGTCGGCACATTTGGCAAGGGTCGCCCCCCCCCAAAGGGGGCACATTAGTGATGCCCATTTCTGCCCACCTTGGAGGCAGATCAGCCTATTTTTGTTAGGTCCATCTGCCCCCAAGGGGGGCAGAAGGCACCAAGATGTCAGATATTTCTTTTTTGGTTCCCTTTGTTTTTTTTGTGCTGGGGCACCCCCATTCGCCCCCTTTGGCAAGGGCCGCCCCCAAACAGAGCTGTTGGCCATTTCTGCCCCACTTAGGGGCAGATCAGCCTATTGTTTTTTAGGCCGATCTGCCTGCTAGTGGGGCAGAAGCCACTTAGGCACCAGGGACAAGTTCTTGGTGGCGGGGTGTTTGTCAACTGGCGAAGTATTTGTGATTATAACAGTTTATTTCTTCTTTTTGTTCTAGTTCAAAGCTTTTTCTTCCTTTGCTGTGGATCCTCGCGGTTTTGGCAGTAGTTGTCCTGCAGTTTGCATAGTTGCATGTTTTAGGTAAGTGAAAGTAATTTACTCCAAAGGAGTATTGTTGACATGCATGAATGACATGTTTGTAGGTGGTGTAATGCAGTATTGTGTGTGAAATTGTCCTTAGATTTGAGCACAATGATATTTGTGTTGTCATATGTCTAATTTGCTTTTTTCTTTTTTCCTTTTTAGTGGGATATCATTGGTGATTGCTGTGTCTGTGCAGAGTAGTTGCTGGTGAGTAGCTTTTTCAGGCAAGTGAGTGGTATAGTTTTTTAGTACATAACTCTTTGTGATAAAGCTACACTTTGTTCATTACTTATTTTAGTGCTAGTTGTTGTTGGCAATCAATTTGTTGTTAGTGAGGATCATAGCTAGCCGCAGAGTGACCGCTCAGCAGGTTGTTGGCATGCTCTTTGAGTCGTCTTCAGACCATGATTACGAGACTGACTCTGCATCTGAGGCAGAGGAGGAAGTGAGAGATTCTAATAAAGAAGAAAACACCCCAACTTCATGCTATGGGTTACAGAATAACCAGAATCCCCATTAAGCTCTGAATACAGAGCTAAACACAAAAGACAAAACAAAATCAGACAAAAAACAATACATAAGCAAACAACAAATAATCAAATACAATTTATTGAATAATATCTGAATAATATATATATAATCTAATCGGTTAATGGAAAAATAGAAAAACTGACTGAGAAGACATGATTAAAGCCACCCCCTATATTAAAAACCAAAAGAAATTCACAATCATACTAGCTCAATCACACTCTAAAAATACACCTGAGTACCAAGAAAAATCAAACAAAAAAGCGAAGAACAACAATGTTTCTCCTACTAATATTAATCAAAATTATAAACTGTAAATCAAGTATAGAGACGAAAAAAAACAATGTTTCTTTTATACATTGATGTAAAGTCTCTGAGATTCATTGCTTTTATAGTTATGGTGGAACATCCATCCAATCCAAAGTCTTGGTCCCAGTGTGTAGGTGCCGACGTACATTTCGGTGAAGAGTGATCTAAACAGGACACTCACCTTCTTCAGGGCACACAGCTGATTTAAATATCAATAATGATCCCGGGGGGGCAATTGCAATTCTCATTTAGATACCTACAATAAAAAATTATTATATTTACAATGAAAGTACTTATAAAAGTTGACCAAACATTAAAGACCAAACAACCATGAAATAAACAACAATAATAACACCAATCAAAAGATGAAAGCAAAACAAAAAAAGAACCACAACAAGAAAATGAATAAACACGATACAAAAAAAGAAAAAAAAGTAATAAAAAAGAAGAAAAAAGAAAGAAAAAGAAGAAGAAATTCCACTAGGATAAAAATCTCAGAAGTATGTGTATTGGCCATATCTAATCCAACCACGATGATGATGCAGCGTGCAGAGTCGTAATAGTCAAAAAGACAATCTCATGATTGACTATGTGTGCCATCAAGTGGAAAAAATCACGGAAAACCAAAGAGTAATAAAAAATGATAGTCCTAGTGACCCAAAAGTGGCTCCTGTGATTCCAAAGGAGATGTCACCAGAGTGAACATGCACAGTACCACATAGAAGTGCCCGGAAAACGTGAAGCTGTAATAGCTCCATTATAGATGTAACAAATATGGATTGAGGGATCTCCTACTGAAGGGACTTGCAATATCTACAAAAGGAAAAATATCAAATGAGGATGATGTGGATATGCTCTATGTCTCATCCTCACAGAGACTAGCAAAATAATAGGGAGACAGCAATATCTCACCTAAACCTCATTGCATTTCCTTTGTTGTCACTGAAATACCACGTGCAATTCTCTCGAAATAATTGTATATACGTAAGAGAGGTGTTGTTCAATCACGAAGGCAAGTCAAAATAACCTAGCCTAAAATACAATAAACGCCGTAAATCAAAAAGGACAATGTGTTCCACGCTAGTCACAAATCCAAAGAGAATAAATAAACATACGAAAGCGGTCGAAGGTGCCTCACCTGCTTCCACATTATATTCCAAGATATATCGATATTGAGGGCCCCATTGTTAAGAATGTTGCTGCGAAGGTCTAAATCCCCATGGAATTAGAAACAGAAAGAGCAACAGTGGAACCGTTTTTAAACCGGTTACCCGACTGTCGGAGCTGCAAGCGTACTTCCGGAATGCCGTCAAACCGCTAAAAACCAAAGACGGACAAAGTACTTCCTACTATTGAAAGAATAAGGAAACTACATGGGCGCCATCTTGGAACAGGACAAAAGCAGGAGCCAGACCAAAGGATGATGCTGCGATATCTATGCGGTACATAAAGTTTGATGGAAAGAGAGCACAAAAGGCTGAAAATACCTTAGTTAAAAAAAGATAGAAGAGGAAAGAACATACCTGAATTATCAAGGCTGCTGGCACGCTGCCAAGATACCATAAAGTATATAGATAACGAAGGTGGACAAAATACATCCTGCCAGAAAAAGGACTGAAAGACTCCATGGTCGCCATGGTGCAATGACCAGAGACTAATAAGACAAATGTAAATACTCTGTTTGTATAATGCAATATTACTTTGAATAATGACACTGCCATGAAAAATAAATCAAATATTCAACTTATACAAAAACTACAACATAAAAGCCAGATGTACCATTGATCATATAGAAACTGCGTAAAAAAACTAAGAAAGACTTTAGCAGCAGAATAAATGCACCCATGAATCCACTGTGTGCCAACAGACATTGTGCTATTAGGAAGAGACCTTAAAAGAAAGCATTTTCCCATGGAATCCTCTTGTTAAGTCCTAGATTCGCAGTATCTAACAGGAGAAATTCTGGCAGTGAGTTTTCTGTCCAAAAGTGTTCTTCTGATGAGGAAGCTACTCTCAGTGCAGATGAAGGGCCTGTGTTAGAGGAGGACATTGATGTGCCAAGAGTGCAGCAGCCTGGGGCTGAAGGGTTTCCCATTAGAAGAACTGACACCTGGATTGCCCAAAACATGGAGCAGCCACAGTTACCTGCATTTACTGGTCTCCTAGGATGTAGAGTCAATACAGAAACGTTTTTGCTTGTCCATTTCTTTCACTTGTTTATGGACGATGTGTTTTTGGAAGAGATTGTGGAGCAGACTAATTTGTATACAGAGCAATATTTGAGGGACAACGCTGCCAGACTTAGGCCTCAGTCTAGAGCTACTCAGTGGGTTCCCACATGTCTGGAAGAGATGAAAAGGTTTTTAGGTTTGACTTTTTTGATGGGGTTGATCAGGAAGCCGTAACTGGCTTCTTATTGGTCTACTAGTCCCTTGATGGCAACGTCTATATTTCCTGCAACAATGACACGTAATCACTATTTGCTTCTTCTTCGTATGCTGCATTTTGTAGACAATGCTTTAGCCTTGCCACGAGATCACCCTGACTGTGACCGTCTTTTTAAGATTAGAACTGTCCTTGATCATTTTGTAGATCGGTTTTCAGAGGTCTATGTTCCAGGCAAAGAGATAAGTGTGGACTAGTCTTTGGTCCTTTTCAAGGGGTGTTTAGTTTTTAAGCAGTACATTCCTAGTAAGAGGGCACGGTATGGAATTAAATTGTATATGCTGTCAGAAAGCAGTACAGGATATGTGTATAATTTCCGGGGTCTGCACTGGTAGGGATTCCAGTATTGACCCTCCTGGTTGTCCGGCCACTTTTGGAGTTATCGAAAAAATTGTGTGGGAACTTGGTAGACAACTGTTTAACAAAGGTCACCATTTGTACGTAGATAATTTCTACACTGGAGTGCAGTTGTTCAAGGAGTTGTTTAGAGTGGACACTGTTGCTTGTGACACAATCCGTTCTAAACGGAAAGGCTATCCAAGGGAGCTTGTCTGTAAAAAACTTGAGAGGGGACAGTGTAGTGCCTTGTGGAATAATGAGCTGCTAGCTCTGAAATTTTCCAACAGGAGAGATGTGTACATGCTATCTACCATCCATGATGAGAGTACTTCCCCTGTGACTGTTTGGGGTCAGGTTGAGGAAGTGCTCAAACCTGCGTGCATTTTGGACTACAATAGGCACATGGGTGGTGTTGATAGAGTAGATCAGAGGTTGGAACCTTACATTGCTCTTCGTAAGTCTTACGTGTGGTATAAAAAGTTGGCCTTACACTTATTTCATTTGGCAACTTTTAATGCCTTTATTGTGTTCAAGGATTGTTCACCTGAGTTAAGGATGACATTTGTTAAATTTCAGGAGTCAGTGATAGAGAGCCTTATTGTGGTGGAACAGGCAAAAGTTCCTAGAGTAGAAGTGGTGGAGGAAGTGGCTAGATTGAAAGATTGCCACTTTCCAGATCACATTCCTCCCACTCCCAAAAAAGACTTGCCTACAAAGAAATGTAGAGTATGTGCCCGGAGAGCAATCCGGAGGGAGAGCCGGATGTACTGCCGTGATTGCCCTTCAAAGCCTGGGCTGTGTGTGCCCGGCTGTTTTAGAAGTTACCACACTAGGAAATTTTGGGGGGAAATACCGTGAGCGTAAACTGCCTGTTTTATATTTTCATATGTTCAGTTTCACGGTTGGCATTACTGTCATGTATTTAGTTAGAGCTTTTGTGTTTGTAGTTTTGTACTTATTTTATAGTTAGTTAGTGGTTTCCTTGTTGTTTATAAACAAACAAAAAAGTGATGACGGTGTGCGTGGGGTGGCGCTTGGCTGGCGTTGTGTGTGGGGTGGCGCTTGGCTGGCGGTGTGGATGGGGTGGCGCTTGGCTGGCGGTGTGCGTGCGGTGGCGCTTGGCTGGCGGTGCGCTTGGGGTGACGCTTGGCTGGTGGTGTGCGTGGGGTGGCGCTTGGCTGCGGTGTGCTTGGGGTGGCACTTGGTTGGCGGTGTGCGTGGGGTGGTGCTTGGCTGGTGGTATGGGTGGGGTGGTGCTTGGCTAGCGGTGCCAGCCAAACGCCTGTCCACACACTCATCAGCTGGTGTGATTGCTGTATTAGGCATGTGGGCGTATGAAAGTAATGGGCCCTTGATTGGCGCTGTCTGTCGATGCAAGTGTTCTAATGTGCTGGGCCCAAGGCTGGCGGCGTGAATGGTCTTGTGCATGTCATGTATGAAAGGTGTGTGAATGGACTGTAAAGCGGTTGGTGCCTTACCGTGGCTTTATAGCTCACGAGCTGTGAGTAATTGGTTCAGTTTTTTGGCCTTTCAGTTATTACCAGTGCATTTCACTTTTGTGAAATCTCTTGATAATAAAATTTGATATACTGAACCATCACTCACCCTTGTGCCAAATCCAACCAGTATGTGTGGTAAAAATGTAAAAACCTGCTCCGCTGTAATCAGGCGTCACAGCACACTTGTCACACACTAGGTGTCTCAGGTGGGACCCAGATGATGAAGCATGCCACCAACTTGGTTGGTGGGTGAGGGGTCTTTTTCACATAACCTAAGTGCATTTCTTTTCACAATTTTAGTGTTTGGCACATCACAGACGTATGTGGACACATCAAAATGATATATTACAAAACTACCTGTGTTTGGGGGGGAGGGGGCATCTATGCTTTTGGTCCTGGGTGCGGCCTTCATCTATGGAAACCTACCAAACCCAGACATTTTTTTTAACTAGACACCCCAAGGAGTCCAGGGAAGTGTGGCTTGCGTGGATCCCCCAACATTTCCTTACCCAGACTCCTCTGCAAACCTCAAAATTTGCTTAAAAAAGCATATTTTCCTGACTTTTGTTTGTACGATCACCGCTCCAGCACAGAATTCCTACTCCCCAGCGTTCCCCTCAGTCTCCCAAGTAAATTGATACCTCACTTGTGTCAGTCCCCAAAGCAGAGTCAGCCTAAAGATGTATAAAAGAAGAATATGTGCTTATCAACTCGCTGTGCTATCCCCATAATCTCTACAAGTTTGTGGCCTTTTTCTGTTGCAGGCACCTGGCCTACACCCACAAGTGAGGTATAATCGGGAGACTTGGGGGAACACTGGGTGGAAGAATGTTTGTGGCTCCTCTCAGATTCCAGAACTTTCTGTCACCGAAATGTGAGGAAAACGTGTTTTTTTAGCCAAATTTTGAGGTCTGCAAAGGATTCTGGGTAACAGAACCTGGTCAGAGCCCCACAAGTCACCCCATCTTGGATTCCTCTAGGTCTCTAGTTTTCAAAAATGCACAGGTTTTGTAGGTTTCCCTAGGTGCCGGCTGAGCTGGAGGCCAATATCTACAGGTAGGCACTTTGCAAAAAACACCTCTGTTTTCTGTAAAAAAATGGGATGTGTTCACATTGTGTTTTGGGGCATTTCCTGTTGCGGGCGCTAGGCCTACCCACACAAGTGAGGGATAATTTTTATCGGGAGACTTGGGGGAACGCTGGGTAGAAGGAAATTTGGGGCTCCTCTCAGATTCCAGAACTTTCTGTCACTGAAGTGTAAGGAAAATGTGTTTTTTTAGCCAAATTTTGAGGTTTGCAAAGGATTCTGGGTAACAGAACCTGGTCAGAGCCCAAGTTACCCCATCTTGGATTCCCCTAGGTCTCTAGTTTTCAGAAATGCACAAGTGGGTTTCCCTAGGTGCTTGCTGAGCTAGAGGCCACAATCTACAGGTAGGCACTTTGCAAAAAACACCTCTGTTTTCTGTAGAAAAATGGGATGTGTCCACGTTGTGTTTTGGGGCATTTCCTGTTGTGGGCGCTAGGCCTACCCACACAAGTGAGGTACCATTTTTATAGGGAGACTTGTGGGAACATAGAATAGCAAAACAAGTGTTATTGCCCCTTGTCTTTCTCTACATTTTATCCTTCCAAATATAAGAGAGTGTGTAAAAAAGACATCTATTTGAGAAATGTACCTGGGCACCCTGGAATTCAGAGATGTGCAAATAACCACTGCTCCTCAACACCTTATCTTGTGCCCATTTTGGAAATACAAAGGTTTTCTTGATAGCTATTTTTCACTCTTTATATTTCAGCAAATGAATTGCTGTATACCCGGTATAGAATGAAAACCACTGCAGGGTACAGCTCATTTATTGGCTCTGGGTACCTAGGGTTCTTGATAAACCTACAAGCCCTATAAATCCCCGCAACCAGAAGAGTCCAGCAGACGTAACGGTATATTGCTTTAAAAAATCTGACAATGCAGGAAAAAGTTACAGAGTAAAACGTAGAAATAAATTGCTGTTTTTTTCACCTCAAATTCAATGTTTTTTTTTTGTTCAGTTGTTATTTTCTGTGGGAAACCCTTGTAGGATCTACACAAATTACCCCTTGATGAATTCAGAATTTTGTCTACTTTTAGAAATGTTTAGGTTTCTGGGATCCATCACTGGTTTCATGCACATTTCTGTCACTGACTGGGAGGAGGCTGAAAACACAAAAAATCGTACAAATGGGGTATGTCCCAGTAAAATGCCAAAATTGTGTTGAAAAATTAGGTTTTCTGATTCAAGTCTGCCTGTTCCATTCAGGGAAAAAAACACAAGCCTTCTTCTGCAGCCCCTTTTTCCCATTTGTTTTAAAAAAACGAAATTTTCACTGTATTTTGGCTAATTTCTTGGCCTCCTTCAGGGGAACCCACAAAGTCTGGGTACCTCTAGAATCCCTAGGATGTTGGGGAAAAAGGACGCAAATTTGGCATGGGTAGCTTATGTGGACAAAAAGTTATGAGGGCCTAAGCGAGAACTATTCCAAATAGGCAAAAAAACGCCTGGCACAGGAGCGGGAAAAGGCCTGGCAGCGAAGGGGTTAAGAATACCTGACCAACGAACTCTGGCTCATGCACTGACTGCAGTCATTACAGACGTGAGCCATGTCTCTTCTACACCTCACATTTAGCCCTGACCTCGCATGCCCAGTCTACTCACTTGTGCAACATCACCTTCAATCAGTCCATATATCCTCTTTGGCAGTGCACATCTCCCCTCGTCCTGACATATTTTGCACTTGAGTCTTCGATCTATAGTTCATGTACCTTCCGATTCCCTTCTGTCTCACTCGTGCTTGCTTTCTTGTTAGACACGGAAATCTGTCGACCAGAAAGAGCACTTTCTAATTCAGTGTAATCACTTTGAAGCAGGAAGAAGGAATTCAAACAGGCTGAGCCCCACTTATAAAACACAGATGTAGAAACGGGTAGAAGGGGCTAATGGGACAGAAGAGACTATTAAGCAGGGATGGTGGATTAAAAGGCTTCAAACAAACACTTACATTACTGTTTGGGTGAGTTCTTAACTAAATCTAATCCTTTCAGCGAGCAGGTGTGGAGGAAGGGGCTTTCTCTTAAGACCTAGAACCCATTGTTTATTGTTAGAAATGAGGCCTTTGATTGACAGTCAGGTTACCCACTGTTCAAGCAAGGACCCTCACTCTAGTCAGGGTAAAAGAGAATGACCCTCAGCTAACCCCTGCTTACCGCCTTGGTAGCTTGGCAGAGCAGTTGGCTTAACTTCAGAGTGCTAGGTGTAAAGTATTTGTACCAACACACACAGTAACTTAATGAAAACACTACAAAACGACACAACACCAGTTTAGAAAAATAAGAAATATTTATCTAAACAAAACAAGACCAAAACGACAAAAATCCACCGTACACAAATCAAGTTATCAATAAAAATGCAAAAAGAGTCTTTAAGTTGTTTTAAACACACACTAGCACTGCTAGCATGAAAATGTACCTGGTGCTCGTCAAAAATAACCCCGCACGGGCGGCGTGCGTCAAAAATAACCCTGCACGGGCGTGTGTGCGTCAAAAATAATTCCGCACGGCAGTACACGAGTTGGAAATCCAGCTGCATGATGATCCGAAATCCCTGCAGCGCAGGTTGTGATCTCCCAGCCTCCGTCAGCGAAGCTGCGTGTTGTTTCTCTTGCTCAGTGCGTTGATTCTTCGGTCGCGTTTACTGCGAGCATCGTTTTCTCAGCTGTGGAGCCGGTAGCGCATCGTTTTTTCAGCCGCAGATCAGAGTTGCGTCAATCTTTTCCCCGCACAGCGCTCTGTGCGTGGATTTTCTTGTCTTTAGGCTGCCAGCTTCTCCTTTCAGGGTCCCAGGAACTGTATGGGCACCACAGGGCAGAGTAGGAGTCTCTCCAGAGACTCCAAGTGCTGGCAGAGAGAAGTCTTTGCTGTCCCTGAGACTTCAACAACAGGAGGCAAGCTCTAGATCAAGCCCTTGGAGATTTCTTCTCAAGATGGAAGGCACACAAAGTCCAGTCTTTGCCCTCTTACTCTGGCAGAAGCAGTACCTGCAGGATAGCTCCATAAAGCACAGTCACAGGCAGGGCAGCTCTTCTTGCTCAGCTATTCAGCTCTCCTCCATGCAGATGTTCCTCTTGGTTCCAGAAGTGTTTCTAAAGTCTGTGGTTTTGGGTGCCCTTCTTATACCCAGTTTCTCCTTTGAAGTAGGTCTACTTCAAAGTAAAGTCTCTTTGGAATGTGAAATCCTGCCTTGCCCAGGCCAGGCCCCAGACACTCACCAGGGGGTTGGAGATTGCATTGTGTGAGGGCCGGCACAGCCCTTTCAGGTGCGAGTGGCCACTCCTCCCCTCCCTCCTAGCACAGATGGCTCATCAGGATATGCAGGCTACACCCCAGCTCCCTTTGTGTCACTGTCTAGTGTGAGGTGCAACCAGCCCAACTGTCAAACTGACCCAGACAGGGAATCCACAAACAGGCAGAGTCACAGAAATGGTATAAGCAAGAAAATGCTCACTTTCTAAAAGTGGCATTTTCAAACGCACAATCTTAAAATCAACTTTACTAAAAGATGTATTTTTAAATTGTGAGCTCAGAGACCCCAAACTCCACATGTCCATCCGCTCCCAAAGGGAATCTACACTTTATTCAGATTTAAAGCTAGCCCCCATGTTAACCTATGAGAGGGACAGGTCTTGCAACAGTGAAAAACGAATTTAGCAATATTTCACTGTCAGGACATATAAAACACATTACTATATGTTCTACCTTGACCATACACTGCACCCTGCCTTTGGGGCTACCTAGGGCCTACCTTAGGGGTGTCTGACATGTAAGAAAAGGGAAGGTTTAGGACTGGCAAGTGGGTACACTTGCCAAGTCGAATTTACAGGTAAAACTGCACACACAGACACTGCAATGGCAGGTCTGAGTCATGATTACAGAGCTACTTATGTGGGTGGCACAACCAGTGCTGCAGGCCCACTAGTAGCATTTGATTTACAGGCCCTAAGTAAGTACAGAGCTACTTATGTGGGTGGCACAACCAGTGCTGCAGGCCCACTAGTAGCATTTGATTTACAGGCCCTGGCACCTCTAGTGCACTTTACTAGGGACTTACTAGTAAATCAAATTTGCCAATCAAGGATAAACCAATCACATACACATTTTGTAAAGGAGCACTTGCACTTTAGCACTGGTTAGCAGTGGTAAAGTGCCCAGAGTAACAAAAACAGCAAAATCAGAGTCCAGCACACATCAACAACCTGGGGAACAGAGGCAAAAAGTTAAGGGAGACCACGGCAAGGATGAAAAGTCTAACATTTATTTATAAAAAATGTAAGGTAGAACATGATATCCCCACTCATAGTTGGAATATGGTTAATCAAAACAACATCTTGGCGTTCATAAATCACCAATGGGCAACATCATTTGAGTCTTACTTGGGGGAAGAATGGTCTTCGTGTTTCTAGCTTGCTCATAGCGTGATTATTATCTTCTGAATTCTCTGAAGCTTCAAAATCCTTAAGGCCTTATTCACAAAGGTAAATTTGGTTGTAAAATTATGTTTACAATCTCATTTGACCTTTTCTATACCTGCCAAGTGTTTACAAAAGGATTTGCAACAGGTGTAAGAACATTTGTAAGTTGGATATCTCCGCCATAAGTGTGGAGCTCTCCTCCACAGAAAATCCAGAAAGGAAAAAGGGTGTTTTAACGGATGCCTTGCATTGAACAGTTGGGAACATCCATAAACGTGGACCTCTGTCAGCATTCCCAAACTAGGATCCAACTAATTCCCACACTAGAAATCCTTTCCCTGCATGGTGTTCTCGACCACAAATAGCTCCTCGCTGAGGGAATGGAAATATAAGTTTGGAATCATGTGATTCCCCATGCAATCCACATGGAAACCTGCTCCTAGTGCAGTTTTCAGTGCTGAGTCTAATAGGAATTGGTGGACACTAAAAAGTAGTAAAGCTTCACCCACACGTTGAAGGAGACCAGTGAGTGCTGATAAAGTTCTCTTTATGAATAGGGCCATATCAAAGTACACACAGTGGTCAATGGTGAACTTTGAAGGAGTGTGGCATTAACACCAAATCCTAAATAGTATCAAGAAAGGTAATTGAGGGGCAAACATGGAGGAGAGTCCCCCGCCAAGAAAATACCAATTATTAATTTTTTGGGGAATATGTGTTTGCTCCCAATAGAGCAGCTTACCACTTTCACCATGCACTCAGTACACTACTCACTCACATGGACAAAGTGCCTTTTATGTCCTTATATCATCATCATCCTCAAGGGCCATAGGTGCCTACCATGTGGCAGTTATTTGTACCACCATTATGGAGGTGATAATCAGAATTATGTCAAGAATGGCCACAATAGAAAAGGAATGGACACCGTTGTTCCTGAGTAACCACTATGTAGTGGTGAGCTATAAATATGCCTAGCACGCCCACAAAAAGCCTGGCACAGTCACAATGTTGCCTAAAATGTCCACATTATGTCATGGCATGGCCATTAATATAACAAGGAAAGATAGACTGTGGCCAAAAATCAAGAACAATATACAAGGGAGTGGCTATAATTAGCACAAGGGATAGCCATTATTTTACCAAAATTGTTCACATTATGTCATGCAATGAACACGAACATGACAGGGAAAGCAATATTTTTCCAAACATATCTATATTAATTAGTGAAGACGTCAAATGTGTGCCAGTAAAAGCCAGCATTTTATGCAAGAGAAAATGAGACTGTCGCCAAACAAGTCCACGTTATTTCATAAAACACCACTGTGGATCCCCACACTGCAACTCTCCTCGGGGCTATGTTTACTGCCTTGTGTACACACAATGACACAAATAAAGATACACACACATTTATACATATTAGTTCTTGCCCCTCCCCTATGTTGTATTTGAAACTTAAGAACTAGAGCCCACCATTCCTGGACCTCTGAAAGGCTCTTCTCCTATGCACAGGCAGGCTTCATGAGCATGTTCTCCATATATGGAGATTGCTGACACTCCTATCAAAATTCACAATTGGGCTGGGAACTGACAATTCTTCTTTTGCCGGTGGCATCCTACTCACTCTCCATGCCAATAGAGCAGGGGCTGGCTTTCGAAAACAGCATCAGTGCACGACGCAGATCCTACATCAGGGAAATTGCATTACTGGAGACAAGGACGGCACATAAGTGGTACCCCTGTGCTGGTGAAACACCACTCTACTGCCACCTATGCAATCTGCCATCACTTGTTGTTGCCTTTGAGAATACTGGATATGCTATAGGGAAATGCGTGTGCAACAGTAGAAATGTTGTTCACCTGAAAAACCGAGCTCATGTAACGCTCATATTGTCCAGAATCCTAGTATAAATATATCCATCTTATGCATAGAAACACCATGAACAACACTGTAGCAGGGAAATGCAGCCATCAGATATACTTATGTGCCCGCGGGAAATATTGCTTCATTACAATGTAGTGCCACCCTTATGAATATTAGATCAATGAACATGCTTCCTAAAAATATTGGGCTCAGACCACAAAGGTTTCTGTGGAAGGGGATTAACCCTAGAATATTTTGTGGTAGAATGAAGTCCTTATCATAGTTAACTTATGGCAGTTTAATACCACTACTTAAACTCAGGTTACCACTCTTCCTAAATAAAAACATTAGACAAGAATTTAAATCTATAGGATTCTGTGAGGACGTCCAAGTAGGGTTTATTTCCTTTAATTCAACTTGTTTGTTTGATCCGTATAGACTATTAAAATTGTAGTAGATATTTTTGATGCACATTGTTTTATTAATTTATTAATCCTGTACATCATAAATAGATATGATTGCCACATATGTAGAATTGTGGATGGTCTACATGTGAGAGAAGAGGAGAAGCGTATACTCTTCTAGGAATCGGGAAATGTATGTTTGTTCCTCCAGAAACAGATTTTAAACATTCTATTTTTCCATCTTTAGGTGGTCTTCGTTATATAGCAGGGTTTTAAAAAATGTTCACTGTTATGATGTTCAGTACTGATATACAATATAAACGTATTTGCTTCCAGGGCAGGGACACTTGGAAGATGGTCTCCTACAACTACTAATACTACTACTACTAGCCCAATGCCTCATTACTCCAGAGGGACAGTAACTAAAACTCTTATGCCAGTGTAGGCCATGTACTTTATATAAAGAGACCTTTTTTCAGAACTCTGCACTACATGTACATTGTCAGCCGGTTAAGATGAACGACCAGGGGTGCGCTCCTAACAAGCAACATTACTTTAATGAGTAGATGTGCCTGCTACGCAAATTCCATGTACCTGAAGCAGAGGGAAATACAAATACCACAGGTACAAGCGCAGTTCAGAAATTTTGTACTATACATTTTAATTACATAGCAAAGTACTCAATATTACAATCTAAATTGAGAATGTGGCATAGCAAATATTATAGTTAAAAAGAAACAAAATATATCTGATTGTAAGGAAAATACTGTTTGGGATGTCATAAATTATACTTTTCTGGGGTTGTAAAAATGTTGTTTGCAACAGGGAGACTTATTCACAAAAACAATAAAGATTCAGAATTCAACTTGCATTGAGAACATCACCAAGTAAACCCTTTTATGTGTATAGATGTAATCCTCCTAGAAATGTGTGCTCAAATTATATTTTAGCATTATTTGGCAGTGAATATAATATCTAACTCCAAAGCGAGACAAATGGTTTGAAATATCTACATGCTTTAAAAAAAGGTAGCTATCGTATGTAATCTTGTGTGCATTTAGACAGTGGCATATCCTATTGTCTGCCCCGACCCGGCAAGATAAAAATAACCTTGCTGTGTACAGACAAATGAAAGCTGCTGGAGAAATAAATGAACAGTTGTATTTTATATTGTTTTCCTATTGCCCTTCTGGCTTTTGTCTTACAGCACACACTAAATGCTGAAAAAAATCAAAAAGAAAACACTTGAAGGAGCTTCACTGTCGTCCATTGCTAGGAGAACTCTCTTTGGAAAGTCTCTGTGGAACGTGCCGCATCCCTAGTTCCAGCTCCAAAGCTTCAAGAAGTGAGTGCCTGCTGCCTTGATCATAAGAAAGCAGGTCCGCAATGTGCTTATTTCACACGTCTTTCTCTGACAACCGTGATTACAGAACTCTGCTGGATGGATCGTGACTGTTGCAACAACGGCAGTCCTGAACACACTCACCACACTTTCCGCACTCCATTTTCTAATTGTATACGGGAGGGAAGTTAAGTAATATTGGTTTTCAGGGTGGCATTCTTAGACTCAGCAGTTGGCATACCGGTTTAGAGAGAAGGAGTGAACGCGCCAGGAGCCAGACCTTGTTATGGAGGTCTCATGTTCAATGACCATCATTGATCTGGAATATTGTACCTTACGAGTATAAGACTGCACATGGTGATATTATTAGTGCTGGCGCGCCGGTCCTTGGTAAATAAATTTACAAGGGGCTGTGTATAGGTTGATGAACCTTTTGATTCGTATAGAATGTTCTTACTATAGTTTTGATACAGAATCAGAAATCAATACACAATAGTCAATAACCAATTAGTCAATTAAATTAAACAATCAATGAAGTCAGAAATTTTCACACCCCATGACCTTTCAGTCATGTATAACCACACCTTTGAACTAAGAAGAAGACTGCATAGTCGAAACGCGTTGTTCTTTTTCTTTTTGCACCGAATAAACCACTTAAAATTATTCTGTGGCTGAGCGGAGTGCGTGGCAATTATTTCTTTTGTTTTTCATATATTTCGAGAGTTCAGCCAACTCTCCTGCCTTGCACCAGCTGCTAGTGCGCGTCGAAATTCTTGGCTCGCTTTGTTCGGAAACCACACCTTTAGGTATAAGTTTAGTAATTTTATTCCCTATTCGTTAACAATGCTAAGTCATTAATTTTTAATCATCAACTCTTAATCAGATCAATTCTAATAATACTTGTTAATCAGCAAGTCGCAGAAGACGTGACCTAATCAATGCTTGAATCAAAAGACATTCTAAAACATCAACATAAAACATTAACAAAGCCAACTTCAAGAAGATAATGGCATCCATTAAGTTCAGCAAGATAGTTCGTCAAACCATTTGTCCCTGTAATTTGCCAGTGGTCATGTAAATAACCTCAACTAACTCCAATTAGCATCGGCATGTGGGGTTCATGCAAAACAATTTAGAATACAAACTTTCGAAAACATCTACCTAAGGAAAAAACTAAGTCAGCGCAGTTGGTACCTAGAAAGAAAAGGCATAAAATTGCAATTCAGTCATTGTCATATCTACTTATCCACGGTATAGGTCAGCAAGCAGAATCAGTCTTCGTCCTCAGGTCATCAGTCGATCAGCAACGCATCAGGCTCTCAGTCAGAGAGTATGAGCCCAATGACAGAATCTCAAATCTCCTCTTCTCAATATCGCCTCAAAATCAGGATGATTCTCTCTCAGGACTAAAATCTGAAATCTGGTCTCCTCTGTCACATTGTTATATCAAAGTTCCCCAAACCTTCCCCCAATTTCCAATTGGTCAATTAATCGTGAGTAACTACTCTACCCAATAACTTCCCTTTACCAAATCTATGAATTCTAATATTTCACAGTTCACGTGTCGTTGATTGGTCAGCTTTACAATGTTCATATAACCCTGCTCGTCAGGTATCAAAATTGTTGCATCTTCGTCTCCCGTCAGTGTCTTCATTGTTCGCATCCTGGGAAAGTACATCTCATGCACGTTACACATTATTAGTTACATTGCTAGAGACATCATCTCCTGCCCACCGTTTCTCACAGAAAAAACTTCTTCTAAGCATTTTATTAAAACAATGAGCATTTTCACAATTAGTTCACTCTGTCAGCATTTATTTTCTTTAAACGTTAAGAAATACAGCTTCTGCATGAGGCCTGGCAAGTCTGGGCTAAGACACTCGCTAAGTTAAGGCCTACAATTAATAAACATGAGCATAATTCATAACCCTTAATATGACATATTATTACATTGATCTGATACATTTTAAATTTTTCATATAGATTAATGATTAATTAGTACATTTCGTGAACACTGGTGGCCAATCTCTGAGATCACAATTTCAAATGTGCACATCATTTTCTATGTTATTCATTTTTCTACATAAGTCATTATTCAAAATACATGAACATTTTTTAATTAAGACATCTGCGTTAGCAGTCCCTCCTCTGATGACTAAATATGTCATCACACCATTTATTTTGCTTAATTTACATAACCCCCCATATTCCTAATAAGCAAACTATAACAATTAATATTCCACGTATGATTTTAAATAGTACTCCATTCCAAACACTACTAAGCCAGTTTCCCACTGAAGCAAACCCCTTGCCAACTTTTTCCCAGACACAATTTCTTTCAATTCCTTCAAATCACTACTAGCATTAGTTAGATTAGTAAGTAAGGGCCACCTGTACGAAGCTAAAAAATTTCGAGTTGGAAATAGTGACTCAATGCGAATAGCTATTTCCGACTCACAAAATAGGATGTAACAAAATTTCCTAAATTGCACATGGGTGTGTAACCGAATCGCAAATTGTGACTGAGTCCCAATTAGCGAACGGGTGCAGAAGAAAAGAGAAATCACACTTCCTGGTGCTGGATGATGACCTCAGAACCACTAAGTACCCCCCATGGAAGTGGGAGGAGTCTAGCCAGCACATGCAGCAGAGGCACACCCAGCTGAGAGGAGCAGCTGCAGCCATGGCAAGCCAAACTAAGGAGGCAACCACTGCAGGGAGGAAGAGAAAGCTGAAATTCTCTGACAAAGAGTTGGAGGTCCTCACTGAGGAGTGCTGCCTACACCATGAGGTCCTGTTTGGGAAGGCAGCAATGAGTATCCCTGGCACACACAAAAATAAGATTTGGCTGTACATACAAAGTAAAATTATTGCCATAGGAGTCAGTCATCTCTCCATTGAGAAGGTGCGCAAAAGATGGTATGACCTCAGGTTCAGAACCAAGGAAAGGATTGCAGAGCGGTTGAAGGAGGAACACGGAACAGGTTGGGGACCATCCTCAGTACCACCACCCACAGCAATAGAGAGCATGGTGGAGACCATTCTGGAGGCAGAGGCTGTTGTAGGAATTGGGGACCTGGACAGTTCAGCACCTGGAAACTCCAAAAGTAAGCAGCAAATCTAGCTTATTTACACTATTCAAGGCACCTTGCACACAACCACAGTCCACACAATCATGCATCATCCAAATTGTTCCATGCCGATATGCCAACCTCAAGTTCAGTGCATTATGGGTAATGTGGTACAGTAGTCCAAATTTTGAGGAATATTTATTTTGAGAAGCCACACATCTGAGAGGCACTGACAGTGTATCCCCTGTGTCCCAAAGGTCCACAGGGAAGTGCAGTACCACACCGATTGTTCACCATGCTCGTGAGACCACAGAGGAGACAGATGTGGACAATGAAGCAGTAAACCTGACACCTGGACACAGATGGTGAGAGTCGGCCACCTCGAACAGCTGGGTCCGGGTGTAGAAGGCGTCATCTGACGCATGATGCAGGTGAGGAGGATGTCACAAAAGAACAATTCCTTGGACTGGAGACATCCCTACTGAGCAGTCACCACCTGCAAAACAAACACATGCGGATGATGAACCGGAACCTGCACAGAATGCAACAGACCCTCGCACAGGGATTTGGAAATGTTGAGAACCAATTATCCACCATGAACACCAACATGGTCAACCTCACCACCGCCATCAATGACCTGTGTAGGGAAATGGTTGCGGATCGGTCCCATGCAAGGAGCAGAGAGCGCAACACAGCTGCATGTTTGGACCGGCTCAGTCAGTCCATTGGCCACCTAGACACCACAACTACCTGCCTGTCAAGGAGCAGTGTCACGCTCCGAATAGAACTAGGCCATTTTTCTGGAGAT
The DNA here is from genome assembly GCF_031143425.1 of Pleurodeles waltl. Classification (NCBI taxonomy): domain Eukaryota; kingdom Metazoa; phylum Chordata; class Amphibia; order Caudata; family Salamandridae; genus Pleurodeles; species Pleurodeles waltl. The sequence goes on along the minus strand of NC_090445.1, from coordinate 1,150,151,695 downwards.
GTGGCAAGGGGACTAGGGCACATTACAGCTGCAGTTGACCTCATTTATACCTCCCAGGCAGCAAGAGGTATTGGTGACACTTCTAGGACAGTGAGGACATATCAAGTGTAAGCAGCATTTCTGCCTCAGATTCCCGCATCCTGCATAGTAGCAGTGCCTGCCAGACATCAGTGGACCAACCAGGCACAGGTCATGGTGATCGTAGCCATAGGAGGGTGTGATGTTGTCTCCCTAGGTTTATCCTAAGGCACATGTGTTTAATGTGTCAGACTTTGTTACATTATACTTCTTTACTGCTAGCTATACGCCACCATTTCCATAATGCACTACTGACATTAAAGGATATTTTTGTTTTGCACAACCTGGCTATGTGTGTCTTACATTTGAGAGTGCTGCTACGGTTGGCACTGACCTGCCAAAGTAATGAGTTGCTAAATGATCCCGTCTCCGTCTGCCCTCCAATGCGATGCTACCACCCCCAGGCTGTCGTTGTGGTGGCTCCTGCTCCTCATCCTCAGAATCTGTGTCATCTAGGGTAAGATGTAGCCCACGTCTGGTTGCTATGTTGTGAAGGATGGCACATGTCGCCACAATCTTGCGTGCAGTCTCTGGGGCATACTGGAGTGCACCTCCACTTTTGTGCAGGCATCTAAAACGTGACTTCAACATTCCAAAGATCCTCTCAATGACGGTTCTGGTTTGCCGATGTCCAATGTTGTAGCGCCTCTCATTCTGATTGGTGGATGTTAGATATGGGGTGAGTATCCATGGCCTCAGAGCATATGCACTTTCACCTGTGTAACAAAACAGCAGATATGAGCATTGCTTCACATGGCTATGCATTGCAATGTATTTCTGACATTGGCGTGTACTACTCATTACCTAATAAATATCCTTCACCAAACTCCCAATGTTCTAGGCATTGGTGTATCCCACTGTGCCTGAATATGTACACTCCCTGGAAATTTTGCCAATGTATCAGTTATGGCATTATGGGCATCACATACCACCTGGATATTGAGTGAGTGAGTCATTTTCTATTGCGTAACACATATTCCAGATTTGCAGGAGGACATATGGGTATATGTGTTGTGTCCACACACCCTATTACATGGGGAAAGTTTGCAATTCTGTAGAAGTCCAATTTGGTGTTGTGTATTTCCTCCGCATTCCTGGGAAGGTATTTGAATCTGGAAATGTGTGCGAGTATGGCATCAAGGACCCGTCTAAAGAATTGTGACAGGGCACTTTGGGACACCCCACCAGCAATTGCAATCATTCCCTGGTAGCTACCTGAGGCCAAGAGGTGCAGTGAGCACAGCACTTGCACATATGTGGGGATGGAGCAGCTACTCAGGGTTTGGCGTTCTAGCTGAGACTTCCACAGTTCAATAATCTCCAAGATGACTGCGCTGCTCATTCTATATTTGTCATATATTTCCTCATCAGTCTGTTGAAACATGGTCTGCCTGGTTCTGTATATCCTCTCCTGTGTCCGCCTCCTCGTCCTCCTCTGCTGGACAGCCTGGACTCACCTCCTCCATGCAATCAGGTAGAGTGCAGCCATTTTGAAAAACCCAGATGCCTTCAGCGTCTGCTTTTATACTTTGGTTCTGGTTACCACCTGTTTGGAATCAGTGCTAATCTGGGTGTGCAAAACGGCCTATTTGCGACTATTCGCAATTTGCTACTGCCTTGTACATTCGGTTTGCAACTCGCAAATTGCGATTTCTTAATTGCGAGTCGCAGATGTTTGCGAGTCGCAGATGTTTGCGATTCGCAGATGTTTGCGATTCAGTAATTGGTCGCATCGCTATTTGGGACTCCGAAATGGCATTTGTACGTACTATATTGCTGCGACCGGTTTGCGAGTCGCAAAACGTACGTACATGTGGCCCTAAGTCTCTTATCTCTTTACTGTTTTTAGGAATGTACAGGGGTGTGGAATTTATTAAAATATCTACTTGTCCAGGGGACAGGTTGCTTCTCAAATCTACTTGCCTGTAAAAAGATCTACTTGTCCCTTTGGTGCCATGTAGTGTGACGACAAATTATGGCAGCAATTAATAGCCTCTCTGATTATGCCAGGGCTACTACCATAGTAGGGCTTGAATACTTGGAGTTTCAATCCCTACTGTAGCAATTTCCTTATTTTGCCACCTTTCTGCAGATCTGCATACTGGGGCTGGAGAAAGCAGTAAGCAATAGTTCCAGGGCTGGAATGCCTTTGAGTCTGCAAACCTACTAACCTGCATGTTTTAAAGATTTTTACCAGCTTCTCTCTAATATTTTCCCATAATAAGAAAGGCTGGACATTTACTCCTGACAATGGCAGAATTAGAACTTCTTCCAGGGTTGGGAAGAAAGTGGCTGGAGGGAAAATGAACTTGCAAATGCTCAATAGATTTTCACATGAGCAAATCTACACATCGTATTTACCCACGCTAAAATACAGTTCACAAATATTTTATAGGGGTACGACATATACCATGGGTGCACTTTTGTGACTTTCTTTAAGAATTTGGGGCCACAAGTAGGTAGGTTCAGATTTGTGACCTGCAAATTGAGAGTCGCAAATCCGAATGTAGGATGGTGTCCTTGACACCATCTGTGATTCGCAAGGGCTTCACAAATGCCCACATCATGAATAATCATGAGGTGGGTCGCAATTTGCGACCCCCTCACGAATGGTGGCCTGCTGGAGACAGCAGACCACCATGTCTGTGACTGCTTTTCAATAAAGCAGTTTTTTGTAGTTTTTTTTGTAATGCAGCCCGTTTTCCTTAAAGGAAAACGAGATGCATAACAAAAACGAAAAATGAAACGTTTTCGTTTCATTTTTTCAGAGCAGGCAGTGGTCCGCAGGACCACTGCTTGCTCTGAAAAAATGATTACAGTGACATTCACAGTGGGAAAGGGGTCCCATGGGGATCCCTTCCCTTTTGCGAAAGTGTTACCACCCATTTGAAATGGGTGCAAACTGCGATTTGTTTGCACCCGCGTTCTCGGTCACAAAACAATCCTACATTGCACTGCGAGTTGCAATTAGGAAGGGAACACCCCTTACTAATTGCGAGTCGCAAACCCGTTTTGTGATTCGGTAACCAGTTTACTGAATCGCAAAACTGGGTTTGTGCATCGCAATGTGCTTTTTGCACGTCGCAAACAGCGAAAGTCGCTGTTTGCGACATGCAAAAAGCTACCTACATGTGGGTCTTGGTCCCTAATTAGGTCTGGTGTTAACAAAGACATTTTGTTTTTATTAAACTTCTATTTCTCTCTCTTTCGGCTGGCTTTACTGTGAGTGATCGCATTCTGCTCTTCCACAAGGAGCATATTGCCACACAAAGTAGTTTTGTTCAGTGTCAGGAACTACAGTGGCAATCAGTGACGTAACAAAACTGGAGGGTGCCCCTTTGCAAAGAACATGGAGGAGCCCTCTCTCCAGACTCACTCAGGGCAGGTGCTGTGCTGACAGGGCCCCCTGGAGGGCGGCTGCGGGGCCTTTGTTATGCCGCTGGTGGCAACGTGTGCTTTAAGAGTTCAAAAACTTTTTGGGGGGGTTTTGCCAATGTTTGTTACAATGTTGAGGGCCTGGTAGCTCCCACAACAATAAAGTGTTACAAAAGCCATGTCAAAACAAGACACGCATTGATGAAACTAAAAGACTTATAAAATATGTCAGATCAGTTGGCTTTGTCAGTGTTTGTTTATTTTCATGCTTCCCATAATCGTGTTGAAAATGGTTACACTGATTTTCCATTAGAAATATTTTTGGGAAATACTAGCATGCATCAACACATTTTACTAAATGACACTTCATTTGCATATAATCAGAGAGCATTCTGGGAGCATTATACTTAGCCTCTTAGCCTAAACTTTTCAAACATGTGTGTACACGTTTTTTTTTTTTTTGTACTGGAACCAACGTCAGTAGTGAAGTGTGACCTTAAAACATTTATTTACAGCACGCACCCTAATAATGAAGGCTTTCAAATAATGAACCATAAATATAAGTTCGAACAGCATTATCTTTTGGAAACATTACCTCAACTGCAGAGAGTTCAACTCTCTGTAAACAGGCAGCCAAAGGGTTTGTGCTGCAGGGGGTTAGGCCTACTTGTCCCAAGGACAAAGTAAACATAAAAACTTGTTGCCCTTGACCCCAAACAAGATGTCCCAGGCATCAGGCGATAGGAGTTCCACATCCCTGAATGTAAGAGCAACAATGCCTAGAATTAATCATTTTACAGACTCCGCCATTTTTCGCTAAAAGAATGTCTAAAGCAAGACTATTTTACAGAGTCATAGCTCTATCCGCAGCCAATTCAGTATCTATCATGAGAATAGCCCCTGTTATCCACAATAGTAGACAACTTTTGAATCTTAATCAAATGCAAGATGACTCCTACTGAAGGAATCACTGCACCAAATATATCTCCCACTATTGCAGAAGAGGTTTCCCTCCTCTATCTTCCACAATGTAATTCTGTCAATATCAGAAACCTTTTCAAATCCTCCAGCTCTATAAATCTTTGGGAATACTATCCCCAAATAACATATCCCATACCATCCTCTTGGAAGACGGTAATAAGCATTACGTCCACAAATATAGTAGATCCCCAGAATCCTGCCCATTGAACATAAATGTCCATTTACTCTCAAACAAAAAACACATGCCTACATTCATTCGTACCCACAAATAAAGTGTAAATGCGTGATTTTTTCCTTTATATACAAAGCTTCCATATGTGTATTGCATCCAAAGCTAATTTTCTTTGCGTTTTGATTGCAGTATAAGAATAATCATTCTAATAAGTCCTCTTCTGTAATCCTTCTTCTAATCTCTCCTTAAGTGTCTTTCTCCTGTCATCAGTATGGTCTAAGAAGCTCTTCTCTAAAGGTGTAAGCAAGCATGTGAGGTTATTCTTATTTGCATAAGCAGTCCCAAATGTTAGTGTAGGTTCAAAGAATCCTCTAATTCTATGTTATTATCCTTAGCTACTCTACTCAAATACCTAATAATAGGAACAAATGAAAACACAAGGTCGTGATTGGAATACAAATATTGGATGTACTCTTGATTATAGAATCTTGTTAGTAACAGACTACAATTTATTCCATAAGTTAGAGGAAGACTATGGTAAGTGACTCCGTCCTCGACTGACGAAGGAATCTGCGTACACACAAGACAATCCCTTGCATCCATCTTCTCAACATTCTCACTCAATAAGCGATAGAAAACATTAGAAGAAAGTTCTCCTTGAACATTAGTATAGTCATGCAAATACTTCTCATCTAACTTAAATCTTTCTAAAGCCGTTAAGGTAGTAATCTCTAAAGCAGAAGTATGGTTGGCTCCTTTCGCGTCAAGAACAGACATACCCACAATCAGCACTATAAACAATATCCCACACATAATTGCCAAACCAATGCTCATATATTTAGAGCATCTAACACCCCTAACCTGCTTATCCACACTAGCCATAATCTGTTAAGGATCAGAAAGCAGAAGTAACTTCAGAAAAGTGCAGCAAAAATCAAAAACAGACAATTCTTCTCTCAACAGTTCAGTTTCACTCACAGGAACCCTTCTCCATGTCAAAATTGGTTAGCAACTTGGTCATAATCAGTTTCAAATGTTAAATCAGGTTATCAATGTCTCATCCGGCTATTTCATCAGTCGCTTTTCAAAACATTAGTCAGCTCGTTTCAACAGTTCAGTTCATCAGTCTTTTTCAGGTCACTTCAAAATACTGACTCGGATCTTCCCTATCAAAACAAAAAGACATAAACTTGTATTGCCATTCATTTGCAGTTGCATATGCCCATTCCGGCCCTGCGTATTTTCGACTTGCCATTCTGTTTCTTTTCAACTTTCGATCACCACTCAACTCTCCTTCGCTCAATTCCTCTTTTCTCATAGTGTCTACTTCTTCCTCTATTGTTTGATCGATAATCACTTCTTTCCTTTTCTCCACTTGCAAATTCGGCCACTTATCTCCTTTATGTGTACCTTCTGTTAGTATTCTCTTCAGGATTGCACTCGAACCCTTTTCCTTCTCTGTGGTGTTTTCTCTTGATGGACCTACAACAGGTTCAGGAGGAGTCAGATCTCTTTGACTTTGATCCTGCTCAACTCCATCCCCTTCTTGGTCTGGCACTTGCTCCGTTTGTCTCTCAGAATTATCTGCTTCTGGGAGAGCCCTTTCAGTACTTGACTCTCCTGCTGGTTCAGCTGCGATAGGTTCCTCTGCACCCTCCTGGAGGTCTTCACTTTCGTCTCTCACAGGGGTGATAGAACCGTCCTCAATGAGCTCAGGTTCAACATCAGTTCTTCCTTGCTCCTTTTCCGGTTTCGGTGCTGTAATTTGTCTCACAGTTGTTGGTACTCTCAACAACGTTTCTTCATGATCCAGTGGACATTCCTCTTTCTTTGTGTGACTCGCGTAAATCCAGTTCGGAATTTCTGCACACTTCACAGCTGTCGTAGTCATTAAGATCACCTGGTAAGGTCCCTGCCACCGAGGCTCCAAACATGTCTTGCGTACATGCTTGCGGACAACAACCCAATCACCGCCCTCAGGTTGTGCCCTGGATCGTGGATTGGCGGCAGTGTGGTGACCTGCACCTGCTGAGAGAAAGAGTGAACCACATCAGCCAGACCAGTAGTCCAACACCATATCATCTGTTATGTTGACAAGTGCACTGGCTGGAACTGCTGGCAACCTCATTGCTCTGAGAATCTCGGGGGTGACAATCCTGTTTTACTGCCAGGTGTGGTTCTCATTGACATCAATACCAAAGGCAACGCATCTGGCCATTTCAGATTTGTGGCTGCATACATTTTTGCAATTCGTGACTTCAAAATACCATTCATCTGCTCCACTAGTCCTGATGCTTCAGGGTGGTAACTACAATGCAACTTTTGATCAATGTTCAGTGATGCACTCAACAGTTTAATCACTTCGTTATTGAAGTGCGTTCCCCTATCTGATTCTAAAGAGATCGGAAATCCGAAACAGGGTATCAGTTCCCTAAGCAATAATTTTGCTACTGTGAGGCTATCATTTCTCCTTGTAGGGTACGCTTCAATCCAGTGACTAAAAATGCACACAATCACCAACACATATTTCAGACCTCCACATGCAGGCATCTCAATTAAATCCAATTGCATTCTGCTGAATGGATCCGCTGCTCTTCCAATGTGGCCACAGTCCCTTTCCCTGCGTTTAATTGCTGACAAATGACACAACAATGTCATACTGCTTCAGCTGCTTGCCTAAATTTGGGATTAAACCAGTCAATTTTGAACAGACAAACCATGGCATCCCTCGCAATGTGTGCTTGACCATGATAGTACCTCTCCATCTGGGACAGTAAACTATTTGTCAAGACCATCTGACCTTCCTTGGAGACCCACAGCTCATCTTGTCTTTGAACACACTTCATTTTGATCCACTACTTTTTCTCCTCCTTGTCAACATTACTCTGCAAAGTTTTTAACTCTTCTAATGTATCGATCACCTTTAATGCAAAACTTTTACATGTAGTGTCTTCTTCAGACATCAATTCCCACTTGTCTTGAACGATATACAGTTCAAGGCGCAAAACTGTGCGACTTGATCCGCATATCCATTTCCCAATGACACATAGTCCTGTGACTTTAGATGTGCATTTCACCATGGCAATTTCTTCAGGCAGTTGGATCGCATATAATAACTCCTTTATTCTCTGACCATTTCTCCCTGGTGACCCAGTAGAGGTAAGAAAACCTCTCTATGACCACAATAGACCAAAATCAATGACTATTCTGAATCCGTATTGGCTATCTGTATAGATGGTAACTCTCAATCGAGCAGAAACATGGCATGCCCTGGTAAGAGCAACCAATTCCGCTATCTGAGCAGAATATACTCCTCAAAGCCAGGAAGCTTCTAAGGTGCCTGTAATTGTGCACACTGCATATACTGCTCTCAGTGTCCCTGTACTGCCTCTAAGACAAGAACCATCGACAAAAACAATTTGGTCATTTTCTTCCATTCAGGTATCTCTAATATCAGGTCTCGGTTTGGTGCACAACACAGTTACTTTGAGACAATCATGTTCAACATCTTCCTCTTTCTCAATTTCAGTAGTATCACTAGGAAGCAAAGTTGCCGGGTTCAGCACTGTACATTTTTTTGAGTGTCACGTTTGGAGCACCCAAAATGCTTGTCTCATATCTCATCAGTCTGGCACCAGTCAAGTATTGAGTTTTTGTCCTTGTCAGTAAAATCTTAATCGAGTGAGGGACCATTACAGTCAGGGGATATCCCATCAATACTCCTTCACACTGTGAAAGACTCTGACCAACTGCGGCAACAGCTCACAAACAACCTGGTAAAGCTGCTGCAACTGGGTCCAAGGTAGCTGAAAAATATGCTACTGGTCAATGAGCACCTCCATGGACCTGCGTCAAGACAGGCAATTAACATGCATCACGCTCATGACCAAACAATGTAAAAGGCTTAGTGTAGTCAGGCACACCCAACGCTGGAGCTCTGCACAAACTGTCTCTCAATTCAGTGAACGCCTTCATCTGATCTCCATCTAATGCTATGGGAACTGAAACATCCTTGTGGGTCAACTTCTGCAATGGTTTTGAGATTTCTGCTAAATTCGGAATCCATTGGCAACAGTAACCCACCATTCCCACCATTCCCAGGAACATCCTAACATCTCTCTGTGAAGTCGGGGGATTCATCTGCAGTATCATTGTGATCCTTTCTCTGGATATTTTCCTCAACCCTTTCTCTATCTGGTGACCCAACTACTTCACTACCTTCTGGCAGTACTGCAACTTCATGGTGACACTTTATGACCAACCTTTCCCAAATGATTCAATAGGGCAATTGAGTCGTACTTACACTCGTCCCTTGATCTGATTAAACAAAAGATGGTGACTCTGTGTACCCTTGAGGAAGTCTACATCAGCAGTAGACACGATCTAGGAATTTGAAACTAAAAAGAAATTGACTATCCTCATGAAGAGGCACAGAAACGAATGCTTGTGACAAATCGACCACCATGAACCACTCTGCATCAGATGGAATCTGGAACATTATTACAGCTGGGTTAGGCACCACAGGACAACATTTGACCACAATGTTATTTATTTTTCTCAAATCCTGAACAATTCAAACATCCCCACACGGCTTCTTCAACCCCATTATCAGTGAATTACATGGGCTGCTCAACACTTCTTTCAAAACCCCCTGCTTCACAAAATCTGCAATTATCTGAGCCACCTTCATCAGTACATCTTGTGTCATATTATACTTGGGAAGCTGCAGAAACTCTACATTCAACTTTAATGTAACCTTAATTGGTTCCACTCCTTTGATTAAACCCACTTCTTTCCCTGTCAAGTCCACACATTTTCTTGCACTGTTCCCTGCAAATCAGAATGCAACTCTTTTACTGTGAGCATTGGGAAAATTCAATCAAGGGATACTCCTCATTTGTAGTCTCACACTCGGGTTCTGGGGCTGGGTCTTCCTCATCCTCACTATTTGTCTGGACCTCAATTCCATCATTTGAACAAGTAATCAAACACTTTGTCTTACACAGTAAATCCTTTTCCAGTAAGGATACCGGGCTTGAATCACAGATTACGAATTTATGCAGTCTCTGGAAAATGCCAATCTCAACTTGCACTGGATCTGGAGTTGGGTTGGTCAAATACTGATTTGCTTCCCCTACAACCTGAACTGTCCAACCTGAAAGGGGCAAATTCAGAACTTCTGCACTTCTCACTGTAGAGCGTGTAGCTCCTGTGTCTACCAAAAATGAGATTTTGTGACCCATCACCTTCCCTCTCTGATCTACTTCTAAGGAGGCTGCAAGCACACATAGCTCTTCTTCCAAATTAGCATTCACCCAGTCACCAATTGATTCATTCTCACTGTGTAAGGGGAATTGGTGTACTGCATTACTACTTCTGTCTGTCTTTGACCTGTGACCTGTTGAGTAAGCATCATCTGTTAGTGCTCCATCGGGGCTCGAGGTATCTGCATTTGCTGTCTAGGTACCATGGTGACCTGCTGCTGCATCGGCTGCAACTGTGACACCTGTGCACGAGACATTTGCACTTGTTGCAAAGGCTGAAAATTCTGCACTTGATTCTCATCATTCTGGAAATTTGGACTAGGACCCCTCAATCTCGGTCTTCTCATAGTATGAAATGCATTGACATCATTATTTTGCTGAACAACACCCTCCTGCATCATCATCAGACACTCCCTCTTTCAGTGTCCCACGGCCCCACAGATGTGACATGGCAATAACTTCTTCATTCCCTGCACATCACCCTGCACCACTATGGTGTTCAAATCCGGACCACGAATCATATTGGCTCCGCAACCTCTACCTCTCATTTGAGGCTGGAACATGACATTTCCCTGCTGCTGTAGTATCTGTTGCACAAACGTCCCTTGCACTCCTGTTTGGCCTGCCTTAATCTGCATCACCATCGCCTTCTCTTTCAACATTTTATGCTTCAACTCAATCTCGTCACTACAGTATTTCGCATACTGCAAAACCTCATCAATCGGCTTTGCTTGCCAGCACATCAAATTACTCTTAATCATCTGACCTCTCTCAGGTCTCAGTCCCTCCACAAACCTAAACACAAAATGCAGCATGTCTTTAGGCTCAATTGCTTTCTTGCCACTGTACTTCTTGAACGCCTTCAGCAACCTTTCATAGTATGCATGTATCGATTCCTTCACCTCCTGTATTGTCCTGTCAATCCTCTGCCAATCAATGTTTTTGGCCAAAATCCTCGTCTTCAGGAACTCAATCACCTTATAGTAATGTTTCATTACCTCGGGTGATGGTGCACCCGTATTCTTATCCCTCTCCGGCTCACTTGTCGGCCAGCCAAGGCTCTCTTACATTCGACCCACAAGTCTGCCTGGACCACTATCTAAAGTAGGGTGTTCATATCTTCCCACAAGCATTTTGAGAGCTTCACAAATCTGTCTGTCTGCTGGTACCATTGGACCGGCTTTTCCCTCAGCTTTGGATAATCATTTGTGAATGACAGAATATCACTCCTACGACAAGGAAGATGAATAAATTGTCCCCCTGAAATCTCTCTCATTGGTAAAATCTTTACTGGATCCTTACCCTGTTGTACATTCTCAGTCACCTCTACAGAATCTAATTTCCTTTTATCCTTCTTCTTGGCCCATCTGCCTTCCCATTTTTCTAATGCTCCACAAACCTGAGCACTCTGCAGTAATTCCTTGAGATGCGCCTTCATTCCAGCTGACCTAATGTGTTCACAGTCCTTTGCCTCAAAATCTAACCTGTAGCTTCTATTCAGATGCTTCGTTTTCTCAATTTCTGTGTCATGTTTCTCTGCCAAGTCTGCTAATCTCTGATGTACCTTGCTCACTTCTCTTGTGATTCTCGGGCATAAGTATCTTAACTCTGCCTCTGTGTATGACTCTAATTTATTCACCCCCATTATTCCCTTGGCCAGTTCATTTGCTTCTATGCTTGGTCTTGCAAAATTGATCTGCTCTTCACTCTTGGAAGCATTCTGTGGGGTATTCAGCTTGTCCAACCATTCGGTCAACTGCTGAGCTGTCAGTCCTTGTAACGAAATGTTACTCACATTCATCGGTGGCACCTATTGTACCACTGCACTTGATGCCTGCAGTGTCAATATTTTCAAGCTCTGACCTGCACTAGGTCAATTTACAGTACCTGGAAGTGCAACAAGTGGACTGAGATCTAACAATGATCTTGACCCATCAAAAGTCTGGCCCACAGAAGAGACTACCTGCACTTGTTCAATTGGTCCCCTCCTCACTAGACTCTGGGGCATCTCTCCTTGCTCATTTACGTCTGGTTTCTTTTGCACAAATAATGGTACTGCTGGACCAACAGTAATCAGCAGCGATATTGCATCTGGGGCTGCTCTAGCCCTCGAACTTTGTGGGAGAGTAACTCCCATGCTCTGCTTCATAATCGGTGTCAAGTCCGACTGTGTCCCTGTCATAGGCATAAGACTCGGCATCCCCTGTGGCTGTACCTGGGGCAACAACATCAGAGTAGGCTCAGTCTGAACCAACAGTGGTCTTGGAACCACTTGCTCTGTAGGTACCACTAAGTTTGAAGTCGCCTCTAAGAGAGGCACATCAGGGTAAATTCTATGTGTGGGATGCATCTGTGCTTAAACTACTGAAGAAATCAACACGTTAGGTCCTTGCACCACACCCTGTGTCTGGCTAGTATTAACCTGTACCAGACTCACTGTCCCCATTGCCTGTGCTGGGGCTGTTGGATCAGCACTAGTAATCGGACCATCGTCATGCACTGCATATGGTGGTCGATCTCTCAGTATCTGCATGATAAGGTCATCAGTATCAGAATCCTCCTCCACTATGGAAGGCTTTCTTGCTTCCTTACTTTCAGACGAACCTTTATCTGACTTTCTAGTCGATTTCTTTCCTTCCGTCTCATCTTCCTGCGTAATTACTGGAAACAACTTAACATCCTGCAATGTCACTGCTCTCCATTTCTTCTGCTCCCAATCCCATCTTGCCTCTGCTAGTGACTTCTCTACCTTTTTCACTCTCCGCTAAAATTTCATTTGCTGTTGCTGTCTGGCTACCATTTTCCAAACCGCTAATGCCTCAAATTATGCTGGTCTCGGAAGGGGCTTCGATTCACATAGCGGCATCCGCAATTGCTCCAAAATTCTCAAATTGAACGTCCCATTCTCGGGAAACACTAAGCTCCCATTTTTTGCTGTCAACTCGCACCACTGCTTCAACCAAAGACATGGCGCAACACCTCGCTCCTCCATTATAATGTATGCCGGAGTATTCTCTGGTGGTGTAGGCTCACCTCCGCTTACTTTAATGTAGATATCTCCCTTTAGGGCACTTTTTAACACCTTGAAAAACTTAGGTGGTCATTACAACCGTGGCGGACGGTGATAAAGCGGCAGTGAGACCGCCAACAGGCCGGCGGAAAAAAATGTGCAATTACAACCGTGGCGGAAACCGCCAACAAAGACAGCCAGTTTAACACTCCGACCGCCATGGCGGTACAAACAAACAGCGCGGCGGTCACCGCCAACAGACAGGCGGAGGACAATGTACCGCCCACACTATTATGACAGGCCAATCTGCCACCTTTTCCGGGGCGTATTCACCACGGATAAAAACACAGCGGAAACAGGAATTCCGAAGGAAAAATGCTCACCTCTACACACCCCACGAGGAACGAGGACACCATGGACCCGGAACTCCAAATTCTACCTGCGATAGTCTTCCTGCTCCTCTACCAGGAGCACGAACGCCGGCGGCGAAGACAACGGTGAGTACTGCACCGATGACACAGGGGGGGGGAGGGAAAAAACAGGGACACACACACGCAACACCCCAACCCACTACAACACACACACTAATGCATATTAATACATCACAGTTACAACCCCCAAACCCCCCGGAAGAATGCAAAGACAATAGAAAATGAGTGTAACCTTTGTAGTATATTAAAATCAAGTAGGTAGAAATATATATATATAAACCATTTACAAAATATATACCAAGCATAGTAGTCCAGGTAGTGCTCCAGTTAAGTCCGTGGAACACTGGGACCACACGGTATGGGCGAGGCCCACACAAGATCCCCGACCATGACGGAGAGAACACTGCAGGGGCATCAGACAGCAACTAAACAGGCACCTCAGGGGGAGGGAAAGGGGGGGCACCTCTGCCCCTTGAGTGCACAACGCCAAATCCACGAGGGGGCCACATGCCCACTGTCACATCCTGGGGAGTGCAAAGCCACAGTCCCTCAAGTCTCCACAGTGGGTGGGTTGCCCACTGTTCCATCCTGGGGAGTGCAAAGCCACAGTCTCTCAAGTCTCTACAGTGGGAGGGTTGCCCACTGATTGGTCCTGGGGAGTGCAAAGCCACAGTCTCTCAAGTCTCTACAGTGGGTGGGTTGCCCACTGCTTTATCCTGGGGAGTGCAAAGCCACAGTCTCTCAAGTCTCTACAGTGGGTGACTTGCCCACTGTTCCATCCTGGGGAGTGCAAAGCCACAGTCTCTCAAGTCTCTACAGTGTCTCTACAGCTTGCCTCTACAGCTTGCCCACTGTTCCATCCTGGGGAGTGCAAAGCCACAGTCTCTCAAGTCTCTACAGTGGGTGGGTTGCCCACTGTTACATCCTGGGGAGTGCAAAGCCACAGTCTCACAAATCTCTACAGTGGGTGGGTTGCCCACTGTTCCATCCTGGGGAGTGTAAAGCCACAGTCTCTCAAGTGGATGACAGTCTCCACTGATTCTGGAGGGGGCATCGTGCCCAGAGTGCTTCATCCTGCTAAGGACAGAGGTAGTGGATTACAGTCTCCACTGGTTCTGGAGGGGGCATGGTGCCCAGAGTGCTTGATTCACCCCGTGATGGACTCAGTAGCGTCAGTGCCCTTGCCGCTCATGGGCCAGCGGTGCTTGAGACGGCGGTGCCCTGTTCAGCGGTGCTTGAGACGGCGGTACCCTGTTCAGCGGTGCTTGAGGCGGCGGTGCCCTGTTCAGCAGTGCTTCATGGCCCAGCGGGGCTTGTGCTGGCGGTCCTTCATGGCCCAGCGGGGCTTGTGCTGGCGGTGGCCTCCTGGGCAGCTGGGCTTGTGCTGGCGGTGGCCTCCTGGGCAGCTGGGCTTGTGCTGGCGGTGGCCTCCTGGGCAGCTGGGCTGGTGCTGGCGGTGGCCTCTTGGGCAGCTGGGCTTGTGCTGGCGGTGGCCTCCTGGGCAGCTGGGCTGGTGCTGACAGTGGCCTCCTGGGCAGCGGGGATGATGGCGGTCTTCTCCGCCGTGCTGTTCTTCCCAAACTTGCCGGGTTTCTTGTGGCCCTTCCCCACCTTGGAAGGTGTCACAGCTGACTCCACACTCCCACCGGGACCCCTGGGAGCGGCTTTGGTGGCTGGAGTCTTCCCCCTCTCCCGCCGGGCACTGGCCAACTTCTAATGCTTCACAGGTGGGGGACTGTCTGTGCTGTGGCTCCGTGCCACACTGGCTGCCCTGGTGGCCGGTGCACTCCAGATTCCGGTGACTACAGGCACCACTGGTCCCGGAGATGTTGTGGCTGAGGTGCTAGTTCGGGACCTAGGAGACGGACGGGGTGGGGGAGGTGTTAGAAAGAGGTCAAGGTTAGACAAGAAAAGTCTTTTTGACACACTGGGACGTGTAGCTGGAGGGGGTTTGGGAGTGGAGGAAGAGGTGGTGGTTGTAGGAGGTGTTCGTTGCTGACTCTGGGTGAAGGTGCATGCGCTGGAGGTTGTCGAGAGGTGGATGGCTGTTGGGTGGGTGTGTGCCTGCATTTGTGTATCTTGGGAGGGGGCGTCACAGACACAGAGGGAGAGGACACAAGGGACGTGTGAATGGTAGTGGGGGTGGTGACTGCACATGAGCGGGGTGTGGTGGTGGGTGTGCGGGAGAGGGACGTAGTGGCTGTAGAGGTAGTGCATGCAGGTGTGAGTGTAGACGAGACAGGGAGGGAGGAGGGAGACGTGGAGGAGGGGGACACAGTGGAGGCAGTGGATGTTGGTGTGTCTGCATGTGTGTGATGCTTGCGTGAGTGCCTGCGGGATGTGTGGTGCTTATGTTTGCCTGAGCTTCCCTTGTGTGTTGACGTGTGTGCATGCTGGTCTGTAGGTGTGCTTGGAATAGGCTGAGGTACAGGGGATTGGGTCTGGGTGGAGGAAGTTGGAGGGGGAGGCTAGACACAGGGACAATGGCTGCCATCAGTGCTGAGGCCAGAGTCTGAAAAGCTCGCTGAAGGGTCGCCTGACCAGAATGAATGCCCTCCAGGAATGCATTGGTTTGTTGCAACTGCCTTTCCACACCCTGAATGGCATTCAAAATGGTAGACTGCCCAACACTGAGGGACCTGAGGAGGTCAATGGCCTCCTCACTGAGGGCAGCAGGGGTGACAGGGGCAGGGCCTGAGGTGCCTGTGGCGAAGGTGATGCCCACCCTCCCGGGTGAGCGGGCACGGGGTGAAGGCTGAGGGGCTGCTGGGAGGGCGGTGCTGGAAGGGGGGGTGGCGGCTGTACCTGTAGATGGGGTGGCACAGATGTTGCCGCCACCACAAGGGAGCTCCCATCAGAGGACGAGTCCGTGTCACTGGTCCCAGCTCCTGTCCCCACAGTGGAGCTCCCCCCGCCCTCCATCCCACTGGTGAACTCCGAGTCCGTAGTGTGGCCCTCCATGGCCATGTGGGATGCAGCACCCTGGTGCTCCGGTGCCACTGCTCCTCCGCCTGATGATGCTAATGCACACAAGAACAGGGAGACCACAAAAAGGGGGGGATGACAGAAGAAAAACATGTTGAGTGCATGCATTACCGCTACCGTTGGCGGACACAACAGACACAGAAGCCCCCTGCACTACGCAGCGCTTGGGGCCCACTCTTCAATCCCTGGGAAATGGCCTGCAAGGCTATGGACGACATCTGCACACATAGATGACACAGGGGCATGACTAGGTGTACTTGGCACTCTACAGAGCCACATGGGCTGCCTAACGGAGGGACCTTGCCTACAGAACTCCCCTGGCCTAGGGAAACCCACAGCCCACCTCCCCCACCCAGACCCCTCCACTGCGCGCAAAGTCAGCAGAATGACAGTGTACTCACCCCCTTGTGGCTGCTGTGATGCCCTCAAGTGCCCATCCAACTCCAGGTAGGCCACCGACAGGATCCTGAACATCAGGGGGGTCATGGTGCGACGGGCACCCCTCCCACGTTGGGAGGCCATCCCCAGCTGAGCCTCTGCCGTCTTCTGGCTCCCGCGGCGAATGTCCTCCCATCTTTTCCGGCAGTGGGTGCTCCGTCTGTGGTAGACCCCCAGGGTCCGGACGTCCTTGGCGATGGCACGCCAAATATGATTTTTCTGGTGGGCGCTGACCTACATGAATTGTACAGGGGGAAGTTATTTCCAACTGCACCGTCAAAGTGATTGGCCCCCATCCCTACCCTTGCCATGTGGCACATGCATTCACCGTCGTTTCATGCACGCCGCACTCTCCCCCCTTCCTTCTTACATCCATCCCTCTCCACACAGGCATAGCCCATACATCATGCTCCCAGTGTACTTACCTGTTTGTCTGGAGGACCGTAGAGTAGCGTGTACTGGGGAGGACCCCGTCCACGAGTTTCTCCAACTCCTCCAATGTGAAGGCAGGGGCCCTTTCCCCAGACACTCGAGCCATTGTCTCTTCCAGACCGAGGTCCCAGCAGCACTTGCAGTGTAGGTCCTCTCCTGTCAAAGATCAGGTACCGAGTGATTGCACAGATAGAAAATGGCGGTCACGTCCGCGGCGGTGCGTACCGTCACCGCCGGCGTACATCGTCATTGCCTCTTGGGACCCATAGTGTCCAATGTTAACCAATGCAGCATTGCGGCGCGGTCTTCGGCCGCCTACCGCGATGGTGTACAACGCCAGCGCAGTTACCTCACATCCCATTGTCCCACTTTAGAGGTCAGGCAGCCGACATTTCAGGGGCCCACATTGCTTCATTTTCAACTGCGTCACACATACCTAGGCCTAGACTCAACACACATACAGGCCACTTTTTGAGTATTAATGGTGTTCTGTGTAAGCTGTGGGTACGTACCTCTGAGCTGTTTGACTCTGTGCTTGCTGTTGTCCTTCATAGGCACCGTCCGCTGGGACATGTGAGGAGATGGCGACATCCTGCGGTGTACCGACCGTTGGTGGACCTGTCGACAATGGGGGAAAGACATGTGATTATAACATACAGGCTTGACCATGCCACAATCCAGGAACTGTGTACCCAGTTGGAGCCAGACCTGATGTCAGCTATCCGCCATCCCACAGGAATCCCCCCTCAAGTGCAAGTGTTTTCAGTGCTCCATTTCCTTGCAAGTGGGTCATTTCAAACAACAGTGGCCATAGCATCAGGGATGTCCCAACCTATGTTTTCCAACGTGTTGTCCAGAGTGTTGTCTGCCCTTCTGAAACACATGCGGAGCTACATTGTTTTCCCTCAGGTGGAGGATTTGCCTACAGTGAAAGGTGATTTCTATGCTCTGGGACATA
The DNA here is from genome assembly GCF_031143425.1 of Pleurodeles waltl. Classification (NCBI taxonomy): domain Eukaryota; kingdom Metazoa; phylum Chordata; class Amphibia; order Caudata; family Salamandridae; genus Pleurodeles; species Pleurodeles waltl. The sequence goes on along the minus strand of NC_090445.1, from coordinate 1,150,133,571 downwards.
TCCAAAACATCATAGGTGCCATTGATGGGACCCATGTGGCTTTGGTCCCCCCCCACAGGAGTGAACAGGTGTACAGAAACCAGAAGAGTTATCATTCGATGAATGTACAGATGGTATGTTTGACAGACCAGTACACCTCCCATGTAAATGCCATGTTCCCTGGCTCAGTGCATGACGCCTACATCCTGCGGAATAGCAGCATCCCTTTGTGTGTGGCTATTAGGTGAGCACCTGGAAGCTAGTCAGTGGAAATGGTTGTCTGGGTCTGGGGATATCCCTCAAGGTTAGTGTGTGTCTAACAGTTGTCCCTCGCCATTTGCAGGTGACTCTGGTTACCCCAACCTGTCATGGTTACTGACCCCAGTGAGGAATCCCAGGACAAGGGCAGAGGAACGCTACAATGAGGCCCATGAGCGAACTAGGAGGGTGATTGAACGGACCTTCGGTCTCCTGAAGGCCAGGTTCCGGTGCCTCCATGTGACAGGTGGATCCCTATTCTACTCACCAAAGAAGGTGTGCCAGATCATTGTGGCCTGCTGTATGCATCACAACTCGGTTTTGCGACGACAGGTGCCTTTTCTACAGGAGGATGGTCCAGATGGCGGTGTTGTGGCAGCTGTGGAGCCTGTGGACAGTGAAGACGAGGAAGCAGAGGAAGAAGACATGAACAACAGGGACTCAGTGATCCAGCAATATTTCCATTGAGACACAGGTAAGAAGACAGACCTGCCTACTACATGTACTTAAACACTACTGCCTCTCTACTGTCTGTCATATTCACCCAGTGTTTGGTCACTGAGTTGTCACTTTCCCATACGATTTCACAGATGTGGGTCCCACAGTGTGACATCTGCTTTGATTCCTCATGGACAAGAGCTGTGTGACATAGGTATGTTGACATTACATTTGATTGAACATTTTGCCACTGTAATTGCTAATACACTATTTCGAAATCACAGACAGACTCCAGATTGTTTTGTGCTTTAATTGTGTTTATTTAAGTGCTCAATATTGGAGGGGGTAGTAAAATGGAGAGGGGTGATGGTGGAGGAATGTCCATGGCAGAGTCCAGTCTATTAGTTTCACAGGTGCATTGTCCAAAGGGGCATAGGAAGTGGAGCTGGGGCAGTTTAAGTATGGACAGGGTGAAAAAGTGGGACAGTAGGATGACAATCAGGGTGGTCTCATTTCTTGGCGGGGGTCTTGGCATCGTTCTCTGTCTTGTTCCTGGATCTCAGGGACCATTTGCAAGGTGGTTCTCCCTCTGCAGGGGGTGGGGTGCTGGTGTGGTGGTCCTGTGGCGGGGCGTCCTGTCCACTAGCGCCGGCGGAGGTGGTGGGCAGGTCATCGTCCAGGCTAGTGTCAGGGGCCCCTTGTTGTGCCACAGTGTCCCTCCTGGTGTTCACGAGTTCCTTCAGCACCCCTACGATGGTGCCCAGGGTGGAGTTGATGGTTCTGAGTTCCTCCCTGAAGCCCATATACTGTTCCTCCTGCAGGCGCTGGTTCTCCTGAAACTTGGCCAGTACCGTTGCCATCGTCTCCTGGGGGTGGTGGTAGGCTCCCATGATGGAGGAGAGGGCCTCGTGGAGATTGGGTTCCCTTGGCCTGTCCGCCCCCTGTCGCACAGCAGCCCCCCCATTTCCCCTGTGTTCCTGGGCCTCCGTCCCCTGGACCATGTGCCCACTACCACTGCCCCCAGGTCCCTGTTGTTGTTGGGGTGGTGGGTTAGCCTGGGTTACCTGTAGTGGTGGACACACAGCTGATTGACGTGTCCTGGGGACGGAGGTATGGGCCCGCAGGGTGGGTGCTGTGCTGGTGTTTCCAGAGGGGGGAAGCTCTGTAGTGGCCTGTGACTGTGTCAGGGGAACCGACTGTCCCGAGGTCCCCGATGGGCCAGGCTGGTCATCTAGATCCAAATGGACAGAGGTGCTGTCATCACTGTGGGCCTCTTCTGTTGGTGGTGTGGACATGTGTGGACCCTCCTGTCCGGTGACATTGGGTAGGGGTCCTGCAGGGGTATAAAAGGATGGTTATTACATCTGTGTGTGGCATGGTGTGCAATGGGTGGGTGACCGTGTACCCCAGTGCTTGCATTCCTGTGTGGGGGCTTGTGTGATGATGGTTTAGGGGGGTGTTTGGGTATGTGTAGTGGGCATGCTTTAGTGATGGGTGTCCATGCTTTGTTGTTGCATGCAGGGCTTGCTGTTGGGATGTGTGGTTTGTGATGTTGGGACATTTGTGAGGAGTAGGAGTGCTGGGGGTGAGGGTGAGGGTGGGGGTATATGCTGGCATGCAGGTAGGTTGGGGGATGTAATAGTTAAGATTTGTCTTACCAGAGTCCATTCCTCCACCTACTCCTGCGAGGCCCTTACGATGCAGAATCGCCAAGACCTGCTCCTCCCATGCTGTTAGTTGTGGGGAGGAGGTGGGGGTCCGCCACCAGTCCGCTGAACCACCAGGTGGTGTCTTGAGACCACGGAAAGCACCTTCCCCCGTAGGTCGTTCCACCTCTTCCTGATGTCCTCCCGATTTCTTGGATGTTGTCCCACTGGGTTGACCCTGTCCACTATTCTTCGCCATAGCTCCATCTTCCTAGCAATAGAGGTGTGCTGCACCTGTGATCCGAATAGCTGTGGCTCTACCCGGACGATTTCCTCCACCATGACCCTGAGCTCCTCCTCCGAGAACCTGGGGTGTCTTTGCCATGCCATGGGGTGGTGTAGGTGATGTGTGGGGTTGAGTGTGTGGTGATAAGTGTGCTGATATGTAGTGGTGTGTTGTGTGAGGTGCGTGGAAGTTCTGTGGGTGATGGTGTTGTGTGCCTGTGCATGCTGGTGTTCTTGCTGGTGCTGTCTCTCTCTGGCTTTCATTCATGAATTGTTGTCATAAGGGTTTGTGGGTGATGTGGGTGTGTGTTTTACGTTGTATTGGGTGTGTGGGAGTGGTGTGTGTATGTGTATCAGGTGTGTGTATTTCGATTTGTCCAATGTGGCTGTGTTTTGGAGATGTGTGTGTATTTTGAGCGCAGCGGTGTGTACCGCCAATGGAATACCGCGGTTGAAAGACCGCCGCGTGGATTCGTGTGTCGTGATAGTGTGGGCGTATTTCTCTAACCGTGACGGTGGAGGTTTTGTTTTCGCCAGTTTATCACTGACCTTTGTTGTGGCGGACTAGTGTGGGTGTCTAGATTTTGGCGGATTCTGAAATGTGCGTCATAATAGCTTTGGCGGAATTCCGCGGCGGTGTGTTGGCGGTTTTCTGCACGGCGGTAAGCGGGATTTACCGCCAATGTTGTAATGAGGGCCTTAATCTTTTCTACTTTTGTGTATTCAATATCGGATCAGGAAATGACTTTTACTCACAAGATACCTTTCACCCATGTTCTTAACCAATTGCCTCTCACGGATGGCTGCCAATCCGTGCGCAACCCTTCTCTCTAACTGACCTACCCCAGCGCGGCTTCAGTGATGGCACACACACACACACTGCGGATGACAAAGTCTTGCGGCTTGTCCTCATAAACTTTAGTTCACACAAAACTAATGCAAATTATTGTGAGCACTAACCAAAATCCAATAACCAAAAACAAATCTGCTGGTTTACTACAGGAAGGTAACTCAATCGCTTCAGAAACCTTACAGATTTTCACTGATGGCCCTTTTGCTCATGCAGCTATTCCTCTTTCTTGGTCTCCCAGATTTGCAAGCAAAATCTGACCCGCAAACTTTGCACTGAACTGATCAACGGGCCTGTCCTCGTGCACACAGGACTCGCCAAATCTCAGTCAAAATATTTCTCTCGCTCACTTTTACAGACACACCAACTTGTTGACCACGCCCAATCAACCTACTAAACCAAACAGATTACAACATATAACCAAGTGTCTCATACACTTTTTCAATATACTCCGGAGTCTTAGACCACGCAGGGTCCATACATCAACAACCACAATTTTTTAGCACAAAGCGCCACACACATATGAAGGTCAACGACTTCCCTACTCCCATACTGTGGGGTACGCACACTCCTACTAAAACCTCATCTGGAGTACGCAAACTCCCTAAACTCCCTCGCATACGTCACAATTCACCTGCGATTTGCATAAGCTGTGCAGGCGCAACCTATTCTCTCTCACTCTATCTATGGAACGCCAAGAACATACCCAACGCTACTAGCAGGATCCAGGATCTGGGAAAGTCATCTCTGGGCTTAAGGGAACATCATTCTCTCTACAAATGCCATTTTGAAAAACAAAATACAAACCTCAATAATACTAAATTCTCGTACGGATCAATCCTCAAACTATTACCATAACTGGGAGCACCTATCCATCGGTCTCCCAAGACAACTGTCAATACCTGTCCCTCAGTATCGAACACCCATGGCAAGGCCCTATAGAAACTAACCATAAGTCTGCTACCATAGCTGCTGACTCGCCGGTCCTTGATAAGTAAACTTACAAGGGGACGTGCATAGGTCAATTAACCTTTTGATTTGTATAGAGTGCTCTAACCATACTTTCGATATGGAATCAGAGATCAATACATAATAGTCAATAACCAATTAGTCAATTAAACAATCAATGAAGTCAGAAATTTTCACACCCCATTACCTTTCAGTCATGAATATCCACACCTTTAGGTATAAGTTTAGTAATTTTATTCCCTATTCATTAACAATGCTAAGTCATGAATTTTTAATCATCAACTCTTAATCAGATCAATTCTAATAATATTTGTTAATCAGCAAGTCGCAGAAGACGTGACCTAATCAAAGCTTGAATCAAAAGACATTTTAAGGCATCAACATAAAACATTAACAAAACCCACTTCAAGAAGATAATGACATCCATTAAATTCAGCAAGATAGTTTGTCAAACCATTTGTCCCTGTAATTTGTCAGTTGTCATGTAAATAACCTCAACTAACTCTAATTAGCATCTGCATGTGGGGCTTCATGCAAAACAATTTAGAACACAAATTTTGGTAAACATCTACCTAAGGAAAAAACGAGTCAGCACAGTTGGTACCTAGAAAGAAAAGGCATAAAAATGCAATTCAGTCATTGTCATATCTACCTATCCTATCTACCAAGCAGAATCAGTCTTCGTCCTCAGGTCATCAGTCGATCAGCAACGCATCAGGCTCTCAGTCAGAGAGTATGAACCCAATGACAGAATCTCAAATCTCCTCTTCTCAACATCGCCTCACAAAATCAGGATAACTCTCTCTCAGGTCTTAAATCTGGTCTCCTCTGTCACGTTGTTATAGCAAAGTTCCCAAACCATCCCTGATTTCCAATTGGTCAATTAATTGTGCATTATTACTCTACCCAATAAGTTCCCTTTACCAAAACTATGAATTCTAATATTTCACAATTCACATGTCGTTGATTGGTCAGCTTTACTATGTTCTCATCATCCAGCTTGTTAGGTATCGAAATAGTTGCATCTTCGTCTCCCGTCAGTGTCTTCATTGTTCGCGTCTTGGGAAAGTATATCTCATGCACGTTACACATTATTAGTTACATTGCTAGAGACATCATCTCCTGTCCATCGGTTCTCACTGAAAAACTTATTCTAAGCGTTTTATTAAAACAATGAGCATTTCACAGTTAGTTCACTCTGTCAGCATTGTTTTCATTAAACGCCAAGAAATACAGCTTCTGCATGAGGCCTGGCAAATCTGGGCCAAGACACTCGCTAAGTTAAGGCCTACAATGAATAAGCATGAGCATAATTCATAACCCTTAATATGACATATTATTACATTGATCTGATACATTTTCAATATTTCATATAGATTAATCATTAATTAGTACATTTCGTGAACACTGATGGCCAATCTCCGAGGTCAAAATTTCAAACGTGCACATTATTTTCTATGTTATTCATTTTTCTACTTAAGTCATTATTCAAAATACATAAGCATTCATTAAAAATTTCTAATTAAGACATCTGTGTTAGCATTAGAAAGATATTTATATTGTTATTAAGGGAGTTGCCTTCATGGAGTTGCCTTCATGGAACTCACTGTCCCAACCTTCAGCTGACTACTCTGCTACGTGAGGACAGGCCAATGCTATTGCCGTGTTCTTAAGTGCTCACCATCCCCTGCAACATGGGACACACATGGGAAGCGTGTCCGGGCAAAGACCAAGCCAAGAGCGGGCCTACCTGCACCTGCAGACATACAAGGCTGGGAGCTCCGTCTGTAGGCCCTGCTATCAGGGGTCAACTTATGCTTGTGCTTGTCAAGTCCGTCCTATCACCCGTTGACCGTTCGATCCCAGTGCTGCATTTACTGGGGTAGGTTCCTACTCCCCAGTTCCTGCAGGTGGATTCACGGGAATCAATAGACAACCTGGGTGATATATCTGGAGATAAAGGACGGTGTGAGTTTATGTCCCCTGGTTGAAGACTTATGGACACACCTGGTAATTCTGTAAGGCTATCTATTACTGAGGTCCTGAGGTGATCTCTGGAGATCTTTTTGATAAGATAGGAAAACAGAAACTACCTGGTTAGCCTGCGGGTAAAGCCATAAAACCATTAAAAGTTGATAATGTAATAACTAATTATTTTACAGAAGCAATGGGTCTGATAGAGGGTGAAATAGTTAATGCTAAAGGAAGGATTGGTGGCCACTCATAGAGCTTTGTGTAATATGATAGCTGATGTTGCTGGTGAGTGTGTAACAACAGTTAACGAGCAGCCCGGCATATCAAATGAAACCTCTGCCTTTGACACTCAAAATGGTATAGCCGGGCCATGTGAGTCTACAGCCCCCCAGTGAGATAACAGAAATTTCAACCACTAATGAGCTAATCTCTCCCCCGCACAAAATGCAGGCACCATGTTAAAAACACATCCACTAGATCCAAGGAAAATACAAAAGTGTACAAGGGAACTGGAAGTAATGAGAATGGAGCCACATCCCAAAGTCTGACTTCTCGCAGTCCCTGCGATCTCTAGAGGACTGGTAAATTTCTTTTTTTTTCCTCATATTTCTTTTAGCACTTCCATAATAGCCAGACCCAATACATATCTAGATCCTGTTTGAACCAGATAAGGACCAGCCTTGCCCGGAAGACCCTTCGTGGAACGGCAAAAATAACTGTGCATCAGCTGTACCTTGAGAGGAAATAATCATTGGACAATATACTCAAGCACTAAAATGAATGCTCATGTTTGGAGAAAACCAGCTCACCCATGGTTGCCATAATGTAGATTTTCCTAGTAATTTATGACGGAAAGTCTTAATTTTATTAAAGACACGGAGGCGAGTATTATGCTTCTCTAACTTGCTTTATTTTAAATAGCAGCAGTCAAGAAAACTACAACTCCCATGGGGCTTAACAATCTAAAAACCAATGGGAGAAGAACAGAAAGGAACAGTTGCACCAATCACCATACACGGTCCTACGTAACCACTAAGCTTGACTGCGACTAGCCCTCTTTCTTGATGCGAGGGTTTAGTCTGTGCGTGAAAACAACGGAAAAATAGTCAAAATGATTGCAACTGCCAGGATCAAAGAACAAAGTTCCTGAAGAAAGTGCAGGCAAAAGAAGAGACGAGGAGAAAGTCGAGAGACGTTCGGGGAATTCCGCTGTAGCGAAGCCTGGAGTTCTGAAGGAGCGTACGAGCTCGGTATAACCAGGGTCCGATCAGGTAGCTGGTTGCGATGTTGAGGATGTTGCTGTGAGGGAGGGAAAAAAGACAAAAATTAGGAAAAATTTGTCCCACTTGAGGCGGGATAATACTCGCCTCTGTGTCTTTAATAAAATTAAGACTTTCCGTCATAAATTACTAGGAAAATCTACATTTTATGTCAAGAACAGAGGCTCTTATTATGCTTTTTTAAAGCATATTAATCACTACAGAAGTTGCAGTATGTACAGGTTTACAATAAAATGTTCTGAACACATTGTCGTTAGACCAATCGGCTGATCTCAGAATGTCCTCCAAGCTAGAACCAACCCAAAAGGCCTTGGAGGCCATCGCACCCCTAGTGGAATGAGCCCCAAAAACAGAGGTATCTATACCTGCCAGAGACATAACCCAGCGAACCCATCTGGCAAGCGTAGCCAAAGAAACAGGTTTGTGGGGTTTGCGAAAGGAAATGAGCAACTGGGAAGAGGAAGATGTTCTGAGGTCAGCCGTGCATTCTTCGTAACATTTAAGACATTGTCCAATGCATAACTTAGGTTGATTGGGAAAATATGGGTAAAGTACTGTATGTAAATTAGATTTTGTGCGTTTATGAACTGAAAATAATACACCTGAATGGGCAAATTGTTGAGAAGAAACATCCAGAGCACGAACATCAGATAAACGTTTGATAGAAACTAGGCAGAGTAACATGGTGAGTTTGGCAGAAAGCATTTTTAAAGACAACTCATAATTATCTTGCCAAGATAAAAACAAATTCAGTACTACATTCACATCCCACAATTTTGAGTATTTGGGTAGCGGAGGAAAAGAAAATGTTACTCCCTTTAACAGGCGACAAAGAAGGGGATGTTCCCCTACAGGTTTTCCATTGATCTGATCATGGTGCATAGAAATCGCTGATCGGTATAGATTAATCGTCCAGTATGACTTACCTGAGCCAGCTTGCGCCGCCAAGAAATTAATGACATAATTTATATCTGCTGAAACTGCATCGAGGTCCTTTCCCACACACCAGCTAGACCAAAGCGACCAGGCAGACCTATATGCCTTTCTGGTACCCGGGGCCCAGGCTTTGCTGATGAGGTCCGCAGCTTCATCCGAAATCGGGATGGAAGGTCTGTAGGAGGCTGGACTGGCTTGTAGTGAGTACCGAGGGGTACTTGCACCTTGCACCAGGCCCAGTTATCCCTTATTACTGTATAGGGTGTCTAGCAGCTTAGGCTGATAGATAATGGTAGCTTAGCAGAGCAGCTTAGGCTGAACTAGGAGACGTGTGAAGCTACTACAGTACCACAAGTGTCACTTGCACAATATCATAAGAAAACACAATACACAGTTATACTAAAAATAAAGGTACTTTATTTTTATGACAATATGCCAAAGTATCTTAGAGTGTACCCTCAGTGAGAGGATAGGAAATATACACAAGATATATATACACAATAGCAAAAATATGCAGTATAGTCTTAGAAAACAGTGCAAACAATGTATAATTACAATAGGATGCAATGGAGACACATAGGGATAGGGGCAACACAAACCATATACTCCAAAAGTGGAATGCGAACCACGAATGGACCCCAAACCTATGTGACCTTGTAGAGGGTCGCTGGGACTATTAGAAAATAGTGAGAGTTAGAAAATTAGCCCTCCCCAAGACCCTGAAAAGTGAGTGCAAAGTGCACTAAAGTTCCCCTAAGGACAAAGAAGTCGTGTTAGAGGAATAATGAAGGAAAGACACAAACCAACAATGCAACAACTGTGGATTTCCAATCTAGGGTACCTGTGGAACAAGGGGACCAAGTCCAAAAGTCACAAGCAAGTCGGAGATGGGCAGATGCCCAGGAAATGCCAGCTGCGGGTGCAAAGAAGCTTCTACTGGACAGAAGAAGCTGAGGTTTCTGCAGGAACGAAAAGGGCTAGAGACTTCCCCTTTGGTGGACGGATCCCTCTCGCCGTGGAGAGTTATGCAGAAGTGTTTTCCCGCCGAAAGAACGCCAACAAGCCTTGCTAGCTGCAAATCGTGCGGTTAGCATTTTTGGACGCTGCTGTGGCCCTGGGGAGACCAGGAGGTCGCAAATTGGACCAGGAGAGAGAGAGGACGTCGAGCAAGACAAGGAGCCCTCTCAGCAGCAGGTAGCACCCAGAGAAGTGCCAGAAACAGGCACTACGAGGATGCGTGAAACTGTGCTCACCCGAAGTCGCACAAAGAAGTCCCACGTCGCCGGAGAACAACTTAGGAGGTCGTGCAATGCAGGTTAGAGTGCCGTGGACCCAGGCTGGACTGTGCACAAAGGATTTCCGCCGGAAGTGCACGGAGGCCAGAGTAGCTGCAAAAGTCGCGGTTCCCAGCAATGAAGTCTAGCGAGGTGAGGCAAGGACTTACCTCCACCAAACTTGGACTGAAGAGTCACTGGACTGTGGGAGTCACTTGGACAGAGTTGCTGGATTCGAGGGACCTCGCTCGTCGTGCTGAGAGGAGACCCAAGGGACCGGTAATGCAGCTTTTTGGTGCCTGCGGTTGCAGGGGGAAGATTCCGTCGACCCACAGGAGATTTCTTCGGAGCTTCTAGTGCAGAGAGGAGGCAGACTACCCCCACAGCATGCACCACCAGGAAAACAGTCGAGAAGGCGGCTGGATCAGCGTTACAGAGTTGCAGTAGTCATCTTAGCTACTTTGTTGCAGGTTTGCAGGCTTCCAGCGAGGTCAGCAGTCGATTCCTTGGCAGAAGGTGAAGAGAGAGATGCAGAGGAACTCGGATGAGCTCTTGCATTCGTTATCTAAAGTTTCCCCAGAGACAGAGACCCTAAATAGCCAGAAAAGAGGGTTTGGCTACTTAGGAGAGAGGATAGGCTAGCAACACCTGAAGGAGCCTATCACAAGGAGTCTCTGACGTCACCTGGTGGCACTGGCCACTCAGAGCAGTCCAGTGTGCCAGCAGCACCTCTGTTTCCAAGATGGCAGAGGTCTGGAGCACACTGGAGGAGCTCTGGACACCTCCCAGGGGAGGTGCAGGTCAGGGGAGTGGTCACTCCCCTTTCCTTTGTCCAGTTTCGCGCCAGAGCAGGGCTAAGGGGTCCCCTGAACCGGTGTAGACTGGCTTATGCAGAATTGGGCACATCTGTGCCGAAGAAAGCATTTCCAGAGGCTGGGGGAGGCTACTCCTCCCCTGCCTTCACACCATTTTCCAAAGGGAGAGGGTGTCACACCCTCTCTCAGAGGAAGTTCTTTGTTCTGCCATCCTGGGCCAGGCCTGGCTGGACCCCAGGAGGGCAGATGCCTGTCTGAGGGGTTGGCAGCAGCAGCAGCTGCAGTGAAACCCCAGGAAGGGCAGTTTGGCAGTACCAGGGTCTGTGCTACAGACCACTGGGATCATGGGATTGTGCCAACAATGCCAGGATGGCATAGAGGGGGCAATTCCATGATCATAGACATGTTACATGGCCATATTCGGAGTTACCATTGTGAAGCTACATATAGATAGTGACCTATATGTAGTGCACGCGTGTAATGGTGTCCCCGCACTCACAAAGTCAGGGAAATTGGCCCTGAACAATGTGGGGGCACCTTGGCTAGTGCCAGGGTGCCCTCACACTAAGTAACTTTGCACCTAACCTTTACCAGGCAAAGGTTAGACATATAGGTGACTTATAAGTTACTTAAGTGCAGTGTAAAATGGCTGTGAAAATAACGTGGACGTTATTTCACTCAGGCTGCAGTGGCAGGCCTGTGTAAGAATTGTCAGAGCTCCCTATGGGTGGCAAAAGAAATGCTGCAGCCCATAGGGATCTCCTGGAACCCCAATACCCTGGGTACCTCAGTACCATATACTAGGGAATTATAAGGGTGTTCCAGTAAGCCAATGTAAATTGGTAAAATTGGTCACTAGCCTGTTAGTGACAATTTGAAAGAAATGAGAGAGCATAACCACTGAGGTTCTGGTTAGCAGAGCCTCAGTGAGACAGTTAGGCACCACACAGGGAACACATACATATAGGCCACAAACTTATGAGCACTGGGATCCTGACTAGCAGGGTCCCAGTGACACATAACAAACATACTGAAAACATAGGGTTTTCACTATGAGCACTGGGCCCTGGCTAGCAGGATCCCAGTGAGACAGTGAAAACACCCTGACATACACTCACAAACAGGCCAAAAGTGGGGGTAACAAGGCTAGAAAGAGGCTACTTTCTCACAAGGTCGGGAAGTCCCGACACCTTCCATGCCGAGAGCTGAAGCGTGTTGTTGACGACAAGGGGATGAGGATTCCCCCGTGGGTCCAAAAGAAGAGAAGGGAATGAAGGGAGAAGAAGGGGGGAATCGATTGCTAATTCCAATAGAGGTGGAAACCACATTTGCGACTGCCAGAAAGGGACTACTAGCACTGATGTGGCTTTCTGGCGCCTGATCTGGGCCAATACCCTGGTGATCATTAAGAAAGGAGGAAACGCATAATTGATCGCTTGGGACCAGTCTTGTAGGAAAGCGTTGGAGGCCAAAGCGGCAGGGTCTGGGTGCCAACTGAAAAAGAGGGGTAACTGGGAGTTGAGACGGGAAGCGAAGAGGTCTATGGCAAAAGAGCCCCATTTGTGAAGTATAGAACGGAAAACTGAGGGATGAAGTTTCCAATCGCTGTAGTCCCTGAGGAAGCGAGAGTGCCAGTCCGCCGTCTGGTTGAGGGAGCCTGGGAGATATTCTGCTGGGAGGGACATCTCGTTGAGGAGGCAATACTCCCAAAGACTTTTTGCGAGGTCTGCTAGGGGCTTCGATCTGGTTCCTCCGAGATGGTTAATGTAACAGACAGCCAAAACATTGTCCATGCGGAGGAGGATGGTACACTGCACCCTGTCCTTTGCTAGGCTTTTGATTGCAAAAGAGCCTGCAAGCATCTCTAAATAATTGATGTGCAATCTGGACTCCTTGAGTGACCATGTACCTCCAGTCGAGATTGAGTCACAGCGGGCGCCCCAACCCGTCAGGCGTGCATCGGATTCTAACACAAGATTGGGGGCTGATGGAAAAATAGCCCTGCCGTTCCAGGCATCTATATGGTCTGTCCACCATTGGAGTTCTAAACGAGACTCGTGATCGAGAGCTATCATCTCCGAATAGGCAAGACCTCTTCTGAGGTGACGGATTTTTAGTCTCTGAAGAGCACAGTAATGGAGAGGGCCTGGAAAAATGGCCTGAATGGAAGCAGACAGAAGGCCCACAATCCTGGCCAGAGTTCTGAGAGAAATCAGTGATCTGCTGAGTGTTTTCCGAATTTCCACCTTTATGGTATGTACTTTTTGTGATGGGAGATGGAGAGTAGAGGAAGAGGAGTCTATCTCGAACCCTAAGAAGTCTATTCTTTGAGATGGTAGAGTATTGGACTTTGCTTCGTTGAGAAGAAAACCGAGTTGGGAGAGAAGGGAACAAGTTATTTGCAACTGAGATAAGAGAGTAGAACGATCCTGATGTAGTATGAGGATATCGTCGAGATAAATTAGAAGTCTGATGCCTAATGATCTGAGGTGAGCCGTGACCGGCTTCATTAGCTTGGTGAAACACCAAGGTGCGGAAGAAAGGCCGAATGGAAGGGAGGAAAATTGATACGTCTGACCTAGCCATTGAAACTGAAGATATTTCCTGTGAGTCGGATGAATGGGAACTGAAAGATAGGCATCCTGAAGGTCTAGACGTACCATGAAATCGAAGGGAAGGAGAATGTCCCTGAGATGCATAATGGTCTCCATTTTGAAATGCCGATAAATGACAAACTGATTGAAATCCCTGAGATTTATCACGGGCCTGAACTTCTTGTTTTTCTTTTGCACCAGAAAGAGAGAACTGAGAAAACCAGAGGGATCTAGAGGAGCTTTTTGGATGGCTCGCTTTGATAGCAACAAAGCTATTTCTTCTGAAATAAGGGAGGAAATCTCAGTGGAAAAACGAGGGGGACGGGGAAAGTACCTTTGGAAGGGAGTGGCGTAGAACTCTATTTGGTAACCTAGAATGGTATTGAGAACCCAAGGATCTGAAGTCAGTGTGCGCCATTTTTGGGTGAAATAACGAAGTCGTCCCCCTATTGGAGGAAGGCCAGAAGCAGGGCTTACCTCGGTTGTTTTTGGATCGGAATCCACGTTGCCCACGACCTCTGTAGCCTCTGCCACGTTGAGGGTAGAACTGGGGCTTGTTGGCTTGAGATGCTTAGGTGGAATGAGAGGAGTAAGAGGAGCCTCTGTTTCCTTGGAAGGACCGGCCGGTAGAGAGGCTCCTGCCTGTACCGGCCCTGTCAAAAACACGATGATTGAACACCTTCTTGATGTTTTGTTGAGCCTTGTCAATTGAGGAAAAAGTGGAAACTAATTTTCCCAAGTCTTTAACGAAGGTATCACCAAAAAGATGACCATCAGCTTTAATGCCGGGAGCCATGTTGGCCAGGTTTGACAACTTGGGGTCCAATTTGAGGAGTAAACCTTTCCTTCTCTCATGAATCATGGAGGCGTTAGCGTTGCCAAGAAGACAAAAGGCTCTCTGGGTCCATAAGGATAGCTTAGCTGGATCAATGTCCGCTTCGTCCATTTTTGCTGATTCAGCGAGGTCTAGAATACGAGCTAGGGGACCCACTACATCCAGCAGTTTGTCCTGGCAATTTGACCAGGCTTTGTCTACCCCCTTACGGGGGTCCTTTCCAAATTTGGAGAAAAAGGTAAGGATAGATTCATCAATTGCAGAAGTCGCTGTAATATGGGAAAAAAGTGATGGTCTGGGGCATTCAGATCTCAATTTAGACCTTGTCTGCTTATCAAGAGGAACTCTCAACCTGGAAGCAATGTATTTACCCACGTGAGAAGACGGAGACCACTCTGTGGAGTTAGGGTGGTGCAGGAGTGATGGATCGAACATGGGGTTACCATCTGCGTCTAAAATGGTTTTGGCAAAGAACGGGTCCGAAACATTTAGTTTAGGCTTTTTAGCAGGGGAAGCCTGAGACTGTGAACCCCATATATCTGAGGGGGTCATCTGCCTCATCCGCATCACCGACGTCGTCATCGGTATCTGAAATGTGGGAGATAACAATTTGTTTTGCCGCTGTAACAGAATGCTTAGCCTTAGATTTGCATTTACTGAAAACATTACTATTCCCCTCCCGAGAAGGAGGCCTGGGAGGAAACTCGTCCTCATCCATGGGTGAAGAAGCTTCACCAGTCAAAACAGCGCCAGCGGATGGTTTTTGAATGTACAAATCCTTTGATCTTCTTCTTCTGCTATCCCCCGCAGAATGGACAAGGAAGGATTTGTGGACCATGTTTTGAACAGTGGTCTCAACATTTTTTTAAATTTTTGACATGGAAGCTGAAACAGCTTTAGCCACAGCCTCATTAATAAGGGTTCCAAAATCATTCATATTGGTTGATGAAGAATCCTGAGGATCCATAATAATAAAAGGTATGGTACAGGAATAAACCGATACAATTGTATCAGGGAGAAAAAAGCCCTTGCAGAAAGGGTTAAATCAACCAGGAAGTATTGGAAGGAAAAAAAGGTAAATACATGCCCCTAAAGCGTGTCCAGACCGAGAAAGGCTAACGCGTGAGCAAGCGACCGAAGGGAAGAGCAGGCGAGGCTCCAGAACTCCAAAACAGCGTGTGGAGAGAAAACCCGGTATACGGTGGTAAGGAGCGTTCGTTTTAGAACGTTCGGAAAACAGAGGCAGAATGCCTCAAGACGCGCGCGAGCGCAGCTCCCGAAGCCTAAGGGCTGAGAGGAACGCTGCGACGAGCGCAAAGCACATGAAAATAACACTACTTAAACGTGAAACCGATTAAGCGCTAGTGTATATATAAATAAATAAACGTATAATAATAAACAATGAAACCACATAAGAGAGGAATGAAAACACCACTTATCTTGACTGCGAGCAGCAAGAAAGAGGGCTGGTCGCAGTCAAGCTTAGTGGTTACGTAGGACCGTGTATGGTGATTGGTGCAACTGTTCCTTTATGTTCTTCTCCCATTGGCTTTTAGATTGTTAAGCCCCATGGGAGTTGTAGTTTTCTTGACTGCTGCTATTTAAAATAAAGCAAGTTAGAGAAGCAAAATAGGAGCCTCCGTTCTTGACATAAAATTCCTTAACACCTTTGACTCCAGTTCTACACAAATCTAATTGACAAACTTTCATTACAGCCTCCACCCATTCCCACCAGGTGGGAGGGGTGGGAGAAAGCCAGTGTCTACAAATCTTGCATCTTGCCAAAAGTATTAAATAAAACACCAAATTCTTATGAACGCTTGAAAGATTTGTCACTTCTAAAGTACTACCAAAAAAAACTAAAGCCGGAGAGACCGTCAGTGGGGCCTGTATCACAAAAGTTAAAGTCTCAAACACATCCTTCCAAAAATTTGAAATGTAAGAACATGACATCAACATATGGATATCATTTGCCCCCACTAACCCACACTTTTTACAGGCTATATGAACATTATTGTTGAATCTATTTAGCTTCTTTGGGGTGTAATATGCTCTATGCAGAACGAATAGATGATTTTTCCTAGGCGCCGCTGGCTTAACCACTCTATAGAGACGTTGCCAAGAACCCATCCATAGTGTATTGATCTCCTCCCTACTGGCCACCTCCTCCCATAAAGAGCCTGGAAAATTCCGTACCTCCTCTGAATCATCTAAACACTCCAAAAGCATTCTATAATAAGTAGCGGCTTCCTTCTCACATGGTTGTTTCTTATGCAGGAACTCCACTAACTTGTTAGTCACGTTTTCTCCCGCCTTTAATGATCTTGCCCATGCCTGCAATTGATAGTATTTAAATCTGGATATCACGCCACAACTAGTAACAAGTGTTTCCCGGGATTTTAAACTCCCCTCCTGTAATACTTGCCCCCATTGCCTAATACCTCCTTCCTTCAAAGGACGAGCTAGAGCATCTTGCAAACATTCAGGAGTTCCAGGGGCGTCCCAAATGGGAGCCCTAGTGCTGTAATACGATAAGTAGTAATTTTCCTGATCCTTGCCCACAAGGAGGCCCCAGCCCTCAGTGATTTTAAACATACTTTTTTGTAGAACCTTGGGTGACCAAATTTATACAAATAGTGACGCTCACCTGCCCCTTCGCCGCTGAACAAAGCCTTCTTTTGTGGAGACACCTCGTCAGCTACAAGTAGATCTTTAACATTTTTTAATTGAAATGCCCATACATATAACTGAATATCCGGGAGGGCAATTCCTCCCTTACAGTAACTTCTACGTAGTTTCTTCCTGGCAATCCTGATTCCCCCATAAGCCCAAATAAAACTATCAATCTTTGATTGTACATCCTGTATTGGCTTTTCCTCAAATTCCAACGGGATCATATTAAACAAAAAAGTTAGTTTTGGGAGCATAAACATTTTAACCAAATTTGCCCGCCCATATAAAGTCAAAGGGAGGTGTATCCAACTTAGCAATAGTTTATCTATCTGATGCGTCAAATATTTCAGATTTATCAATGTTATTTTCTCTAAGTCTCGTGGGATCCTAACTCCAAGATACCTTATCTCTTCCTTTATTAGCTAATGATGACTATTCATATTCCATGTCATAACTTCGGTCTTTGACATATTGATTTGATACCCTGATTTCTGTCCAAAACTTTGTGTTATCCCTGTCAGTCTATCTAACGCCTCCGGGAGGTCTGTGGTATGAACAATAATATCATCTGCATATAAAGAAACCTTTTTCTCCCACCCCATATAAATAAAGGGTTTTATTTGAGCGTGCTTTTTGATCATGGAAGCTAGCGGCTCTATATACACTTTAAAGAGCAGGGGGGAAAGAGGACAACCCTGCCTAGTCCCTCGAGTAATAAAAAACGGAGAGGTTAGACTTATCAGAACCCTCGCCGATGGTTTAACATAAATATTTTGGATTGCTCCCAAAAACCTCGACCAAAATTCAGCTGTGTTAAAATATATATTAAATAACCACAGTTCACTCAATCGAATGCCTTGGTAGCGTCAAGAGTCACAACTGCCAAAGGGAGGCCTGATACGAATGTCATATCAATTGCCCCAATTAATTCGCGAGATAATTGATACATATATCTATTTAAAAAAAAAACTTTTGATCTGCAAGAATCAGAGGCGCAATACTCTCCCCTAACCTCCTAGCAAGTATACTTGTGAATATTTTATAGTCACTATTCAATAGGGAGATTGGCCGATACGACTCGCAGAGCAAAGCATCTTTCCCGGGTTTTAATATAACAGTTATTATTGCGTCATTCCAAGACTTTGGCAATTGACACTGTCCCCTCCAAATTGCGTCAAGAAGCTGTTTAAGTATGGGAGATAAAATACTACTCAACTTCGCATAAAACTCAGCCGGCAAACCATCTGGGCCTGCTGCCTTCCCTTTTTTCGCTTTGGCAATGGTCTGAAGTATTTCTGCCTCCAGCAGTTCCTCTTCCATCAAAGACACCCCTCCCTCATCAAGTCTCTCTGGCTTCAATTCCTCTATCTTTGGCATCCCGTCCCCTCCCACTTCCAATAAATCATCTTTATATAGAACTTCAAAAAACTTCTGAAATGCTCTTTGGATTGCTTGGGGATCTGTTACAACCACCCCTGTGACAGGGTCCCTTATCTCAGAGATTTAGTTTCTAACGAGATCAAACTTCGTTTTCCATGCCAATAGCTTCAGTGAACATTCCCCATACTCAAAATTTGCAAATTTGCTTGCCTGCCATTTTTCTCTTACACATGACTCTATTAAAGCTGAGAGAGCTGCACGTTTAGACGTCATTTCTAATACAATCCACTCTTTCTCTTTCCCAGTCTGATAAGCCTCCACTAATTTTTCCTCTAAGCTCTTCAATTCATTCTCAATAATCTGAATACCTGACCTATACTCCTTATTTTTCTGAGCAGAAATAGAGATCAGAACCCCGCTAATAAAAGCTTTATATGAATCCCACACCACATGAGGTGCCGCTGAGTTTGCATTGTCTTCAAAAAAACATCTAGTTTCCCTTGATAGCCTTTCCACCACCTCTACGTTAGCTAATAGGGAACGATCTAGTGTCCACCTCTTTACTGATCGCGGACCCTCTTCCCTCAGAGTCAACATGACAGCAGCATGGTCAGATAAATGGTCGGGGATATGCTGTATGTCCCTCACGGATGTCTTTAGATTCTTAGAGAATAAAAAGTCATCTATTCTGGAATTATGTCTAAATTTCTTATTATGGAAGGTAAAGCTACGTAAGCTACAGTGCAATTCTCTCCAAACATCAATCAGCGCATATTGCTCCATCATCACTTTAATATATGCCAGAGACTTCCGAGATCCACAAACCTTATTACCGGAGGATCTATCCATTAAATAATTTAAGACTACATTTTAATCCCCTGCAATTATTATTGGGTGCTGGGTTTCCAGGAGCACGTTACATATTTCTTGAAGAGCGGTCGTATCGTCTACGTTAGGGCCATAATAGGACACAGCATATATATAGCCTGATTGATCTTAACATCCGCCATAACCCATCTACCTTTGATATCTGATTTGGAGGCCATAATCATTGCGTTAGCAGCTCTGTTAAGCAGAATTATCACGCCCTTTGAGTTCGATGTATTATTGAAGCAAACCACCTGGCTAACCCAACGCTGAGACTTAAATATCTCGTGCCCCTCTAACTATGTCAAGTGAGACTACTGGACCATTATGATTTGTGCTGGAGAGTCCTTGATATACTGCAGGACATAACTTCTCCTCCCTTCTACCCTCAACCCATTCACATTCTATGAAAGAATCTGGAAATTACCTGCAGACATCTTTCAGATATATTCCTTCAAAGGCGGTAACCCTTCTAAACCTTCTGAAGAACAGTGTAATGGGTCTGATCATTTTATAAAGAGGACATTTTCCCCTGCTCCTACCTCTCCCCACCCTTATTAAATCGCCAACCCCCACCTCTCCTCCATCCACCCTTGTACCCTCCCTCATACCTCCCTGGGGAACCCCCCCAGTTTATGGCTATTCAGCCTTTTGGCGCTTCTAGACCCCCACAACCCAAAAAAAAAAGGAGAAGGAAGGAGAAAAGGAAAAAAAAAAGAAAAAGAATATTTCGTCGTAATTTAGTTATTCTTAAATTTCTGAAGGAGAGAGTCCGCTTCTTGGGGGTCCTGTATATTATACATTCGATTGTCTCTCATCACCCTCAAAGTTGCAGGAAATTTTAACTGGACGGTGGCCCCCAATTTCCTAAACTCTTCCAGCCTCTTGCCGAGCTCCCATTGCCTGTTGGAGGTCATCCGTGATACATCAGATCTTACTTCAAAAGAAACACCATTCGCACTCAAAGTTCTGATCTTCGGCACCTTGGAGAGAATTTTTTCCTTAATAGCTTAAGTGAGAAAGTTCACCAATATCCTTCTCGGCTTAGTAGCACCTAATGATCTCCGGAAGGGGTCTCTATGGACCCTCTGTATGTCATGAGATAGCAAGTCCTCAGGCCCTTCCCACACTCCTCCTTAACTCAGAAGACTTACCACAAACAGTGTTATATTATCCCCTTCGACTCCCTCTGGGGCATTCATTATTTTAATGTTATTCCTCCTGGTGTTATTTTCCAGCACTTCAAGCCGCTCAGTATTCTGCTTTCCTGTTGTTTTCAACACTTCAATGTCGCTCGTGTGTCTCTCCACCATCTCATTAAGTTGGGTTACTTGATTTTCCAAAATCTGGGTTCTCTGTGTCAGAATATCCATCTTAGCCGCTAATGCCTCACAAACATCTTGAATGCCCTACTGGTTATTCTGAGATACCACAAACCCCTGCCTCACTTCTTTGGACAGAGACTGCAGCAAACATTCTACCGATGACTGGGTGGATGTGGAATTCAATTCCGGTGTCAAGTCCAACTCAGGGGCTAAGGGGTCTAATTGCCATCCCCCTGTAGTATCATTCCTCTGTCGTTGCAAAGGTGGCTCCTCCACACCTTCTGCAGTAACTGGTTTCTGCGCTCCCCCATATGCCCTGGATATTCCCTCACTTATAGGGGGTCTGGACAACACAGAAAAGTTCTCCCCCCGCGCCTCCGTTTGCTCCCCCTCTTCACATTCAGACCATAAGGCTTTATAGGTACTAGTAACAACATTATCTAAATGCTTGGCTTTAAAGTATGTCCTCAGTGAGGGGGTTATTCTCTGCTGAAATGGGGGGGAAATTGCTTTCCTCTCCCCTCAGATTTTCTCTTTTGCTGTGACAGTGTGGCCGCCTTTACGCCCTGCAAACTATCTGAAGTACAGTTCGAGCCACTGCCCTGGCATGGAAACCTATTATGGGAGCCCTCTTCCATTACACTGTTCTTGTTTATCGACTCCACAAGCTCCTCAGGCTCCCCTTGCCCTCCCTCCTCACCCTTTACCTGGGCACCTCGCTTTCAGGTGTATTTGGAGGCTCAAACACCGAAGGGGAGAGAGAATCCTTCCTTTCTTCTCCAAATGGTGGATCA
The DNA here is from genome assembly GCF_031143425.1 of Pleurodeles waltl. Classification (NCBI taxonomy): domain Eukaryota; kingdom Metazoa; phylum Chordata; class Amphibia; order Caudata; family Salamandridae; genus Pleurodeles; species Pleurodeles waltl. Next base: position 1,150,112,399 of record NC_090445.1, on the reverse strand, counting down.
CCACGTCTACCTTCCATACTATTCACATTACATGGGCGACTTGTGCTGCCCCTGCCTAATCTGCCTCCAGTCGCCCCTCGCAAAGCGACCCTGGAGTTAACCGCACGCACTCTCTGAATCTCGAGAGCAGCGCGCTCCCAACTTCCACCTCCTTCTCTCCTCGAAACTGCTCCCGGCGCCGGCATCTTCACTCGCACTGGAACGCTTTCTCTGAGCTTACGAGACGGCATTCTATTTTATTTGACGCTCGGGTGAGTAGCAGAATATTCCTTTCCTCCCTCCTTTGTTGTGCCTGGCGAGGGGTCGTGCAGCGCCGCGGCTGCTCTAGCAATGCAAACGCTGCCGACCTACAGCCGCCATGTTCCTCTTTCCCGAAACTAGCTGGACTAGTAAATTTCATAAAAAGGGTCCATAGTATGCTGGACAATATTGAAAATATTTTTTGGGCCGAGACTAAAGAAATTAAGGACTGAGTAAGTACCCTTGAACAGACAGTTAAAGACTTCTGGATATGAGTAAGGACATTAATTCTACCTATATTCAATCTAAGGAAACACAAGCATGACAACAGTAACTTTCCCCCCACGCAGATGGGTCCAAGTAGGAGAGCTGGCGCTGCTCCTAATGTAGACACTCCAGTAACTACAAAATAGAGGGGTCCACCCCACCCCCCAACTATGAATCACAAACTTTCCCATTAACTAGAAGCCGGGAAACGGGCCGCACCGCACTAAGGTCATCAGACCGTAGGGGAGTTTTTACATCTATCCCAGATGCACCCTTATATGTGATTGTTTTGAAAGCTGTGACAAGATTAGATCCTGGCAATTAAGTAGTTCATTGGCCGGCCTCCCAGTATGTGACCAAACTGCTATTAGAAGAGAGATTATAGTTAGGGCTCCTGGTTTTCCGTTTTTATTGACTTTTACCGATAAATACAGACAGAAAACTATTTATTTTCATGTCTGTATTTATTTTTAAATACTGAAAAATGTGGGAAATAGGCCTTCTTTGGATGATTTTCTCTATTGTCAATTATAAATGCAAGGTTAGTAGGTACTACGACTGAGAGGTGGGGAGATGAAAAAAAGACAATAGATTTCCTAATTAAGCTTAATTAAGTGCAGAGCTACAGTTATTTATGCTATTCTACAATGTAAGTGTTTCAGATAATGCTATTGCACTGTATACCACTGAAACCTTTAGACGCTCAAGAGTGATAATACATTCATCAGTTAAATAAATGTGGAAAAATACCCATTGTGGCTCCATTTAAACAGTAAATACAAAACAAGAATGGATAAATACAGATGGAAATGTAGAAAAAATAAATACCATAAAACGGGAGCCTTAATTATAATGGTAAGATGGGTAGCATGGGTGGGACACTCTAGAAAGCAGAGCAACTGTGACTGTATAGTAGCAAACCTCTGCCAGCCACCCATGGTTGAATACTTACATAATGACTTTTACCATAGACAGTATAGCAGGAGGGTCCTGGAGAAGAAAATTAAGCTAGTACCATTGGGGTATTTTTATAGAACACATTCTGACCGCTTGGCACTGTACGACTAAGACCTAAAACAATCCTCAGTCAAACAGTGGAGAGGAGACATTGGGAAAAGAGATAATAGATTTGCCCGTCTTAGCAGTTGCAATGATCAGGAGAGCATCCTATTAACCAAATGGGAAAAACTGATAGAAGAAAATAAGTCTGGTATTATGGATTTGTACATCTCCCAAAGTGTAAAACACAGTAATTCAGTCATGAACCATAGCAGGTGTCAATAATAGATTAGGGAACATGGAAATCATAAACTCTTGTATGCCTTCAAGAATCTTGGCATCAGGAGACGTTTCATATTGAAAGGTATTCTTCCATTATTACGCCAGCAATACCTTCCCCTAGTGGTAGAGCGAATGGGGGTCTTGCTGATTTAATATTGACCTTAGCTCCATTAACCTTGGTAAAATCTCACACTAGTTCACCCTATTATCAGATCCTGTATCTACAAGCTAAAGAAAAGTTGGCCTTGGTTTTGATAATTTTTTATAATAACAGATTTGATTCCACAAAATGTACAGTTACTGCAGAACTAAGGAAAGAGTATGAATCATTTGTTGGTGCCAGCAAGGTGGCTTACTATTGTATCCGGGTTACAAATAGCAGTGGAGGAGGCCTGTGGGCTCAGGGACGATCTTGGAAACAGCAACCCCACGTCCCACATTACCCATACGGGCATGTGTTAAATGAAATTATGTATCAGTACGTCCTAGAACTGATGGTTCAGGGTTGTGGATATGGGAATATAGAGCTACCGAGTGCTGTTGGGGGTGGCCACTCGTCAATAATTGGTAATATCTTAATTTCTAAAAGTGGGATTGCAATGTTTGAATCGTTTAGGGTCGTGTCAAGTTCCTTTAGTGATCATTACCCACTGCTTAATGCGTTAAGCTGCTTAAAGACCCAACATAAGGATGGAACTCAGGTAGCTGCCCAAATCGAAGCAAGGAGTAATAGGATAAGTCTGAGATGGACAGATCTAATTAAAGCAACTTCTCTTGAAAAAATCGTCAGGTCCAACCGAGACAAATTTGTAATATGTACTGACTGGAATACTTGCCCGCACAGCCTACTCATTGCTTTTTGTAAACTTACTACCTCGATGGATGGTAGTTTAAAAGTAGGAAGGAAAAATAAACTGAAAAAGACAGGATTGTTTGACTACAACTGTTCACGTGCTAACCAGAAACTTAAAAGTGCATTACAGGCCACACCAAGGGATAGAGAGGAAATCAAATCTCTACGATTAGCTTATAAACAAGCATTTGAAACTAGACTAGGCAACTGAGAACGGCAGGCGTAGAAAGACAAATGCAACAAAAGCGTGTGGGGATGCTTCAGGGGTTACTATTGCAGAGTTAGGGCTCTGCCACAGAAAGGAAGTAGTAGTTCTTTGGCTGTTAGGAACGAAGCTACTTATGTGAAGAGGAAGAGGACCCAGGAACAGTGTTGTGGCCCCTGGCTACAGGAAGAGGGGAGAGGGACAGGCATGAGTAGAGCGTCTCTTAAAGTCAGTTCTCCCTGACCTTGAGCTAGTTATAGGCTAACTGAAATAGTACTTGGTAACAATATTTCCCAGGTGCAGGCCTTGGACGTGTATGCAGCAGAAATAGTAGAATGACAGGCAAGCGCTACTTTGTGGGGCTGGGTAACCCACTACCTACTCCTTTGTCTGCAGGTTCAGAAACAAAGCACCAGGAATAAACATGGGAGTTCGAAAAAGAGAAAGAAGAAAAGCAGTAAGCACTAGTGTTTTAACTGCTGACCTTGGTTCTTGGAGGCCCTTGTGTGAATCCTGGGAGTCTCAATCAATCATCCTTAGAGCAGGGAACAACTTGGAAAACTGAAGGATCACATGGGGGCTTTCGGGAGAGACAAAGGAGATGAAAAGAGAGATTTAAGTGAGGTACTGAGCTTCAGGAGATAGAAAGCGATCCCGGAACACACAAGTGTCCAAGTCCAAGCTCCCAAAAGAAGCACTGATGGTGTAGTGTGGTTGGTTTTACGTATTCTTTGCGCGTTAGCTTCAGGCTTTAGGCCTTTGTGCACTTTGCCCTGGATGTATTTTATTCATTTGCTGGCAACTTAGAGCCTCTGTGCACTTTGCCCTAAGTGCTTTTTATTAGGCTTCGTACTGTTATTTTTCAAATAGCCAGTTCTACGGTTTTGTTTTTTATTCATATCACACCGTTTTGCCTACTTCAGCACTGGAGTTCTCCATAACACATTCACTCTGTGCTTCAGTCAAGGATACAGTCTGGTACATTGCCGATAGACGTGGTAGGAGTTTAGACTTGGCATTCCTGCGTAGGGACATTTTGTGATCACACTGACATGTTAGTTATAAAATCACTTCCTTGTCCCAATACACGCAAGAGGGAGATTCCGACCAGGGAACCACAACTAGACGCTGACTGCCTCGTTGCAGATGCTGAACCAGATCACAGGCCTTTGCTCAGGTATGAGGGCTGATGTCTCCCCAGTGATTCGGAAAGGCAAGCTAGAAGCTTAACATGCTGTGCTCTAAATAGAACAAGCAGAGGGAGAGTAAAAACTGTTAGGCACTATGATAGCTTTGTTCTTATGTTTTACTCTCGTGGTGACTATTTCAATCCTACTGTGTTGTATTGTTCTGGTTATTGCGGCTCACGCCTTATTATCTAAAATACAGTTGTTTTATTAAAACATTATATAAAACTTATACTGTCTTTGTCATTTGTATATGAGATCATATTGTAAATAAGAGAGTTGGTTTGGATCTGAGTGACCACGACTTCCCTGAGAAGTTCCAAAGATGTCATGCGCTCGGCTGCCCAACCATTTCTTCCCTGTGGGAGAAATGAGGCACTGCTAGTTAGCCGGAGCAAAAACCAGATTTAGGGTGACAGAGTTCCTTATACGTGGGTCAGACTCAGTCCCCCACACCGTTATCGATCCTGCTGCCTAGAAATCCAGTAGTCTCATTTAGGATAATGAGAGCCCACGCGACATGGCGCCGCCAACGTTTGGTCTGGCTCTAATATTTAGGTCCGACTGACTCTCTCGGTCTCATATATATTTTGACTACTCGGTTCCGAACGCGGAGACGTCCGTGGGGCTGAGGGTTTCCGCCACCACAGGATAGGTACATCCTATTACTTAGTGGTTGGTTGTTCAAGCTTGAACTTTGAAAGGAAAAACCCCGATATTGGTGTGCCTACTCTGACCTAGAGCTATTTTTAACAAATGGCGAATCCTAATGTAGTGAATATAGCTATCAATATGCGTCATCCGCTCACGGGACATCTGATAGCACATGGACTGATGGTCCAGGGGGGTCCGGTCACTTTTGTGGTGGACGCCCATGCAGCCTATAGAACAGAACTTTTTTATTCTTGGGTCGTATTTCCAGCAGTTGATCGGGGTACAAATACTTTTCACGAATACACTGTTGCGAATGTCCCTGGACAGTACAGGGCTTACGCATACTTAGAGATACCTCTATCTTATCAAGAACACCATAATTGGCTTGATGGCGCCCTCCCACACACAGTAGCACAAGTAAGGTTAGGTCCACTGAGTAATGATGGTCCGACCTGGCCTTTATTGGCTACTTACACACCATATCCTGCGGTTGCAAATTTGGCAGTGGCTGACGTGCGTCGTTTATATATAGACTTAGCGACTACATACAGAAGACTGGTTCAGTTTGTAATGCAGGCATTAAATACTAATGCAGCGCGTGCTGCTCCGGCGCACCCACAAGCAGTGGTTCCGGGAATCAATCCGGTCACTGTACACTCTGTTATGGGTAAGGTACCGGCTAAACGTGAGGAGACTCCATTTTGGCTGGCACAAAAAATTAATACGCTGGAAGAAGTATTTTCCCATACGGGACCTCAGGACAAACATAGAATATTGACAATGTGTTTGCCGTATGGGATGGTTCCTCCGGTGGACCTTTGTAATACCTGGGGCACGGTGTTTGCCGCGCTCTACACTACGGCACACGGTACACCGACATTAGCTAATTTACCGGAAGTGCTTAAACAAATTCAAGATGATTATGGGGCTGCCCCTGCCTTAGATTTGGGCATGCAGTTAATGGGCAATTTTGCCGCAGTTTCTTCTATTATTTGGAGTAATCTCAAGGGAGAGGCAGTAGCACTAGCGGTGCGAATGCGTCTTCGGGATGTTCCGCAGATTAATCAGGAGCAGGAACTTCTGAGAATAATAGCAGAAACCTATTCTAGTATTGGTCGCGATAGCCTAGGGGATAGACCGCATAAACCCCAATTGCAGGGTAAAAATAATAAAGATATTGCTAAACAACAGCAAGCTGAGGGTACTAAAAAACGCTGGGAAAAGAAACAGCAACCACCTAAACACCTAAGAAAGATGGGGGACAGTCTCCGCAACCGGAGACCCCGCAGAATAGGTATAATCTCAGGAATAGGGATAATTTGAAGACGCCCGATAGATATCAATATACTGATACACGCCAATCTCGTTCCTTTCAGGACTCCTCAGAGAAGAGAAGTGAGAGAGGTGGGCGGTCAGAGCGGAGGACGGAGTACGTGAAACCAAGACAGGATTCACAACGCTCAGCGGAGGTTTCTATTAAACAAGAAGAGAAACCGCTGCTACAAAAACAGCAATTTAAAAAGAAGAAAGTGGCAGAAGTCTCAGTTAGACATGCCGCTCAAGAAGAGAGTTCTCTTGACGAACAAGACATGGGCGTTAGCACTGTTAGACAGCGCAGCAGAGGTCACAATAGTTCGCCGGAGTCTTCAAGAGCATCTGGAGGTGAAAGCAACTGATGACTTCATACAAGTCGAAACGGCGGATATGCGAGTCTCTGATCCTGATAGAGTATATCAAGTGACTCTGTGATTAGAAGGGGACATTGACCGCATTGTACACGCCATCTTTTGGGACCATGTGGTAAAATCATATGATGTTCTGCTGGCCGAACAGGATTGGCCACCTGACTTTGTTCGCAACTGTCCGGTGGGGGAGGATGTTATAGCACCTTCCTTCTCACCACTTGTTCTGAGAGAACTAGCGGAGTCCTATAGAAAAACATGGGCTCCAGCACAGGCTCCCGCTCTATATAGAAAGAACGTGGGGTGGGATAGACAATCACCTTATCCTGTAATTCCAATAAAGGGCACACCTCATCCACAGCCGCAGTATCCTATTAAATTTGAGGCAAGGGCATCGGTTAGGAAAATTCTTACACAATTGGAGTACCAGGGTGTAATTGAGCCCTGTGTCTCGCCGATGAACAATCCCTTATTTCCGGTTGCTAAACCGGACCATTCATATAGGATAGTGGTGGATTATAGACATTTGAATAGTCATACACGCACATATGCAATACAGAATTCACATAGCGCAGCGCTTATGAATAATATCGTACGTAAGAAGTACAAAACAACGTTAGATATCTCGAATGGATTTTTCTGCCAAAATATAGCGCCCGAAAGTCGGGACTATACCAGTTTCAGTGCGTTTGGCTCTCAGAAAAAGTTTTGTCGTTTGCCTCAGGGGTATAAGAATAGCCCAGGACTGTTTTCGGCTCGTGTAACTGAAATGCTGCACGAGTTGGACCCTGAAGCGTTATCATATGTTGATGACATATATCTGACAGACAATGAGATTCTGCAACATCTAAGGCGTGTATCGCGCATTGTTGTGGGGTTTGCTGATATTGGCTATAAGTTTAATTTTAAGAAATCAAAGATTGCCTTCCTCAGCGTCATTTTCCTGGGATATGAGTTGCCGAGTGAGGGCAAGAGCTTAGCGCCACATTTTTGGGAGAAATGTGCTTTATTGCAGCCTCCTAATACGGTTCAGAAGCTCCAGTCATTGTTGGGGTTTCTGAATTTTGGCAGAACTTACATTCCTGATTATGCTACGCGTATAAAACCCTTATACGAATTGATTCGCCCGAATTTTTCGAGTAGATTTTGGACGATTGAGCATACACACATACTACGAGAGTTACAGACTGATCTCTTAGCAGTTAAACACTTACACACACGGGACAATAAGACACATTTAGTCATCAGGGTGATACCTGGGGCTGTTGGGTTTACGTATGTCACCTTTAATGAGGGTGAGACAGTCCCGATTGCATACAAGTCCCACTTGTATTCTGCTGCAGAACAACGGTTTGCACAGACTGAGAAAATACTCACTGCAGTACAGATGGCTGTGATTAAAGAAAGACCGCTTGCCCAGGGCCAACGCATCATTGTCGTTTCCCCGATTCCGGCCTTAGAGGCAGTTACAAAAGCGAGTGTTCCTAATTCGAAAGCTTTACACCCGCGATGGATACAATGGTCTACGTCTTTGACAGCCACTGATGTGGATTACATATTTGACCCTAAATTGCAGACTCAAGAATTTCTTCAAAATGAAATGGAGTACCCAGTCCCTGCTGGCACATTGCCTATTGACCAATATCAGGTGGTCATGTATACCGATGGCTCTGCGCAACCAGCGGTTGGGACTAAACAACAGTATTCTGCTGCATGTGCGGTAGTGAGCGGCACTATGGAGGGGGAAGTGTTCTGCCCCCGACATACTTATACTAAAACCTTGGGAGATTGCACGGCACAGCTGGCTGAGCTCAAGACTCTATTGTTAGCGTTGGAACACGCGGATCCGGCGATTTTGACCTTGCTGGTCTGTGACTCCTACTACTGTGTTCAGTCTTTCAATGAATATCTGCACTATTGGAAGTTGAATGGGTTCAGGGATTCTAAAGGCAACACCATTAAACATAAATTGTTGTGGGGTAAGGTTGCGGATCTGAAAGAAACGCTTCCTAAGGTCCATGTTGTGCATACACTTGGACACCAGCGCGTTGGAATACATGTTGCTGGGAATACTTTGGCTGATGAAGCCGCAAAGTCGGCAGTGGCTGTCACCACTGTGGCCGCAGTGACTCGTTCGAGTTCCAAACCAGACACAGAGATTTCGGCTGCCATAAAGGCTACGGCTGATGGCACGCCATTTCCTAAAGGATTTCCTTCTAAATATAGTTACTGCTTGAAAAGTGCGCTGAATGCTGTTGTTAATATTCCAGGCATTGGTGTACGTGAACTACCCAATAAAATTGAGAGACCTCGATTAATTTCTGCAGCACATGAGGGGGTGGCGTCTGCACATGCTGGTGTGGCTGCCACGATTTCACTTTTACAGGCTCGTTACTGGTGGCCTGGTCTCTATAAAGAGACAAAGCAATATGTCCTTTGTTGTGACGTTTGTCAACAGATTAAAGCTTCGTCGGCTAGACGCCCGCAGCAGACGCCCCTTCTGATTTCAAATAAACCTTTACAGTGTGTGTACTTGGATCATTGTGGTCCGCTGACACCAGATAGTGCATACAAATATATATTGGTTGCTGTAGATTCGTGCTCCAGATTTGTGTGGGTATGGCCACAACGCTCGGCTGATGCTCGAACTGTTATTAAAGATTTGCGCATCTTTGTCGATACATTTGCAGTTGCGGCTTTTCATTCGGACCAGGGCCCTGCTTTTGCCTCTAAGGCATTCAGGGACACCATGGCTTCGTTGGGGGTCCAACTCCAATTCTCGTCTCCATTTCATCCCGAGGGATATTCTGTCATGGAGCGTTTAAATCGTGATTTAAAGCAATCCTTAACGGCCAGAGTTATAGGTACGGGTCGTGGTTGGCTAGCCCACCTATATGGAGTACAGAGAGCACTTAATAACTTGCCTAGAAGGTCACTGGGGGGTCGGACTTCATATGAGTGCCTGTTTGGAACACGAATGTATGTTCCTCATCTAGATGGTCCTGGTGTGGAGGCGGCAGATACGCCCTTTGACATAAATGATCATGTCACTGTTTTGCAGGATTTACAACAATTCCGTGAAGATAACTCTTCTGCAAGTGCTGCCTCCTCAGGAATTAAGGATGAGCCAGTAACACCTACTGGTTGGATACCCAGGATTGGGGATCTAGTGCGTGAAAAGGTCGCAGTAAAGAAAGAATTTGGTCCTTCTTATCGAGCACCTGTCCCGGTGTTAGGGGTAAGCGGCACGAGAACTGTGATTTTACCGCCGCTGCAAGGGGCCAAAGGAAATCGCTTTGTTTCCATTGATAATGTCAAGTTACAACATGTGGCCGATTCTGCACAGCAGACCAAGAGGGACACCCAGTAGTTCCGGAATCCCTCTCACTACTGGGGAAGAAGTCCCGCTGCAGGTGATTTACACCAACGCTGTTTCCTCTCCGAGCTTGGGGAGGGTGGATGATGATCTTGCGATTGTTCCACAGACGACGATTAATATGGAATCTTTTGATCAAGTTGCTGTACGTTCTACTGATGTTTCTGAACATGTGGTTTATAGCGTGCCTAGGCGAGAGCCTCCATCTGCTTCTTTGTTCACAATTGCACCTTTTGCAAGAACTGCCTCTGGGTGCTTCAACGACGCTGATGATGCAGTGTCCAGCTCCTCGTCCTCGATACCTTCTGTCCGAGGTCCACGTAAGCTGCTGGGTTGGCTTAAACGCACATATTTTGTTTTTCCTTGGAACAATTTGTGGCTTTTTATGGCTGTAATGACTCTTTTTTTATGGTTGGGATTTGTGGTTACTTTTTTTCTAGTAATACATGGTCATTTTCTTCCTGATCGATCTGACATTGAGCACGTGGAGACTGTGTTAAAACCACATTTTTCGTCTCATATGGTTCGAAGAGACTTGTCCAATGTAAACATTTCTGCAATACCGATTCCGGATGGGATTGTGTGGGATAAAGTAATGTTTGATTTATATGGTCCCACTGAATTGATTCAAATACCGTATGTCCTCAAGTTATCAATGAATGATATTGTTATACCAGGCATTGTTTCTGATGATTGGGATGTGAAGACAGTAGATTCTATGCTAACAGATTTGCAATATTATACTGTCTATGACGATGAAGATGCTTACCAATTTAGAGATAATCAGGGTGACATGTTTTGCTACAACTATTATGGACACCACTTTATTCATAAAGCTAGTAGCCCTAAGTCCATATTTAATTATGTGCAATGGGAACATTGCTCGACTCCTCCACAAGGGAGTTCGAAAACGTATTATGATAAATTCGCATATTTTTCTGGGCATAATCAACGAAATGCTAGGTCTTACTATTTTAAAGTTACTCCGTATTCTAATAAGCAAATGTTATTGACCGATACTAAATTACTGTATTGAAATTTGTTTGTATCTAAACTTTCGGTCGAGGGGTATGAATACAGGTTTAAGACTGTTGACTTGAAAAGTGTTTGGGGTAGAAAAATTGGCAGATGCAAGGCAGGGACACATTATTTAGAGCATGTATTATCCCTGTGCAGATGATTTTCCTCAATGACACAGTACAACAGACTAGCTGTTTGGGCTTGGCGACAATTAGAGAGTTAAATTTGCCTAGTATACCTGTCCCTTCCAAATTAAACAACTGGCAGCACTATGTGAATGCTACTTTTAGTGAATTTACACATTGGGTCCAGAATGGTACGCTTAATACTTCATCGATACATCCGGGCGGGTGGTTATTATGGCCTGTAGACACTAATAAGTGTCATCAACGTTTTGTCACCTCTTCAGGGGGGTTCAGGACTAGTAGGGCAGACCCTCATTACATTTCACCAGAACATGCTGATATTATAACTACATACAGCGTGGGGAAGCTTTGTCAGCAATGGTTGAAGTCATCCACGCTGGATGCAGTTAAGTCACATCTCACGTTACTGTCTAATGATACTGATTTACAAGATTTTTTGTCAGGTCCCAAGGTACCATGGAAGAAAAGGTTTTTATATAAAGTTTATAATGAGATTTGGAAGCTTTCACAACAGGAGGCTGCAGCCCGGTTGAGGCAGATTGATCAGGAAAACCTGATGCAGACTTTGGCCCTCATTCTGACTTTGGCGGGCGGCGGAGGCCGCCCGCCAAAGTACCGCCGTCAGAATACCGCTGCGCGGTCAAAAGACCGCCGCAGTAATTCTGAGTTTCCCGCTGGGCTGGCGGGCGACCGCCAGAAGGCCGCCCGCCAGCCCAGCGGGAAACCCCCTTCCACGAGGATGCCGGCTCCGAATGGAGCCGGCGGAGTGGAAAGGGTGCGATGGGTGCAGTTGCACCCGTCGCGATTTTCAGTGTCTGCTATGCAGACACTGAAAATCTTGGTGGGGCCCTGTTAGGGGGCCCCTGCAGTGCCCAGGTCATTGGCATGGGCACTGCAGGGGCCCCCAGGGGCCCCATGACATCTGTTACCGCCAACCAGGTTCTGGCGGTTTTGCTGGCGGTAAGGGGGTTGGAATCCCGCCATGGAGGATTCCTCAGGCCAGGGGAAAACCGGCGGGAAACCGCTGGTTTCCCTTTTCTGACCGCAGCTTTACCGCCGCGGTCAGAATTGGCCTGGATGCACCGCCAGCCTGTTGGCGGTGCATCCGCGGTCCCCGCACTTCAGGTGGCAAGGTCATCGGCGGAGATACAGGCCCTCATTCTGACCTTGGCGGTCTTTTCGCAAGACCGCCGAGTTACCGCCGCAGTGAAGACCGCCGACCGCGGCGGTATGCCGCTGTGCGCATTCTGACCGCTGGGAGCATTCCGCCGGAAAACCGCCAGCAGCCACACTGGCGGTCGGCGGGAAAGTGGAGACTGGTCAACCTCCACCGCCACGCCAGCAGAACACCGCCCACAGAATTACGACCCACATTTCTGTGTGGCGGTCTTCTGTTGGCGGTCTTCTCTTGGCGGTCACCTCCCCATGGCTCCCGTCGCCTCCCGGAGGACCAACGCACAAGGTAAGTTGACCGTCCGTGAGGGGAGGGGGTGGGGGGGTGTTGTGTGATGTGGGCGTGCATGGGGGTGTGAGTGTGTAGAGGGGGTGTGTGAGTGCGTGTATGCGGGCGGGGGGTGCTGCTGTGTCTATGGGTAATGTGTGCTGTTCGGCAGGTGCGCATGTCTGCATGTATGTGTGCGGGTATGTGTCCCCGTTGTGTATGTGTGTGTAGGGGGTGTGTATATGTGCATGTTGGGGGTGTGTGCATGTCGGGGTGCATGTATGTGCATGTCGGGGTGGGGGTGGGGAGGGGGTTCGTACCACCTCTGGGGGGTGGCAGGGGGGTGGAGGGTGTGGGGGGAGGACTCGGGTGGGTAGTGGGGGGTGGGGGAGACCCCTATCAGTGCCAGGGAAGGAATTCCCTGGCCCCGATAGTGCTTACCGCCATGGTTCGCACGGCGGTTCCCGCCCGCAAGAAACCGCGGCGGTAGGCAGGGTCATAATACCCTTGGCGGTCTTGGGACGACCGCCGGGCCGGAGTGCGCAAACTCCAGCCCCGCGGTCATGACCGCCGTGGCGGTCGGAGTGGAGAAGTGGCGGTCTGTCGCGGCGGGGACCGCCGCGGTCAGAATGCCATTTTTAATACCGCCGGTCTGTTCGCGGTCCGACCGCCGTCTCTCCGCCGACCGCCAGGGTCAGAATGAGGGCCACAGTCCCTTTTGAATACTAACTTTCCAAGTCACTTCGGTGAACTTGTGGGACGTATATTTAATGCATCCAGCACTGCTGGTATTGCACGTTTTTTCAAAGCCGTTAGTGTTGGTTTTGCTCACACCTTCTCTTCCATATTCGGTTTGATACCTTCGGCTATACACTCTATTTTCGGAAGCATTTTTGGGGGTTTCCCGATTACTTTGGCTTTATTGGCTGGAGTCTTGCTGTTGTTGCTATTTTTTCGCAATGGCTGTCCCGCCACAACGAGATCCTATATTGCTGCTCCCGTCAGTGCAGCTGTGTCGTGAACGCATGATGCAGCGTTTTGGGGCAACACTCCTGGGCCATTTGGAGTGTGACTGGTCTCTGTCATTCAGACCTGTTTTGGATTGTGTGCAACCCGTGTTTCGGTGCCTTTGGTGCTCGTTTGAACATGCACTGGCTCTCTGTCTCTCACTGCGGCGCCCTCCAGCGGTCGATCCTGATCTGTTGATGTTCCCGATTAGGGCTCATTCCCAGACTTGTGCACTACGGTTGCGTTTGCTTCGTGAGGCAGTTTATGAGATTCCCTTTCTGGAGGAAGATGGTTTTGTCTCATTCATAGGCCCTGCACGGGGTGCCGCCCTGAATGGTTTTGGGGCTTTGGAACACACCTGCTCCATGGTACTTTGTGGCGTGGATCTTCCGATATTGACATATATCAAAGTGGAGGAGCTCCTACTCTCTATTGCTTCTGTTTAACAATTGGATTTTTTTCCTCTCCTGCAAAATTGTCATTATTTTGAATTTGGCTTTATTGTCACATGTTTTCTAAATTTATGACTTTGTTGTCTTCTGACCTTGTCGAAATATGTATATGATTTTAGGTATTGTTTATATCTGGGGCATATTTTTATATTTTTAAAACCACTTGCTACCGACAAGGGGAGGGTGTAGTGTGGTTGGTTTTACGTATTCTTTGCGCGTTAGCTTCAGGCTTTAGGCCTTTGTGCACTTTGCCCTGGATGTATTTTATTCATTTGCTGGCAGCTCAGAGCCTCTGTGCACTTTGCCCTAAATGCTTTTTATTAGGCTTCGTACTGTTATTTTTCAAATAGCCAGTTCTACGGTTTTGTTTCTTATTCATATCACACTGTTTTGCCTACTTCAGCACTGGAGTTCTCCATAACACATTCACTCTGTGCTTCAGTCAAGGATACAGTCTGGTACATTGCCGATAGACGTGGTAGAAGTTTAGACTTGGCATTCCTGCGTAGGGACATTTTGTGATCACACTGACATGTTAGTTATAAAATCACTTCCTTGTCCCAATACACGCAAGAGGGAGATTCCGACCAGGGAACCACAACTAGACGCTGACTGCCTCGTTGCAGATGCTGAACCAGATCACAGGCCTTTGCTCAGGTATGAGGGCTGATGTCTCCCCAGTGATTCGGAAAGGCAAGCTAGAAGCTTAACATGCTGTGCTCTAAATAGAACAAGCAGAGGGAGAGTTGAAACTGTTAGGCACTATGATAGCTTTGTTCTTATGTTTTACTCTCTTGGTGACTATTTCAATCCTACTGTGTTGTACTGTATTGTTCTGGTTATTGCGGCTCACGCCTTATTATCTAAAATACAGTCGTTTTATTAAAACATTTTATAAAACTTATACTGTCTTTGTCATTTGTATATGAGATCATATTGTAAATAAGAGAGTTGGTTTGGATCTGAGTGACCACGACTTCCCTGAGAAGTTCCAAAGATGTCATGCGCTCGGCTGCCCAACCATTTCTTCCCTGTGGGAGAAATGAGGCACTGCTAGTTAGCCGGGGCAAAAACCGGATTTAGGGTGACAGAGTTCCTTACACGTGGGTCAGACTCAGTCTCCCACACCGTTATCGATCCTGCTGCCTAAAAATCCAGTAGTCTCATTTAGGATAATGAGAGCCCACGCGACAATGGTGTCCAGCCACAACCCAGGAACCACTTGTACAAATTAAGCTCTGGTTCCAGGACCACTTTCATTCTATTCTTAAAATAAATTGAACAGGTGTGTTTGCAGTATTGTGCTCATGCGTTTGGAGGTAACCCGTCAATACTGAAACATTCTTCTAACCCCTTGTAACAAATAACTTGGCTAGGGCACCATTAGTTAAAAAAGCAAAAGGTGATAATCCCCCATAGTCAAGTTTCTGACTTGACTGCTGAAATACACAAGTGCTGTCTACAACTTTAGTATAAAGGAGTGGCAGGAACTTCCAACCAGTGATCCAAGATTTTTCTACCAAAATCCAGGATCTCCACAATAGTGGTGACCGCAAAAACCTTTGTCATCTGGGTTGTGAGTATCCATAGCCAATTTCCATTGTCAGGTTCTTGTCCAGATCTGGGAACGTTCAGAAGACTGTTAAGAGGGACTGCCGCGATGATGATTTTTGAGAGAGAGCTGAACATTCGCTCAGGAGTGGCATGGAGGTGATCTTGCACGAAGAGGAAGCTGTAGAGATGGAGAGGGCTATGAAGAGCCTAGGTATGAGGAGGCGTGAGGAGTCAACGATACTCCCTACTTTATCAGTGCAGGACCTGCACTGTTCAGCGAGGGTGAGTCTCAGGGATCTCGAAATGACCTTGCACAGTGAGTGAAACTATGTATCCCAGTGGACAGAGGTTGCACAGCAGTGCTTAATTTATTAAAAAAGAGTGTTAGTGCCCAAAGCCACACTCATAAACCTGTGGCCAGTGCAATTAATGATCAGCTCTCGGCATACCTAGGCTGATAATCGTCAATCCACAACCCAACACTCCGTGCTCCCTTTACTCACTCTTCCAGGTTCCTGCTTTCACCCTTAGTAAATTTTTTGCTGTCTTTCTTTTCCTTCGTTTTTCCCTCTTTTGCACTTGGTAAATCTCTGATGTGGAAAAATAAGTGTCAGTCCCCACAAATAAGTGCTGTGTCCCCTGCCGGCATCCACCGACTCAAATTAAGCACTGGTACTGAGGAGATTGTGACCAGTTAAGTTACATTTCAGAATAAACCACCAAGAAGCCATGTGGCAAAAGAAGGCAGGCCATAGTCCATCACCCTTGCATAGAAGAACAAAGAGTACAGGAGGAGAACAACATCGACATAGAGGTTTGCATCCAGAACTATGGCGGTCATTATGAACATGCGGGAAATATCGCCAACCGCCGTGGCGGTGGTGAACAGAAGTCCGCCATCAGCGGTGAATGGAAACCCACCATATAATGAACGAAAATCCCAACCCCGCCAAAAATCACCAGACCACCACTCCCGCCATGACCCTGTCGGCGGGAATCTCGGACATCCCCACCCCACCACCGTCGAGCACACCCACATCCCTCCCTCCAAATAATGATGCACAACTCACCTTGGCGGACAGTGGAGGCCGGGCGACCATTGGCGGTTCCGACTGCCACGGGCGGCAAGTGGACTTAACAGCAAGAAGTGCACACATTGGATAAGCGTGCAACCCACACACCTGACACATCCATAATCCCGTACATATCCATAATCCCATAAAACACCCCTAGACATACCCCAAAATCCTTTGCAACTAAACCAGGCCAAGAAGACGGAGTGCACCAGAGGCAGACACCGAAAGCCACCATACACAAGACGCACACCGACCCACAGAAGAGCACCCTCAACGCGTTCCCAGCCCCAACACCATTCACCACACACACCATGTCACCCCCCAAACATCCACGCTTCACAGAAAGGGAGTTAACGACCATGGTGGATGAGATTCTGAAGGTGGAGGCATTCATTTTTCGGGCCCGAGGTTCAGCACACACCCATCGCAAGGAAGATGGAGTTATGGCAGACCATTGTGAACAGGGTCAATGCAGCGGGACACTATCCATGCACCAGGGACGACATCCGGAAGAGATGGAATGACCTGCGGGGGAAGGTCAGGGGCATGGCATCAAGGCACCGCATTGCAGTCCAGAAGACTGGGGGAGTACCCCAACCAAGACCACCCGAATACACAGACTGGGAGGAAACGGTACTGCCCATCCTTCACCCTGAGGCCACTGAAAGTAACCCCAGCACAGAAAAGCCCAGTCCTGTTCACCCCAAACGTTCATGCAGCTGTAACAGACATGTCTATGTCCCCCAACAGGCACCACCACCCATGCCACCCTAACGGACGGGACAAGGAGTGGCAGTGCCCCTCAGGGAGACAGAGGCACCTCACAGGACACTGGTGAAGGATCCCTGGACACTGATGAGCAGGCAGGCCCCTCACACAGTCCTGGGCTGTCACCATGCAGCAGCCCCACCCAGGAAACCACTGTCATCCTTACCACCCAGTCAAGACCAGCAGCCCAGAGCAAGCGTCCCCACACCAGTGTATCCAGGCCACAGACTGGTGGAACACAGGTACAGAGGCCACAGTCTCCCACTCCCAACATGCAAGAGGGGGAGGGCCACAGTACAAGTGGTACTGCCAGACCTATGCAGGGGACACAGGCACAGGGGGCTAGGGCAACTGCAAGGGTGTCAGTGGGCCAGGGGGGAGGCCACAGTATGGATGCAGCAGCCCAGGACGTGATGTCAGAGGTATTGGGGGCCTACAAGCATACCCATGACAGGTTGGTACAGATAGTGTCTACCCTGGAGCACAGTCAGAGGATGCAGCAGGAACACCACCAACAGGCAATGGAGCAGTGGAAACAGAAAAACGCCACAATGGCCACCATAGCAGGAGCACTGATGCAGCTGGTACAAACCCATTCTGAGACCCACACAGGACAAGAGGCCGCCACTACAGCACCGGACACCCACCATGAGATTACACCATCAGCAGAAACATCCCCGGAACTTCCCTCACAGGAAACCCAAGGGCCTACCATGTCATCCCCTGAAGATCAACAGCAGGCGCCCATACAGACCCTCAGGCCAAGATATGGCACTGGAACCCCAGCAAAGAACAAGGCCCCCTTCAAGAAGTAACTCAGCAACAATCTGCACAGCAACCATCCCACTCAATCAGCCACCACACATTGCTAAGAGGCAATATGAACAAATGTAAGAAAAGATGGACCCATCAATACTACCAACAAGGCTGCCACCATGTTGGCTTTGAGGACACCCACCCCTTACGACTTGCCATCACTGTAAATAGTATTATTTACTCCCTGCGACCAATAAAACACATATCACACCTGTAACACTGACCCCTGTGTTAAAATGTGAACAAAGTGAAGTATGGATGCAACTGGCTGATAACTACTTTATTGTCAAATCTTTGCATGAAGGGAGTCCTGTGTGCCTAAGTGTGGGCCCTTAGTAAATGCAGAAAATATCAATCTGCACCATGCAGAACTGGACCATGTTTCACCTATCATTATCAACCCCCCCCCCATATGACTGAGCACACTGACAGTATGTGTCACAAACCCCAATGTCAGCCCAAACTCCCACACAGTTACTGGAAGTAGAGTTGTAACACTTGGGTCCTGGAATTGACATCTTCCCCTTCCTCATCATCACCATCACTCTCCTCCCCTCTCTGAGGAAGCTGGTCAGGACATACAGCACCCTCCACCTCCAAGAGAGGGATAGAATGTCTCACTGCCACGTTGTGCAGCATGCAGCAAGCCACCACTATTCTACACACCTTTTCAGGCCCAGAGGCCAGGTAACCGTCAGAGATATGTAGACAACGAAATCTAGCCTTCAGGAGACCTATTGTGCACTCTATCACCCTCCTAGTATGTCCATAGGCCTCATTGTAATTCCTCTCTGCATCCGTCCTAGGATTCCTCACTTGAGTCAGGAGCCAACGCAAGTTTGGATAGCCAGATTCAACTAGAAAAAATTAGCAATACAGACAAGTCATTGTTAAGCTCCTTAGTCAGACAGCCTGGCTGTCTGTTATGTGTCAGGTAGTGACAGACACACTTACATATGATCCACCCTCTGTCCTCTTGGAGTTGTTCCATCCTCTGTGGCCCTCTACTGTTCCTCGACACAAAGGAATCATGGACTGAACCTGGGAACATGGCATTCACATGTGAGATGTACTGGTCTGCAGTACATACCAATTGGATGTTCATGGAGTGAAAGTTCTTTCTGTTTCTAGTCACCTGTTCACTGACTCTTGGGGGGATGATAGCTATGTGGGTGCCATCGATGGCACCTATCACATGGGGTTTGTTGGCAAAAGCATAGAATTCTGACTTGATGGCAGGGAGGTCAGTACTTTGGGGAAACCTTGCATAGGACTGCAGGTGTCGTGCACATGTATTTTGAAATCCTGTCAGTATCATGCTGAACAATGACTGTGAAAATCCAGCACCCATGCCCACTGTCACTTGATATGAGCCCATGGCCAGGAAATGGAGTGCAGAGAGCACCTGCACTTCAGTAGGGATGGCATGCTGATTACGATTTCCCAGAGTTAGTGCAGGATCCAGTAAAGCACAAAGTTCCTCAATTGTTGCACGTGTGAGTCTGTAATTGATTATGATCTGACGCTCCACCATGGTCCTCAAATCCACAAGTGGTCTGTACACCGATGGTGCCCTTCCTCGCCACAAGGGTCGGTACCTACGAGGGGTATCAAAAAGGTGTGATGAACACACATACATAGGCACACATTGTCATCAATTGTGCACTGCATATTTCATTGTAGTGACTCAACATTAACTGCTTCTTGACAGATCTACATCTACACGTCAATGAGGGAACAGCGTTTTTCATGTGTGGTATATTACGGAATGGTCACATGCATAGGTGCTTCATGTGGCTAGTAGGGTCTGCATTGTGCACATTTTTATATATAGATGCGTAGTTACTGCAAAAATGTCTGCCCACTGTAATCCAGGCCTTTCGTTGTGGAAGTGACCTCATACCACTAGCGGTTGATGTCACAGTGTAAGGCGGTGTTTATCGCTGTTTGCACCGTCATTGGTTAACATGGGTGCTAATGGGGAATCCTGGTGTATCATGATCGCTGCTGGTGGTGATGGTGCACACCACCGAGGTACGTACACGATTTTGTCATCTATTATTCACTTGACTCCCTGATCTCGTGCGAACAGGTACTCCACTGTGTGTACTGCTGTGGCCTGCCTCTGGCAATGGATGTGGCTCTTGCTGCAGAGGAAAGGGCCCCGGCCTTCACCCAGGAGGAACTGGAGAGACTAGTGGACGGGGTCCTGCCCCTGTACGCAAAACTGTACGGATGGCCAGAGGTACAGGTGAGTCTGGGTTTGGGGGGCACTGTTCGGGTGTAATGGATGGTGTTGAATGGATATATGTGTGCACCTCTGAGCCTGCATGGGCTGTGGTGCATGGCATTCTGCGTGCGTATGGCTTGTAAGTCTGAGAGTACTGTCCATCCCATAGTGGACAATTAGCCAGCTGTACCTATCTTGCTAGTGCCTGACCTCTGTGTTCCATATCTGTGTCACCCTTTTAGGTCAGCGCCCACCAGAAGAGGGTACTTTGGCATGCCATCGCCAAGAAGGTGCGGGCCCTAGGGGTCTACAACCGGCAGAGCACCTACTACAGAAAGAGGTGGGAGGACCTGCAGCGCTGGGCGCATACATTTTGTGAACCCCAGCTGTGGAGTCCTCCAAACGTGGAAGGGGTGCCTGTCGGGCACTGACTCCCCTCATGCGACGTATCCTGGCGGTGGCGTACCCAGACCTGGATGGGCACTTGAAGGCTGCACAGCAGTCACAAGGGGGTGAGTACTCATGTCACAAACTTCAGTCTGGAAGGATGCCTGTGTGTGCATTAGGGTTCATGCTGCTTAGAGGGAGGGACTCTGACTGGTGTCCATGGACATTATGTTCCCCAAAGGGTGTAGGGATGTCTTTGTCAGGTCTCCCACATGTTGCCTCCTTAGGTAGTCCAGGGGATGGGTGTAGAGCAGTATTCTGGTCAGTACTCAGGGGCATGGCCATGGGCATAGTGAACGGTGCTGCCTGTTGGGTGTTTCTTCTGGGTGGGTGTATGCCTAGCCATTATGTACCTCCATTCAGCTATTTACAAGTGTCTCTCCTGTTTTGTCTCCCCATCCCTGTTCTCTTGTGTTGGTTTGGTAAAGCAGCAACATCTGTCTGGCGAGGGGGCTGAGGCACCGGCAAGTGGGGAAGCAGCAGCCCACGGATCCTCAGAGGCAGAGACATCTGACGCCCAGGGGACCAGTGGGTGGGAGGGCGAGGGGAGTTCCATGGTTGAGGCAACTACCACTAGAGGTAGTGACTCCGAGACCTCTTCTGATGGGGGCTCCCCGGCGGTGGCGGACCCTAGTGGCCTTCTGCTCCCCACCGAGTTACCCGAGCCCACTCACCCAGAAAGGTGGGCGTCTTCTACACCACAGGCACCTCCTCCCCTGCCCCAGTCAGCCCTGCTGCCCTCACAGAGGAGGCTATTGATCTCCTGATAACCATCTCTGTAGGGCAGACAACCATTGCCAATGCCATCCAGGGGCTAGCATCAGAGGTGCAGCAGACAAATTCCTATCTGGATGGCATTCACAGTGCTGTGTCTGCCCTAAAGAGATCTTTTCAGGCTCTGGCCTCCTCTTGGACAGCAGCCAGTTTCCCTGGCCATTCAGTCCTCCCTCCAACCTCCTCTACCCCTTCCAGCACCCTACTCCCTTCACCCGTCCAAAGCACACATTCAGACACGCAGTCAAGAACATCAACACACAAGAAGCACACTTCTAAACACAAGCACCACACCTCCCACCACAAGCATTCACACAGCCAACAGACACATGCACACACAACAACATCCACTTCCCCCAGTGTGCCCACCTCTTCCGCCTCCCTGTCTGTCCCCTCTACATCCACATCCTCATGCACTGCACCTTCAGTCACTGTTGTTGCTCCTCTTACTGCACTCACCACAATAGCAGACATCCATACATGAACCCCATACACCACACCTGCTCTCACCACAACTGTAGTTGACACAGGCAGCACACTCACCAGGCTTGCAGACACCCACACAACATACATCCACACTTTCTGCTTGTCTTCTCCCACTGTGTCCACCTCCCTCCTCCAAAAACACACAAACGCACCAAGATACCTACCCATCACACATCCACCACACCACAGCATACTGTCCAGTCACCTGCACCCACTACACGCACACCTACACCACTAACAACCACACCCTCTACATCCCCTCCCACGCCCTCCTCCAGGCCCAACCCAATTGCACCCAAGAAACTTTTCCTCTCCCATGCTGACCTCTTCCCACCCACTGGCCCACCCTGTCTTGTCCCTAAGCGTACTCACCTCCTTGCCCTTTCCACTCCTTCCACTTCACAGCCCACCCTTGTCCGCCCTTCACATTCCTGTGTCCCTTACCCAGAGAAAAAAATGGAACAGGCAGAACCTAGTCCATCTGGCTCCACTCACTCAAAACACCCCCTGCCTTCAAAGGACAAGCCCACACCGCCTCCACCTTCCAAACAAACGTCCAAGGCCCACCCCATCGCAAATCACCACCCCACCACCCCCTGCCCCCATTCCGTGAGGTGCCTGGGTGCCCCTTTGTTGCCCCATTAGGTGGAGTACCGTGCACTTTTGGGAGTCAGGTTGGGTCCGTTGTGGCCCATGGCACTTGTGGCCGTACGGACTGGCCATTGGTCCTGTTTGAAGTATTTGGCTCTGTGAGCTTTAATAAAATATTTCTGTGTGGCCTGTGTTTTGGCGGCACACTGTTGAACCCTGGTCTTTCTTTTCATTGTTTATGGGTATGGGGCATTTGTATGTACTATGATCAAGTTGGATTTGCCTTGTGTCGGGTAAGTACTTCTTGCTGGGGGTGTATGGCTTGTGCTGCTGTTTAGGGTTTGGGGGGGTTGCTGGGTGGGTGGAGTGGGTGGGTATGTAACTGTGCCCTTTCCTCCCTTGTTTCGTAGGTTGCGGTACTTACCATCGTCATCTTCGTCGGCAGTCTCGGTCTTGGAGGTATATGGCAAAGAGCAAGGCTGGCATTATCTGCAGCCCTCTATCCATGTCTGCTTCGGCACGTTGTGAGGGCCACCGGTGAGTATTTCATTGGATTTGGTTTGTTTCCACTTGGCTTTGCGTGGCGGTGGTTCCCGCCCCGGAACTGGCGGCAGACTTGTGGTTCATTATTTGATGGGCGGGTTGGGCCTTTCCGTCGGCCTGTGGGTAAACTCTGCCATCATCATCGGCACTCCTCTACTGGCGGTGGGTGGTTTTCTGGATGCCTGTGTTTCGTTTGATTCATTATTTGGCGGTCTGGACCGCTCCTCTGTTGGCGGTTTTTACCGCCATCGCCTGCGGCGCGGTGCGGACCGCTGTGTTCATAAGGAGGGCCTATTTTTTCACAAATACTATGAGGGGTGAACATCTAGATTGTTTTGGCTGTTGAGTTTTGTGTATTGGCCTGAGAAATAACACAAGCTACAAGATCTGTCAATTCTTGAGCACTGCGACTCCACAGCATCCTCCTTAACTAGTGTGTCTGCTGTCTCCCCACCTCGCTCCAGCACCAAAAATGTTGGAAGGACAAGGGCAGGATCACAGGTCCTCAGTTTCAGCAGGCTGTGCAGTGCACACCAAGTCATGTAGTGCACCCCACCAGCAAAATGAAGACAAGACCTGCAAAACCAACAGAATGAGACAACATAAAATTTACTTGGCATGCCAGGGAAATCAAGGAAGAGGGGAAGCAAGATCACCACCATTGGAGGGAATAAACAATCCAACAAACGAACAAAGAACATGGTCAGCACTCCCCTGAGATCCTCCAGATAACAAACGCCTTTAAGGTCGGCCCAGAGACTTGAACTATTGCAAAGAATGTCTCCTAAGTATTTGTCCCATGGAAGCAACAAAGGTTGCTTCCCCAGTAGTTACTGAAGAGTTTTAATCGACCGGGAATATCTTGTTGTTTCTGGAATATTATATATAGTATTTTGTTGTATGCATTTGAGTTAAAATACTTTTGCAAATGAATAAGAATTGGCTAGACAGTGAATTATGAACTGGTACTGGTCGTTTGGAGTTCGCACTCTCTAAACCCTTGCCACCTCTTCACCCAGTACGTCTTGGAGTGCTTGAGGTCATGACCTTAAAGGTCAAGTGCTTAAGGAGTGTCCATGATGCTCAGTTTTTGGCTCAAGAATATTGCTAAGCACCAGGACATCAGTAATTAAAAGTACCCAAAATCAACAATAAAACTATAAAACTCCAATAATATCCAAGTCAAAGTAAAGACAACCATAATATCGACAAGCCTATACTTAAAACTTAAAACAACATATTCAGTATTGAATCCAAAATATCACCTTACAAATATATCTGAAGTTATAAAGTATCTAATGCTAAAATATAAATTACTATAATGCTTTTAAAATCAACATTAAAATAACAGCAATTCAATAGCTAAAGAACAGTGTGAAAAAACAAAGAATATATATACATTTAAAATATTAAAGGCCTGATTCACAAAAGTAAACTTACACTTTTGTGTAAGTTTATGATTTTGGTGTATTTACAAACTATGTTTGTAATGTTGCGAGTAGTAATTTTATGACTGTGAGACACCACACTTGTGGCAGAGCCTCTGCTATTGGGGCTGAGAGTCTGCTCTCGGCAGATACTTCGCTACTCGGCTGGAAAATCCGTTCATGGGGCAGAGAATTCTGCACACAAAAAAGATAGGACAGGCTGAGGTGTAGGAATCTACACAAAGGCCCTGATTCAGAAACTACATTTTGTCATACATTTTGTAGAATTGGTAAAAAAAACTATTCACAAACTACGTGTGGAGTCTTAAGCCTCTGCCTGTCCTATGTTTTTGTGTGTGCAGTTCTGTTATGCTATTGCATAGTGTGGCCACTTGTAAGAATACACTGTAGTCGTCAATAAGTGAGGGATAAAAAGCCCAAATCTTTGGATTAAATGTGAGGGGTGTATGGAGGAGGAAGGAGTTGCTTTGAGAGGGGGTCGGAGGGGTCCTTATCCACACACAAAACAGCAACTGCATTGTTATATACAGACTGGATTTATATAGTTAGTGCTAGGCCAAAGGGAAAAAGGTATGCTGTCAAGTCCCTTACATTGTGGTTCGTTGGTAACCCAAAACCTTACATATGAGATACAGGGATTTTTGCATCTTTATTTTACATACAAATTATATTATTTCAGATTGTTGGATTTACTTTTATATATTTTTGTTATATTTTGGTTTGTGGTAAGAAGTGTTAAAAGATATGATACTGTGAAATAAAATACATTGTTTTTTAATGCCATTCTACGTGTCCTACAATAACATATAAATTGTTATGTTGTAACATTATAACAACTCTGTTTAAAATTAATGATTTGCCTTTTCTGTATTTTATTTTACAATCTATTTAAATGTGGATGATAGTCATAAGTTAAAATCACATTCTAAGCAAATACATTTAATAAAGTTCCAAACACTTCCTACACACATATAAATAAGACTCTTTTTCTTACAATCGCCCCACCCACCTCCACCAGAATATCATTAGCCCAACAGACAATAACTACCAGGTAGAAAAAAGGAGCAAACACAAAAAACTCTGAGAGGTTGATTTATGAAATGTAGCGCTGCTACTAGTGCAGCACCACTTATCTTGCACACCTTTGCACCCCCCTTACGCCACCATGTGTGTGCTGTATTTAATATAAGGCACACCATGACGGAAGTTAAGAAACTAGCGTCAGAAGTTTTGATGCTAGTTCGGTGCTTTGCAGGATTAGCATAAAAAATGTTGGCGCTAATCCTGCAAAGCACCCAGAGGTCCATTGAAACCAATGGGAGCCTCCTTTTAACGCCTGCTCTGAGCAGGTTATCATTAGCCCACTTTGTAAATATAGTGCAGCGTTTTTTGCATTTTAACGCCATATTAGCTTTAAAAAAGACGCTAATGTGGCATTGGAATTGGGCTAGGCCCTCTTAAATCTTGGCCTGAGTTTTCACTACATCACTCAATATGTTTGAGGGGTTGCCCATTGTTTTGCAAAAGGAATGATTAGAGGAGGGGGAGGAAAATAGAGAGGAGTTTAGGCAAAGGATTGGTACATTTGGGATGCCCAGCTAAGATGTGATTTCCGGATTGCGCTTCCCACCTAATATCACCTTGGACATGGGTTCTGAGTCGGATACATGGCACTCCCATGTTGTTGCAAATGTGAAGATATTTGCTGCTCTACATTTTCTTGCCACTGGATGTTTTTAGAGGGTGCCCGGTGACATTGCAGGCATCTCATAGCCAAGTCTCACCTGATGCCTCTATCAGGTACTGAGCTGCATCAACCGAAGAGTGCATCTTTACATATGCATGCCAAAGTTACTGGTGTGAAGGCAAAGGTTTGCTTGGGAATTGTATTCAATTTCCCATATGTGCTATTGATTGCACTCATGTGGCACTTCAGCCACCCCAGCACACAGCATGCCTCTTCAGCAGGGGACACCGCCAGAACTCAGTCTGCATGCCATCTGTGTATGATGCCAGGGGCTGCTTCACCATTGTGTACACTGTGGCCCTCATTACAACCCTGGCGGTCGGTGTTAAAGCAACGGTAATACCACCAACAGACTGGTGGAAAGAAAATGGAATCATGACCATGGCGGAAACCGCCAACATAGACAGCCACTTTAAAACTCCGACGGCCACGGCGGTAGAAACAAACACCGTGGTGGTAACCGCCAACAGACAGACGGAACACAAGGTTCCGCCCACTGTATTACAACACGTCTACCCGCCACCTTTTCTGGGGCAGTACCAATGCTATCAAAAGCACGGCGGAAACAGGACTTGGAACAGAAACCACTCACCTCTCAACACCCAACGAGGAACCAGAACGCCATGGAGCCCGAACTACAGGTCCTGCCCATGCTGGTCTACCTCCTCTTGTATCAGGAGCAGGAAAGACGCCGGTGACGACCATGGTGAGTACTGCACCTAGCACAAAGGGGAAGAGGGGGAGGGAAAAGAGAGTGACACACACACGCAACATGCAACACGCAACACCCCCACCCTCACCCACAACATCATACACACAAATACATGCAGCAACATTACATATACACCCGTCACCCCCTGGAAGAATGCAAGGACAAAAGGAAATGATTGTAAAGAGTATTAAAGAGTAAGAGTATTAAATATCAGATAGGCCAAATTCAAAAATTAGTATATACAAATATGTACACCAACTGCACAAGTCCAGTTATAAATTAAATCACTGTCCGTGGATCAGTGTTCCAAAATGCATGGGAGAAGCCCACACAAGATTCCTGACTTGAAATGGAAGAACACTGCAGGAGCATCAGATGGAAAATAAACAGGCACCTCAGCGGGAGGGGAAGGGGGGCACCTCAGCCGGATGAACGGATGACGCCACTGCTCCACGAGGGGACTCCGTGCCTACTGCTGTATCCTGGTGAGTGCAAAGCCACAGTCTCTCAAGTCTTTCCAGTGGGTGGTTTGCCCACTGCTATATCCTGGGGAGTACAAAGCCACAGTCTCTCAAGTCTTTCCATTAGGTGGTTTGCCCACTGCTGTATCCTGGGGAGTGCAAAGCCACAGTCTCTCAAGTCTTTCCAGTGGGTGGTTTGCCCACTGCTGTATCCTGGGGAGTGCAAAGCCACAGTCTCTCAAGTGGATAACAGTCTCCACTGGTTCTGGAGGGGGCTTTGTGCCCAGAGTCCTTCATCCTGCCAAGGACTGAGGTAGTGGATGTGATTTTCCACTGGTTCTGGAGGGGGCTTTGTGCCCAGAGTGCTTCATCCTGCCAAGGACTGAGGTAGTGGATGTGATTCTCCACTGGTTCTGGAGGGGGCTTGGTGCCCAGAGTGCTTCACATGCAGTGTGGCTGGTCCCATTCCCTCACCTGGGTGTGTGTGCCACGAGATTGCCTGGGAACAGGTAGCATGATACTCCATGGAGGCAGAGGCACACTCCACCTTGCTGCAACTTTGCTTGCCACCTGCAGGTACAAACAGTGCTGGGAGTCATGCCTCATGTACGCTAGGCAGGGTCCAGGACATGTCCTGCAGCCTCGGACGGCTGCCCACTGGGGATGATTGCCATGTCAGCTGTGGTGGCACTGTCTGAGCACTTCGAGGGGCTGGTGTCGGGGCTTGCGGCGGTGTCTGTGGCAGAGGTGCTGGCGATGGTGCATGTGTCTGCACCTGTTGAGGGACACAGCAGGACGTCTCCTGCAGCCTCGGACAGCTGCCCACTGGGGATGATGCTGGGGACTGTTGCTGAGGCAGCAGACGTGCAGGTGGTGGTGCTGGTGGCGGTACTGGTGGCGGTGCTGGGGGCAGTGCAGGTGGTGGTGCAGGTGGCAGTGCAGGTGGCGGTGTCCACCGCCGTACAGGTTGATGTTGTGGTTGACAGAAGGGGTGACTCTGGTCCCTCATCCGGAGCCACTGTGCCCTGTCCTGACTTGCTCTTCGGCTTGTGTCTCTTCCCCACCTTTTATGTCACTGTTGGTGCCTTGCCACTGTCCCCTTTTGGCTTGGAGGAGCCCTTGCTTGCTGGTAGGTGCATTTCTCCCTCCGGCATATGGGCAGCTTCTTCACCTTGGCAGGTGACGGAATGGCCTGCTCCTTGGCCTCTCTAGGTGGCACACTGGCAGCCCTGATGGGCGGCGCACGCGATGAGACCGGAGTTGTTGGGAGCACTATGCTTGGGAATTTGGTGGCTGAGGTGCTGGGCTTGGACCTGGACAGCCTGGCCCTAGGGGAAGGACGGGGGGAGGTGTAGGGAAGAGGTCAAAGTTTGCGAGGAAGAGTTTCTTAGACACACAGGGACGGGAAGATGGAGAGGTTTGGGAGTGGAGGACGAGGTAGTCGTTGTAGGAGGTGTACGTTTGCTGAATTTGGGTGAAGGTGCATGGGCCGGAGGCTGTTGTGAGGTGGATGGCTGTTGGGTGGGTGTGTGCCTGCATTTGTGTAGTTTGGGAGGAGGGCTCACAGACACACTGGGAGAGGACACAGGGGATGTGTGAGTGGTAGTGGGGTGGTGATTGCACGTGAGCGGTGTGTGGGTGATAGGCATGCTGGTGATGGAGGTAGTGGCTGAGGATGTAGTGCATGCAGGTGTGAGTGGAGATGAGACAGGGAGGGAGGAGGAGCGCGTGGAGGAGGGGGACACAGTGGAGGCAGTGGATGTTGGTGTGTCTGCATGGGGATGGTGCTTGTGTGAGTGCCAGTGGGATGTGTGGTGCTTATTTCTGCCATATTCACTCTTGTGTGTTGATGAGTGTGCATGCTGGTCTGATGGTGTGCTTGGGATAGGCTGAGGTACAGGGGATTGGGTCTGGGTGGAGGAAGTTGGAGGGGGGAGGCTGGACACAGGGACAATGGCTGCCATCAGTGCTGAGGCCAGAGCCTGAAATGCTCTCTGTTGGGCCGTCTGGACTGAATGAATGCTCTGCAGGTATGCATTTGTTTGCTGAAAATGCCTCTCAACTCCCTGGATGGCATTCAAAATGGTAGATTGCCCAACAATGAGGGATCTCCGGAGGTCAATAGCCTCCTCACTGAGGGCAGCAGGGCTGACTGGGGCAGGGCCTGAGTACCCTGGGGCGAAGGAGATGCCCACCCTCTTAGGTGAGCGGGCACTGGAAACACTCTGAGGGGCTGTTGGGAGGGCGGTGCTTGTTGGGGGGGTGACGGCTGTACCTGTTGACGCGGTGGGCACAGAGGTGCCCGCCACCGCAAGAGAGCTCCCATCAGAGGAGGAGTCGCTGTCGCTGGTGTATGCCCCGTCGTGGAGCTCCCCTCGCCTTCCATCTCACTGGTGCCTTCAGACTCCGTTACTTCACCCTCCAGGGCCATGTGGGATGCAGCTCTCTCCTGCTCCAGTGCCACTGCTCCTCCCCCAGATGATGCTAATGCACGCAAGAACAGGGTGACAAAATAAAAAGGTGGGGGAAGACAGAAGAGACACATGGTCAATGCATGCAACACCACTACCGTTGGAGGACACAACACACAGGGAGCAGCCCTATTCACTAAACCATGCACTAACAGTGCGGGGGAAAAGCACATGCCCACGAGGGACTCTGTCTAGTCACATTTCATGCACAGCTGGAACCAATAGGAGCCTGATTAGGTGTGGAGGGCAAATACCATCTTTGGGGTTGGAGTGGGAATGAACCTGCAAATCAATGAATCTACCTTTGCGCGTCTGCCTTGGCCTAAGGGAACCCACAGCCCACCACCCCCACCCAGACACCTCGTCAAGCACGCAGAGCCAGCTGAATGAGTGTGTACTCACCCCCTTGTGGCTGCTGTGATGCCCTCAAGCGACCATCCAACTCCGGATATGCCACCGCCAGGATCCGGTACATTAAGGGGGTCATGGTGCGACGAGCACCCCTTCCACGTTGGGAGGCCACCCCCAGCTGGGCCTCCGCCGTTTTCTTGCTCCAGCAGCACAGGTCCTCCCATCTTTACCGGCAGTGGGTGCTCCGTCTATGGTAGAACCCCAGGGTCCGCACTCCCTTGGCGATGGCCCGCCAAATACCCTTCTTCTGGTGGGCGCTGAACTAGAGGAAAAGTGAAGTTTAAATGGATGTTACTCTCCCGTACAGTTCTTCTCACACATTGCCCACAAACCTCCCACCTTGGCCCAGACATATATATACACACACCATCCTCACATGCTAGCCTGTTCCCCCCTCCCTCTTCCATCCACGACACCCCATACAATCATGTGCCACCCACCATGCTCACAATGTACTCACCTGTTTGTCTGGAGGACCGTACAGTTGCGTGTACTGGGGGAGGACCCCATCCACCAGTTTCTCCAACTCCTCCAAAGTGAAGGCAGGGGCCCTTTCCCCAGACACTGTAGCCATTGTCGCTTCCAGACCCAGGTCACAGCAGCACTTGCAGTGTAGGTCCACTCCTGTTGGAGGTCAGGTATCAAGTGAGGGAACTGATAGAAAATGGCAGTCACGTCCGCGGCAGTGCGTACCGTCATCGCCGGCGTACATCGTCATTGGCTCCTGGAACCCATAGGGCCCAATGATAACCAATGCTGAATTGCGCCGGGGTCTTCGACCGCCTACCGCAACGGTGTACAACGCCAGTGCAGTTACCTCATTTCCCCTTGTCCCACCTTACAGGTCAGGCAGCCGCCATTTCAGGGGGCCACATGGCAGGCCAAATAACTGCGTCACACCTATTTAGCCCAGGAATACGGACAGACAAAGGCACATTGAGAAAATTTAACGTTTTTGCTAAACAGCCTTGTAATACCTAAGTGTTGCATGACCCCCTGCTCACCGTTCTCCTCCATAAGGCACATCTGCTGGGGCAGGTGATGAGATGGAGGCATCCTCTGGTGTACAGACCCCTGGTGGACCTGTCGACAATGGAAGACAGACACATAATTATCACTTACAGACTTGATTGTGCAACAATCCAGGAATTGTGTGCCCAGTTGGAGCCTGACCTGATGTCAGCTATCCACCATCCCACAGGAATACCCCCTCTAGTGCAGGTCCTGTCTGTACTCCATTTCCTGGCCAGAGGGTCTTTTCAAACAACTGTAGCCATGGCATCAGGGATGTCCCAGCCAATGTTCTCAAACGTGTTGACCAGAGTGTTGTATGCCCTGCGAAATACATGCGCAGCTACATCGTATTCCCCCAAGTGGAGGATTTGCTTACAGTGAAAGGTGACTTGTATGCCCTGGAACATATCCCCAACATCATTGGTGCCATTGATGGTACACATGTGGCATTTGTCCCCCCTGCAGGAATGAACAGGTGTACAGAAACCGGAAAAGCTACCATTCTATGAATATGCAGATGGTGTGTTTGGCAGAGACCAGTACATCTCCCATGTGAATGGCAAGTATCCTGGCTCAGTGCATGACGCTTACATTTTGAGGAATATCAGCATCCCTTATGTGATGGGGCAACTCCAGAGGCACAGTGTGAGGCTAATATGTGAGCCTAAAGTCCCCACACAATTTCATTTGCTGTCTGGGTATGGGAGATTCACTAATGTTTGGAGTATGTCTAACAGTTGTCCCTCGATATTTGCAGGTGACTCTGGTTACCCCAACCGTCATGGCTACTGACCCCAGTGAGGATTCCCAGGACAAGGGCAGAGGCACTACAATGAGTCACATGGGAGAACTAGGAGGATAATAGAGCGCACCTTCGGCCTCCTGAAGGCCAGATTCCGGTGCCTCCATCTGACAGGTGGCTCCCTATACTACTCACGAAGAAGGTGTGCCAGATCATTTTGGCCTGCTGTATGTTGCACAACCTGGCTTTGTGACAGCAGGTGCCTTTTCTGCAGGAGGATGGGCCTGATGCTGGTCTTGTGGCAGCTGTGAAGCCTGTGGAGAGTGAAGAAGATATAGACAACCGAAACAACATTATCATGCAATACTTCCAGTGAGACACAGTTAAGAAGATGGAATTGCTTCCCACATCTCATACTATTGTAGGACCTAGCATAAGTCTGCCTTTTTACCTCTGTGTATGGACCCTGACTTGTCACTTTGGCATTCCATTTCACAGATCTGGGTCCCAATTTGTGCCCTCTGCTATGTTTACTCCTGGCCTACAGCTGTGTAACATTGGTATGTGAACAAGTACATTGACATTGCTATATTCCAGAGATTTTGCAATTACACATTTGTGAAAGCACAAACTGACTCCAGATTTTTTGGTGATTCAAGGGTGTTGATTTCTGTGCTAATAAATGGAGGGGGGGTGAAATGGACTGGGGTGATGGTGGAGAAATGTCCATGGCAGAGTCCAGTCTCTTGGTCTTACACGTGCATTGTCCAATAGGGCATAGGAAGGGGAGCAATGGCAGTTTAAGGTGGACAGGGTGACAAAGTGGGACAGAAGGGTGACATTCAGGAGGGTCTTAATTCCTGGCAAGGATCTTGGCAATGTTCTCTGTCTTGTTCCTGGATCTCAGGGACCGTTTGCGGGGTGCTTCTCCTTCTGCAGGGGTTAGGGTGCTGGTGGGCTGTTGGTCCTGTGGCAGTGCCTCCTGTCCACTAGCAGAGGTGGAGGTCTGTTCATCATCCAGGTTAGTGTCAGGGGCCCGTTGGTGTGCCACTGTGTCCCTCATGGTGTTGACAAGGTCTGCCAGCACCCCTGCAATTGTGACCAGGGTGGTGTTAATGGACTTCAAGTCCTCCCTGATCCCCAGGTATTATTTTTCCTGCAGCCACTGGGTCTCCTGAAACTTGGCCAGTACTGTGCCCATGGTCTCCTGGGAATTGTGGTAAGCTCCCATGATGTTGGAGAGTGCCTTGTGGAGTGTCGGTTCCCTGGGCCTGTCCTCCCCCTGTCGCACAGCAGTCCTCCCAGCTTTCCTGTCATCCTGTGCCTCTGTCCCCTGAACCATGTGCCCACTGCCACTGACCCCAGGTCCCTGATTTTCTTGGGTTGGTTGGTTTGCCTGGGTTCCCTGTAGTGGTGGACACACTGCTGATTGACGTGTCTTGGGGACAGAGGGATGGGCCCACTGGGTGGGTGCTGTGGCGGTGTTTCCTGAGGGGGGAGGTTCTGTGGTGGTTTGGGACTGTCAGGGGAACAGACTGTCCCTAGGTTCCTGATGGGCCGGGCTGGTCATCTTGATCCAGGCGTGCAGAGGTGCTGTCATCACTGTGGGCCTCTTCTGTGGGGGGACTGGATATGTCTGGCACCTCCTGTCCGGTGATGTTGGGTGTGGGTCCTGTTGGGGTGTAAATGCATAGTTTTAGCATCTGTGTGTGCCATCTAGTCCATTGGGTGAGGTACCCTCTACCCCTGTGCTTGCATAATTGTGTTTGCTCTTTTGTGATAGTTGGTTTGGGGTCTGTGTGGGTATCTGTACTGGACATGCTTTGGTGACGGTGGTCCATGCATAGGTGTTGCATGCAGGGCCTTGGTATTGAGATGTGTCGGTTGTGATAGTGGGACATATGTGAGATGTTGGAGTGATGGGAGTGAAGATAAGGATGGGGGTATGTGATGGCATGCAGGTGGGGGGGGATATGGTAATTAAGATTTGACTTACCAGAGTCCAGTCCTCCTGCTACTCCTGCGAGGCCCTAAGGATGCAGTATTGCCAAGACTTGCTCCTCCCATGTTGTTAGTTGTGAGGGAGGAGGTGGGGGTCCACCGCCAGTCCTCTGAACAGCAATCTGTTGTCTTGAAACCACAGAACGCACCTTCCCCCGTAGGTCGTTCCACCTTTTCCTGATGTCATCCCGTGTTCTTGGATGCAGTCCCACTGTGTTGACCCTGTCAACGATTCTTCGCCATAGCTCCATCTTCCTCGCAATGGAGGTGTGCTGCACCTGTGATCCGAAAAGCTGTGGCTCTACCCGGATGATTTCCTCCACCATGACCCTGAGCTCCTCCTCTGAAAACCTGGGGTCTCTTTGAGGTGCCATGATGTGGTGTGGGTGATGTGTGGCGTGCTGTCTGTTGCGATGTGTGGGGGGATGTGTTGGTGTGTGTTATTTGAGGTGCATGGATGTTGTATAAGTGATGGTGTTGTGTGTCAGTGGATGCTGGTGTTGTGTTTGCTAATCTCTCTCTCTGGCCTTCTTCCAAATGTTACATTGTAAGGGTTTGTGGGTAATGTGTGTGTGTGTTTTATAGTGGTGTGAGTGTGTGAGTGTGGTGTGTGTATGTGTATCAGGTGTGTGTATTTCAAATTGTCCAATGTAGTTGTGTTTTGTAAGTGTGTGCGCGGCGGTGTGTACCGCCAATGGATTACCGCGGTTGAAAGACGTGGGTCATGATACTGTGGGCGTATTCCTGTTGGCGTGATGGTGTGGGTTTTGGTATTGCCAGTTTATCACTGACCTTTGGTGTGGCGGACTTGTGCGGGTGTCTGTATTGTGACAGAATTCGAGATGTGGGTCGTAATACCTGTAGCGGAATTCCGCCGCTGCAATGGTATGTTGGCGGTCTTCAGCACAGCGGAAAGCGGGATTTAACGCCAGGGTTGTAATGAGGGCCTGTGTTTTCAAGCAGCACACACAACAGCTTCATTTTCCTCTGATCACCGCTTGCACTTTGCTTGGTTTCTGGTGAATTTGGTGACATGTGGGTTCTTGATAAGGACTCACTCACCATAAAGGCCTGCCACACACATGTTGGTGTTTTTCCACAATCATACCAAATTACCACTACTCAAGAAACATACATGGCCCTAACAAACACTGCATGTAGGTCGGCATATATAAAGTACTCCAAATACGACTGAGGCCATGGACTTTTTATTTTATTTTCCCCTTCAGATGATGCTGCCTACGGTCTCTCTCCCCATCTGCTCACACCATACAGACGTCCCTCTAGTGTATCTCCACAGAGGAATAATAGAGCACACATTTGTACACAAGCCATCACAAAGAGCACTTTTAATCTCCTTAAGTTGCAATTCAAATGTCTTGACTGTACAGGGGTGCTGGTGTTCTCCATTGAAGTTGTGTGCAAGATAATTGTAGCTTGATGTGTTTTGCACAATAAAATAAGACAGGGCTTACACATTCCTCCAAACCTTCACCTATTTCCAAATCCAGGGAATCAAGGTGTTTTGCCAAACAAAGGTCAGGATATACAGGTCAAATCTTTTGGCTCTTGAGCTGCTAGTTGGATTGTAGCCTTTATGTGGTTTGACAGTCTATTTTCGATAATGATTGGCAGACATTTTAACAGTATATCCATAAAATGCATTCGAAGACAACTCTGTAAACCTTTCATAATGTATGTAAGTTAAATGCTGTTTTCAATAGCTAAAGGATAGCCCATGAATTAGACTTTGTAAGATATGCTTTTACCCCATCAAGGCAACAAAATGAAGGAGTCCATTCCTCCGATGGAGTGAAGGTTCCTCTAATTATGAAAAGTCCCCTGGCTCAGTGGACATCTCATGGTGGTTCATATCAAGACATTGATAGTGATGGCTCTGTGAACATGATGGAGCTACACAGGTTTTTAATTGCTTATTTGTTAAATTTTAAATTACACATTTTGAATTTCGGTTTTCATAGTAGATGGAAAAACAAGCAGTTATTCATTCCCCATGGGAGGTTTAGTGGCCTGTTGTGTGGCTTATTTTTCCCTTTTCACTGGCCCTTGCCAGCAGCTTTTACCTGGGAGTGACAGCCTGTGTAAACTTCACATTTGTCCACCCACTCTATAAAGGAGTTCTGACAAATGGCGACAAATCAGACAGGACTTAATGGATTACTCCAGTGGAGGTTTATGTCAGCGATAGAGATGGAGTAGTCTGGGGCATACAGGGTGAAGCTTTGGTTGACTGTAAGTGAGGAGGCATGACTTTCAGTTTTGCAGACAGGGTATTAGACGCAGTTGTGGCAAAGTACCCTCTCAGCCAAACTCTAAGTGGCATGTTTATTAACATTTGACGCAATGGAGCACAGCAAGAGGACTTGTGATGGGCTGCATCATAGGAAGAATTTGGAAATGTCAAAATGTAAAAATTTCGGGGGCATATTTATGTCACATTTGCGCCAAATTTGTGTCATTTTGTTTTTTGCTAATTTGGCGCAAAACTAATTCCATATTTATATTTTGATCTTAGACACGTCTAAATTCAAAATGTTGGAGTGTGTACCATTTTTTAGATGCATGAACCTAACTTGCATCAATGAGATGCAAGGTAGGCGTTCCATCTTTAAAATGGTGCCAACCCCACAGCCCCATATTTATCACCCTGTGCTAAAATGACGCACAGGTGGGAGGAGGGGCTAAATAATGGGGCAAAGCTTGATTTGAACCATTATTTAACGCCTGGGTCAGACCATGGAATGGGGTCCACAGGTGCCCTCCTCAAGCCCCAGGAACACCCCCACCCACATCATAGGGACACCAGAGAATGGGGACCCCATCCCAGGTAAGTAGGGTAAGTATAGATAAGTATTTCTATTTTTTTAATTAAAGTGCCATCAGGAGCCCAACTTCGGGCCTCCTGCATGGCACAACGTGCAGTGGCCATGCCCAGTGGACACTGGTCCTCTGTGCTGGCCATTGGGATGGTGGGCTTGACTCCTGTCTTTTCTAAGACAGAAGTCATGTGGTACGGATGGTTTTGGGTCAGAAAATGACGCTAGGCTAGTTCGAGGCACTTTTTTGCCTCTAACCATCCTAACGTAATTTTTTGATGCAAAACCCCCTTCTCCATACTGCCACCCTCCCCACCGACACCCGGCTAATGTCATTTTTTTAAACGCTAGCCCACCCTTTGCACTGGCTTGGGCCATTCCATAAATATGGCGCCTGGCTGGCGCTCATGAATTGGGCAAGCCAGTGCTAAACGTTTTGATGCAAAACTGCATTAGTGCAGTTTTGCATCAAAAAGTATAAATATGCCCATAGGTGTCTTTAGCTGCAGCTCTTGTGGAAATGTATCACCAGTGCAAGCACCCTTTCCCCATGGAGCAAGTGTGCCTGCATTATGGACAATATTGTTTGTGTGCTTTCCTGCACTACAAATATTTTTTGTGGGATTTTTCTCTTTGTATTTGTAATGCTGAATGCATCACACATAAAAATAATAAGTAACAAGGAGAAACAAAGAACTGCCTCATCCCCTAATTTGGGGAGGGTTACCATTTTGGGTAAATTACATGTTTAAATATCTTTGTAAGTCTGGTAGTGTGTCAAGATCAATGGGTCAATCACCTTTCTTGCTGCTATATACATATATGATATCTCCCTCCTGCATGTGGAGATCCGCCCAGTCTGCGGAGATTCCGCCACTTCTACAGAGACTCTGCCAGGTATGTGGAGACTGTGCTTCACACATTGAGCGTAGACTCCATAATCAGATGTAGAACGCCACCTTCTACCAATACACAGGAAATAGCCTACAAGAAGAGGAATACAGCCATTTTGAATTCATTCTGAGTCATCCTCTGCTCAGACAAGCATATTCTTTCATTTTGCTGCTCCTTGCACAAATTTTGCCCCACCATGGCTGAGGGACTTGAGCAGAAGACTCCTCTGTTCACAGAGACAGAATTAAACATCATTAGTGAGGGGGTGCTTGCAAAGTACCCTCGGCATTATGGGGGACTTGATAGCCAGCTGAGTAATGCAGTGTGTGCCAAATATGCAGGAAAATTGCCTCAC
Organism: Pleurodeles waltl; assembly: GCF_031143425.1. NCBI lineage: Eukaryota > Metazoa > Chordata > Amphibia > Caudata > Salamandridae > Pleurodeles > Pleurodeles waltl. The sequence goes on along the minus strand of NC_090445.1, from coordinate 1,150,074,209 downwards.
GCCGCAGTACAGTGTAGATGTAAAAACGGCGGGGAACATATGCAACAAATGGTGGAAGAAGCAGTGTTCCTTCATCCATGTAAAGGCCCAAGACATTATGGGTGTGTCCTCCCAGCCACATCCACAATGGCCTTGCATCACACCGCTGTGGCAGAGGGTCCTACAAACTGCCTGCCCGACCCTCTATGCTCAGGTGGAAGACTTTGAGCAGCACAAAGATGGTAAGTACATGTACCTTATTAATTGTCATATAGCTTGAAGTGTGTGGTGATGTTGATGTCCTATCATGTGTCGTGTGTTATTTTTAACATAACCTGAGCCGTTGGTCCAAAATTTCAAAGGTCAGTTCATCAGAATTTCATTCTGCTCAACTTTTTACCAAGGAATTGTAGGACTTGTAGTTCTCATTTCACAAATGGGTGTGATTGCATTGCAAGTCCATCACTCACATAACTACGGGGAGTAGCATAACTAGTGACACAGGCCCTTTTACAGTTTGATGCTATGCTGAGCTTTTGTCTTAAACATATTACTGTTACTATGACCGTTTCTGCTGTTACTATGTTCAAACAAGCATACTTTTTGTTTGTTTTGTTTCTCTGTACTACTATTTGATATTTATAAAAAAAGTCAAATCTGACAGTGTGTACATTTACCTTACTTCATATAATGCAAACATATCCATAGTTTACTAAATGCACACATTGTCTGAAGAATGTCATGTCTTTTATAGTTCAAGTTATAGCTAACAGTGCTAAGTACGTAGATATGCTTTGAAGCGTGCTGCATAAATAATTATTTAATATAAGTGAAATAGGGTCTGTACCTAGTTTAATTCTAAAGTTGCCTTGATTATTTCTTTTGCTAAAAATGTACATTTTGTGGATTTACGTCAACATACTAAAAATGTGTGATAACATCATTTTTGTGAGATAGTTGATTACAATACATCTAATTCACAGTCATTATATTTTACTACACACGATATTCATTTAGTTAGGCCAAGGTATTGCAATGTCATCAATTACTATTTTATTGCTTTTCTTTGTGGGTAATTTTTGTTAACCACATATATATATTTGTTTATGACACGTTTCAGCAGACTGGGCTGTCCAAGCAACATCCCAGCAGGAGCAGCGGCAGAAAAGAAGATCCTAGCCTCACAGGTGGGCATGCAGGCTTGACACCTCAAGTAAGGAGGAACCAACCATCAGCAGGGGTAGTGCTCTTAGCTAGATAATTACTTGATCAATAGCTAAAAAACTTTGAGCAGAGCGTGAATAGGCTTGCAGAGCAAAATGGAAGTGTGCACCACCAGCCAGGGGGAGTAAGATGTAGTGTCTCCTCCTGGCCTACAAGAAGAACACACACAAAAAGTGGTGTCTCTAGAGCAGTCCCAAGCCCCTCTTAAGACCCCCATTTCATCAAGGTCTTAAACTCCACTCTCTGCAACTACTTCTCCTCCCAGTGCCCATCTAGAAGACCACAAGTCAAGGGAGACATCTGCCACCGACAAACCACACAGTTCTTGTGAACCCCAATCCATTCCATCTGTGTGTGTTCCTGTGGCTGCACGCCAGTGGGTGATGACGACTGTAGAGGAGGTGAAGGGAGTGATCTCTCAGGACATCCCTCACCTAATGGGAGAAGTCCGAATGCTCCTAGAGACAGTGTCTGGCCAGCTTGAAACTTAAACTGCCACCATCACCACCTTGAATGAAGCTATGTTGTTTACATTGCCCTCCAAACCTATCCCACCTGCTGTTCTCCCATCTCCAACTTCCACTGTCCTCACTGTTTCTCTTGCTATCACTCATGTTGTGTATTCTTAAGGGTGTTAGGTCCTAAACCAGCAAGCCAAATTTTGGCAGCATCAAAGGAGGATCTAAGTATCAGTGTAAAACCTGAAAGTGAGAATGGCTAGTGACTTTGTCCCCCACGCCAGGTTCCTGGTTGCAAGACTACATGTGGTTTAGGGGGGTCTTATTTAGATTCCATTCCCATTCTCCCTTGAGACTTTATTTCTATTTGTTTCTCCCATTCTGTCTGACTTTGTTGTTAATTATTTTCATGTTGGAATTATTTTTGAAACATAACAAAGTTTTATAAAATATTTTATTTTTTACAAAAAGTATCTCTTCTTTATTCTGTATATTTGCTGCATTCCATGTTGTTATGCGTAAATGTATTGGTATTTAGCATATGCATCCAATATGATGGCTTGCAACACAAATGTTCTTACTTTTCGAAATGTAGTGTGCATGAAAAGTGGTACTGAAAGACACATACTACAACCAGAGAAAACATTACAAAAAAGTCTGCCATCTCAGGTTAGAAGTGGAGCCAGTGCATATATTTTTATCCCTGATAAACCCCCACAGGGATCCGGGCAGACAGAACTGTGCTGAAAGGGGAACTTGTGCACCCCCTCCTTAAAGGCATTTTTGGTAAAATAAAAAAAACTGAGTCTCTGCCCCCACCAAATCCAACACTTCTGGACCTACACCTGGACTCTGTCCGAGAGACTGCCTGGCTGCCCAAATGATTCATCTGGACTGCTTTGCTGAAGGACTGCTTTCCTCTTTGTTGCCATGCTGCCTAGTGCTTGTGACTCTGCTAGACGGACTCTGCCTTCCTCCTAAAGTGCTGTCTAAGGACTTGGATCGAGCTTGCCTCCTGTTTCTGAAGTCTCAGGGCAAACAAAGACTTCACCCCTTCAGGAAATCCGTGTGTGTCGAAAATCGACGCAACGCCTGCAGAAATTAATGCAGCACCAATATCGCAGATGGAAAATTGCGCAGTGCCAGACTCGCAAACTTGAAATCTGATGCAGTGCCTCCTTCATGGGTGAAATATCACTGCAACCTCCTACTGGATCAATGCAGCACCTGCTCCTTTCTACCAACAGGTCCATGATTTTCAACGCATCATCCCTGGGCATCAAAACATTCCTGCCTCGCAGTGAAGAACCAAGGCTGCACCCATAGAAGTCAATGCATCACATTGCAGCATGGAAAGAAACAACGCATCGTCTGTTCTGCGCCAGAAAATCCGATGCAGCACCATATTTTTCAACACATCTCCTCCTCCTATGCGGCCCCATGCTTTGTTATTTTTTACACATCCCAGGTACTGTGTGGTATAAAGATACAACCACTGATTCTTAAGGATTAAGACTCTGTTAAACTTTTAGAAAGTGAAATCTTGTCTTGTGCATATTGGATTCATGTCTCTTTGATCTTATTTTATTCAGATAAATATTTTCTATTTTTCTTAACCTGTGTGGTGTATGTTTGTTGTATTTTCACTGTGTTACTCTATGAATTATTGCTTAAGTACTTCACACATTGCCTTCTAAGTTAAGCCTGCCTGCTCTGTGCCAAGCTACTAGAGGGTGAGCAGAGGATAATTTGGGTTGTGTTGTGTCTTACCCTGGCTTGGATTGTGATCCCTAGTTGGACAAGGGTGTATACCTCTGCCAACTAGAGACCCAATTCTAACACTACCCTTTACATATCTCACAGAGGTTTTGTTTTGCCATGGTCTTGAACCCACCTTGCATGATGGAAGGCCAACACCACAAGTGAACATATCTGAGCCATTTGTATAATTTGCCATTGACGCACCTGAATGAGTGGGGATCACCGGTATGAGTGAAATGCGTGTTTTTATATTGTTAGTAAAATATATATCTTGTACATCTACACTGACCTTACTTGGGTCAGTTTGACATATTGTAATTGGAGAAGTCATCATACTGAAGGTATACTGTACATTTCTCTAGACCAAGATTGGGTGTAGGTGTGGACTGGTACTTATGATTGCTTAACAATGTCAGACAAATTTTGTGAAACGTGATGTACATGTGAAACTTGCGCTAATAATAATAATACAATTTTCTCCCTAGTTAACATGACAGCAGACAAGACCAAGACCTTTGGACTTTGATGGGCATGTTCTCTGCGCATACGCAAGATTGCCTATAGTGTTTATAAAATGGGCCACACCTATGAGAAGGCAAAGTCTGCTGGCTTTTGGGGATGTGCTACATGGCCAGGGTCACATAAGACCTCTATGAATAGAGGCTCTCAGATTGCCACTAAGTAGCAGGGTACATCACAGCCCACACCTGGACCCTCAGGTGGACAGCAGCCAGCAGGCACAGGGAAAAAGAGAGACAGACATGCAGCACCCATCAGGTTCAACTTGTTACTGGCCAACGTTTGTGTCAAATGGGCAGGAGGATGGCCAGGATAGACAAAGAGCCAGCCAGCATTTGCACAATTCTGCTTACATGTCAGGAGGCTCTGGACTGGATTGCCATCCAAATCTGATCTCCCTCTGGACATCCCCTTCCATGTTTCTTTAATTACTTGATATTGTTATTTTTAGTAAGTATAGTTATAGTTAGTGTTTAGCGTAGGCGTGGGAATAATTAGGATTAGTATTAGATAAGTAAGATGTTTTTATGTAGTAGTTTAAAAATACATTTATTATGGTAAGCTTTTAAGTGGGGGGAGTAAGTGATTTGTGTTTATGAGAAAAAAAAAATTATACCAAAAATGTATATATTGGTTTAGGCTTCTAAGTTAGTTAGTATATGCTATAGTTGATGTTTGCATTGCACTCAGCTATGTATATTAAGAGGGCTTGGGGTTGATTTTTTAACTTGTCAAGTGTCAATAGTGGTTAAGATAGGTGAAGTTTTAGTTCAGGTCGTATAGGCTACTGTTAATGCCAGTTAGAGTAGCTCAGTTAGGGTTAGTTAGTGTTCTTAGGTAGTAGTTTTGGCTTCTGAATAAATTGATCACTGTCCTCTAGTTGGATATTATTCATTTGTCATGATTTGGTACTGTTGTGATTAGTGAGTACATGATCTTCAATGTGCCCTGAGTACATTGTAGAAATATGTTGCATTGTCTGCATTGTCCTCACATTAGAGTTATGTATGGAACCATTTCCATACTTTAACCATTGTAAGTGGGGCTCAGTATTCCATTTTTAACCACACAGCACAACACAGGTAATCTCCTTACTGTAGCGCACAGTGTGATAGGGAGAGGGCAGGTAAGTGGTGGATTTGACATTTTATTACTGATCCTTGCCTGTGAAGGGACACAAACCAAGGGGTCTGCATTGTTGGCTGGTTCATAATTGTGCAGGAGGTCACTCTTGCCTGGACAACATCCATTATCATTGGCATATATGTCTTGCTAAGTGTGCAACTCCCTTAGAAAAAAGTAACAACATTAATTTTCAACCATATCTCCCATTCCCTTCTCCCTTGGGAAGGTGTAGCATTATTACATTACAGTGAATGTGCAAATGTTGTTATGTGTGGCTGCACTCACACTTAACACAGCCTATTTGGGGCCGAGTAAAAATAAGTCTGCTATTTTGGCCTCTCTTTCATTATGTAACATTTATCAGTATACACAGGACGAGGCAAGGTGCACTTCTATATTTTGGTTACTGTCATTCACGGTATTGGGTTGCCCTTGTACATCTTTGTATGGCACAAGTACAATGGAAAGCCATGAGAAATATGGGCATGTGTATCTTGCTGGTATTGGTACAACCATCCAGAGTTACTTATTGTTGCTTATCCTTAGTATGAGCAGTGAGGTATTCATATTGGGTAACAATGTTACAACCTTTATTTTTCAACATTCATGTGGATCGTTCTAAAAGTATTTTGGCTGGTTTCACATGTCTCCCACAACCCACTTATAGGTGTCATGTTTTTGTGTACTTTGCAAGAACCTTCTCACAGTGTGTCTGTCAAGGAAATTTACTTTTTCATATATTCTTATGTTATATTCATAAACTACACACTGCTCATCATGCCATTGCAATGGATTTAACAGGTGTGGTTGCAGATACAAAGATATATATTTATATGAATAAATAGCTTTTTTGCTTTCACCTATGTTGTTTTATGATGTATAAATAATTTGTCAGTTTCTCCCCGTTAGGGAATTGTTGTATGTAATGGCAGATACAAAGACAGCATGTGTAATTAACATGAGTTCACTCTTCTCTAGCTTCACAAAAGTGACTTTGGGTATTATAGCTACATCATGTGTGTAGGCATTTGAGGAACAACCATACAAATCTTATAAAGTTTTCTGAAATATTTTATTTATTTTCTAGAGGTTCATATCCTCACATTACAACATGTGAGTAGTTGATTTTGTTTTGAAACAACACATCAAATTGTAATGCATTGTGCCTCAAAATAAATGTGGTTACACATATGTCTTCACATTTACGTGCGTAGTGAGATCAGTGAGGAGGAACAAACTGCCTTTACCAAGTGTAGCATATTATTTAGGAGTACAAGTGGACAAGATAAACTACTTCACAAAGAGTACTTTATTGGGTTTGAAGGAAGGTGGCATGATGTCCTACACAGGACGGATAAAAAAATTGTCCCGAGTCATTCACAAATGTTTATTGAGACATTCTTTGCCAAAAACTGGGGAACTGTACATCTTCTTCCTCTGATACGCTGTCTTCCCTGGAAGTTGTGATGTTGGAATGGGAGGCAGCTGAGAGATATTACTAACCTCAGGTACACACATCAGAGGGAGAAGATGTAAATCCCATGTGCTCAACAACATTTGTGAGTGCCAGTAAGACAGCACAGTAGTTCAAGGGTTTGCTTGTTAGCCAACAAAGCAACAACGTTGCAATCATGGGCACTCATTGATGCTATGAAGGAGTCTAACTTGGCCTCCTGGCACTGGATGAGTGTATTGATGGCTCCCAGCTGCCTGATGACTTAACTGATGTCAGATTTAGTAGGCTGTTGTTTTTTCCCTTCTGCATCATGACACCAGTGATGTCAGCTACAGATTCATTAATCCCTTGAAGCCATGAGTGGGTGTCTTTCATTGCCGTAGCCAACCCCTTATTAGGGCTAAGACACTTACTGACTCTTTCAAGACTGCCCACTTCGTTCTCCATCATCCACTGGACATCCTCAGCAGTTCACCGCTGGACTCCTACCGTTCGCCGTTGAAAAGTAATTTGGGAGTTCTCAGAGTCCTCATCTGTTATGTGAATGGTTGATGGTCCATGTCCAGGTTCTGTTGGATCATCTGGAGACCCAACAACTTAATCTTTCCTTGCCACTGCAGGAGAAGTTTCAATACTGTCTAGGAGCTTTGGAAGGTGTTTTGTCCATGAGGTGCAGGATGGTGTCCTCAACAGATTGGACATCATGAACAGACTGATCTCCATGAGATGGTGTTTGACCCTCTAGAAAGAAATACACATTTGTCACAAAGATTACATAATTGAATATGACATAAGTGATTTTTGTCATATTCTGACAGTGTAATTTCAAGTACTTGGATAAGTGGAACATATGTCTCTTGCAAGCATCATTCTGACCCAGGGACTCTACATCATTGCTTATACTGATGACAACCAGTTCATACATTATCTCTCAGGATACACCAATTCCACCAAAAGTCATTACATTATACCACTGACCAACATGCTAATGCTATGTGAGATTAGTTGCTCATGCTCAACCTGATAATGTCAAGGACTACTCGTTGTCTATGTCTGTGGCCCACTGGAACAGCGGAGAGGTCTTGATTCTTGTAGGTTCTGCCTTGACCCAAGTACGGGCGACCCTTTCTGGTAGTCACGGTGCTGCCGACGAGGGAACTCCAAAAGCAGTCTATGCCCTCCAGAAGGAGTCCCACAGGGAAAAAACCCAAAAGGGAAAAAACCTCTAAACAGGAACTTCCTGAAACAAAAACAAAAGTAAAAAGGTAATTCTGAAAAACAGGACAAAAAATAGTACTGAAAAAAGCTGGAACAGGCTAGGAAAAAATATAACTGGTGAAAAATAAGCAGGAGCGAAGATCACCACCAAAGGAAGTGTTGCAGCACAACGAGAACAGGAATCACACACCTTATATACCCGAGAAACAGGAAGTGACCAACAGGAAGTGAAAAAGACACCATATTGGATTGGGAATACATGATAGAAACCTATATAAAAGATACCATGTTAAAAAAGGTTCCAAAGGCATGCAGGGAAAAAGAAGGCATGCTGGGAAGACAAAGAAAATGGCAGCTAGAAAAGAGCATAAATACAGGGAGAAACATAGAAAGAAGAATAGAAGAAAGTAAACATGAAGGAGAGAACATAAGGGAAGTGAAGGTGTGTGTGGAGGGAGGCAGGAACTAGTGAAGGCGTGCCGTGCCTGTAACTCGTCGAGGCCCCATGCCCTATTTTGGGCATCGAGTAAAATAGGGAATGGCAGGGGCGCGGCACGCCCTGCCGCCGCGGATCGCGGGACGCGCAAAGCCGAATGCTCGGCTCGCACCGCAGCGCGACAGATAAGATAGAAGTGATGATATTTTGCAACATAAACTCACCCTGGTTGTCCAGAGAACTAGGTCCAGACCCCTCACCCTCCAACCACCTAAGAAAGCTGAACTCACCATGAGATTTCAATACTACCACTATCACCTCCACCTGCATATTTTGCATTCTCCGATATTTATTTACATGGCTCCTTCCTGCACAAAAACAATCCTGAGAGGCATTTTCCTCTTTCTATTTGTGTTGTAGAGTAAAGATATTTCTCCTTGTTACACATCACCTGGGGAGGCATAGCTTTTTGACGTATTTGCAGGTCTCCCAGTGATAATAATTCTGGAAGTGCGCCAAAGTCCTTGGGCGGATGTGTGGGAACACCCACGCTCCACCCAGGGAACACCTTCCAAGGACAGAGTAAAGTAAAGCAGCGATTTGCACAGTGTTGCGTTACTCTACATTTATCAGGTGGCCTTGCGTGGGTTGAGAAGTCTAACCCTGTTGCATGGTGCAATAGTGACGCAAATCTCTGATAAATATGCCCCTATTTCTCAACCTACCTTGAAGCACATGAATAACACGTCATCTCAAAACAATACAATGCCTCCTCATTCAGACTGTACCAGTTGAAGATGCTTAGCCACACCTACAAGGCATTACACTACCAGGGACCCACCTAGATTACACACCCTCTACACTTCCACCAACCAATCATGAACCTCTGATCTGCATCACTTGCATTCACCCACCCGCCACCAATATCCATATGAGTAAGACAGGACTTAGGATGTTCTTTTACATGGAGGCTACAACCTGGAACAGCCTCACCCAGTACATCAGGACAGCTGCGCCAAATAAGGATTTGAGATAGTACTGTACACCTGGCTCTTCGAGTGATCCAACTTGCAGAGAATGTACTTACTCAGCACCTGGATACCCTCTCGGGTGACAAGTTGACCCTCTACAAGGCCACAATAGCTGATTGTCCATTACAGTTCATAGTTGGATGCCTATCCCCAACACAAGCATACTTGGGTCATGGTCTTTGTATTCTGGGGCTTGTAGTCCTGCTCTATAATGTTTCATACTACATGTCCTTCTAGTCAAATGAAAAACCTAGACTCAGGCAGCACATCATGCATGGACCTGGGAAACTTGGCATGACTGGCCTCAGCTGGAAATTTTTTTACTGCCCAAGGAAAGGACAGTCGTGTGATGGATGAGTTAACATATGGGGCATTCGTGCTCTTTCACTTTCACACATCATAGGACAGCAAAGTGTCCTGCTGCAATGCACAGCATGACAGTTTGAACAATATGGTCCCTTTTTTTTCACTGACTATTTAGTTCTTGCTGGTCTTCTACTTCGGCACCAACTCTGTTGGGATGAGGGATACCACTTGCTCTTCGAATGGGTCCAACTCCTCAGGGACATCAGGTCTTCCTCCAGTCTTCATGGCTGCCTTAAGGTTCCTAGCCAGTTTTTCTTTTGTCCCACACTTGTACTCATGCTGCCTCTTTTTATACTCCATGACTGTCCTATTTGGTCGTGCAACATAGTTTATCTTGCCCACTATGATTTGCCGTATGGCATACTTCCTTGATAATGGCAATTTTGAGATGACAAATAATAAGTGTCCACCTCAGCGATTAGTATCTGGTTCTCCTCCTCACTGAAGTTGGCCTTTCTCTTCCCCAGGGCTGATGACGTCTACTAGGTTGGGAGTGTTGTAGTTTGACTCTTGCTCTAGGCATGACTGCTAGTTTAAGGGTGACAGTACTTATGTTTGTAGGTGACTATGCCAGTCCTAAAACAAATTGCAACTGTCGTCCCAAGCCTCCTGGCTCACAAGCAGTACCTCACCAGAAACTCAAACAGTAAAAGGTGATTTGTGGCAGCCTTTACGCATGGACACAAGAGTGTGACATCTCAGGGAGTGTCATGGTTAAACGGAGGTTGTCGCTTTCTCACATGAACACCAATCAAACACAGGCAATGAGGAAGATGCAGTAAAGTTTCAATAGGTTTTATTTAGCAAAACAGCAATCTGTGATAAGTTGCATGGGTTTCAATGATCTGGATAATGAACAGGGCAAGAAACAGAATGGTAAAGACAAGAGTCAATAATGCAACCCCCCCCCCATCTTGCAATAACATGTAATGACATAAAGTATGAGATATGTCCTAATACCATAGCATAATGAGTCTAACCTCTAACCTTAAAGAGAGCTAGATATGTTAAACCTCATCTGCCAATGCCATGTCCATGAGAAGAGCTCCCAACCCTCGTTGCCCCGGAATGAGGTCTCTAGCTCAGACTCCGTAGGGACACGAAGACTGGGTCAGTGTTAGGGTGACGTGCAGCATCCATAGCAGCGATGGCATCTGGTTGGAATCCTTCTGACTATCTGTTTAAGTGGGGAGTATTTATACAGATCTGCTTTTCCCTTGAAAGTGTGAAGAGGGAAAGTACCTAATGTGAACACCTACAGTTTTTTTATCTTTGTCACTTGATATTGACGCCCTAGTGCGGTGGCACTGATAACGCAAACTAAAACATGGGCCTAACTAAAAAAAAGGCAGACATCCTAAAAGAATTAATTAAATAAATGTGCTAAAATAGAGCAAGCTAAGTAGGGTAAAATTCACTAGGTGCCGGGGGCATGAGTCTGCAAGCCAAAGGCTGAACTAACTCCTATATCCCATTTAAACAAACTAGGATTCACTCTACCCTCCCCATTGCCATAACAACTATGACGCCAGAAGTTGACGCCACCAAAAGTGAATGAATCCAAATGCTAAAAAGCACTTTGGACTAAAAGCATAAAACAAGGTAAAAAATCATATTTAAAAACATGTTAGAACCCAAAATAGCTAAAAAAACATACAAAGATACAAAGGCCCTCATTACAACCTGGGCAGTCGGTGATAAAGCGGTGGTAATACCGCCAACAGGCTGGCGGTAAATACCGTCAAATTATTACCATGGCGGAAAGAGCTCAGACAGACAGCCACTTTACCACACCGACTGCCAGGGTGGAATCAACAGGCCCCACGGCGGTAGCCGCTGACAGCCGGGCAGAAGTCAATGTTCCGCCCACTGTATTATGACAGGCCAACCTGCCACCTTTTCTGGGGCGGTACCAACAACATCAAAAGCTTGGCGTAAACTCTGCACCGAAGGGAAACAACTCACCATTGGAGTCTCAAGGAAGAATCACGCCGCCATGGAGCCCAAACTGCAGATCTTCCCAATACTTTTCTATGTCCTGCTCCACCACGAACACCAATGACAGCGAAGACGACCACGGTGAGTACAGCCGCCTAGCACACAGGGGAGGGGGGAGGAAAATGAGAGTGACACACACGCAACACACAACACGCAACACCCCCAACACCATACACACAAGCAGATGCAGTAACATAACATATTTACACCGTACCCCTCAGGAATAATGCAAGTACCACAGTAATAGATGAAAGTGAGTGTAATAACATTAAACAGTAGAAATACAAAAATTCAATCTAAAAGTATATACATATGTACAAACAAGGGACACTGCCCAGTCCTCAATGTGGTGGGCCACAGGGCCACATTACAAAGTCCAAGGCCCCACTTGACTCCTGCAACAACACAGAGAGAACACTGCAGGGGCATCAATTCGAAAATAGGCAGGCACCTCAGGGGGAACGGGGGTGCACCTCAGCCGGCAGATAGAACAACACCACTGGTCCTGGAGGGGGCAACATGCCCATTGCTCTGTCCTGGGGAGTGCAAGGCCAACGTCTGTCAAGTGGGTGACTTGCCCACTGGCTCTGGAGGGGGCAACATGCCCTGTGCTTGGTCCTGGGGAGTGCAAGGCCACCGTCTCTCAAGTGGGTGATTTGCCCACTGGCTCTGGAGGGGGCAACATGCCCTGTGCTCTGTCCTGGGGAGTGCAAGGCCACAGTCTCTCAAGCGGGTGACTTGCCCACATGCTCTGGAGTGGGCAACATGCCCTGTGCTTGGTCCTGGAGAGTGCAAGGCCACAGTCTCTCAAGTGGGTGTCTTCACCACTGGTTTGGAGGGGCCATAGTGCCCTGTGATCTTCATCCTGGAGAGGGTGGGGTGAGTGGGTGCCATACCCACTGGTTCTGGAGGGGGCATTGAGCCCCGTGATGCACATCTTGGGGATTGCAAGCTCACAGTCTCTCAGGTGGATGTCATACCCACAGGATTTGGTGGGGGCAGGCCACACAATAGCCCATGGAGGCCGGACTACAGACTTCCCTCCGGCAGTGACGGCTGCTCAGAGGTGGTGCTGCTGCTGGTGGTGGTGGTGGTGAGGGGAGGCTCCTGCCCATCCCCTACAGCCTTGGGCGGCTGCCCACTTCTGCTGGTGGTGCTGGTGGTGGTGGTGGTGGTGCTGCTGCTGGTGGTGGTGGTGGGGGAAGGCTCCTGCCCATCCCCTGCAGCCTCAGACTGTTGCCCACTTCTGCTGGTGAGGCTGGTGCTGATGCTGATGGTAGGGGGAGGCTCCTGCCCATCCCCTGCAGCCTCGGATGGCTGCACCACCATAGTTGGTGGGCGGGCTCCGTCTGAGTCCCAGCACCAGGCCCCTTGTCCTTTCTGCCTCCTGGTGCAGGCCCCTTGCCCTTCCTGGCAGCAGCTGGGGGTGGCACCTTGCCCTTCCTGGCAGCAGCTGGGGGTGGCACCTTGACCTTCCTAGCAGCAGCCGGGGGTGGCACCTTGATCTTCATGGCAGCAGCTGGGGAGGGCTCCTTGCTCTTCCTGGCAGCACTTGGTGCAGGTACTCTTTCCGTGTGGCTGGCTGGTGGCCTGGATCCTTTACCACCACAAGTTGCAGTGGACGTTACTGGGCCCGTGGACTGGGTGGCTGAGGTGCTAGCCTGGATTTTACACACCCTGGCCAGACGTGAAGGACAGGGGATGGGGAGGGAAGAGGTCAATGGTTGGGAGAAAAAGCTGCTTAGGGACATTGGGGCGGAAAGAGGGAGAAGGTCTGGGGGTGGAGGAAGATGGAGTGGGTGTAGGAGGTGTCTTTCTGCTGTGTTTGGGTGCAGGTGCATGGGCTGGATACTGTTGTGAGGTGGATGGCTGTTGGATGTCTGAGTGCTAGCATCGTTTGTGTACTTTGGGGGGGGTGACAGACACAGTGGGAGAGGTCACAGGGGACAGGTGCATGGATTATGCGGTGGTGACTGCCATTGAGGTGTGTGTTCTGATAGGTGTGCTGGAGGTAGTGGATGAGGATGTAGTGCATGCAGGTGTGAGTGTAGACGCAACTGGGAGGGATGTGGAGGACGAGGAGGAGGGAGCCACAGTGGAGGCAGTGGATGTTGGTATGTCTGCATCTGGATTGTGTTTGTGTGAGTGCCTGTGTGATGATGTGTGGTTCTTGTGTTTGCCATGTCCACTCTTGTGTGTTGACCTGTGTGCATGCTCGTCTGCCTGTGCTTGGGATAGGTTGGGGTTGAGGGGAATGGGATTGGACAGAGGAAGTTGGAGGGGAGGGTGGAAACAAGGACAATGGCTGCCATCAGAGGGGAGGCCAGAGCCTGGATTGATCTCTGTTGGGTCGCCAAGCCAGAGTGAATGCCCTCCAGAAATACATTGGTCTGTTGCATTTAGGCTGCCAGCCCCTGGATGGCATTCACAATGATTGACTGCCCAACAGAGATGGAACTCAGAAGGTCAATAGCCTCCTCACTCAGGGCAGCAGGGCTCACTGGGGCAGGGCCTGAGGTGCCTGGGGCGAAGGAGATGCCCACCCTCCTGGGTGGGTGGGCACTGGCAACTCGATGAGGGGCTGCTGGGAGGGCCGTGTTGGTACGGGGTGGCAGTTGTACCTGTGGCTGGGGTGGTCACCGAAGTGTCCGCCACCACCAGGGAGCTTCCATCGGAGGAGGTATCCATGTCAGAACTGTCCCCTCCAGTCTCCGCTGTGGTGCTCCCCTCGCCCTCTGTCCCACTGGTGCCCTCAGCGTCGGTGGATTTTGCCTCCTGGGTCCTGTGGGATGTAGCTCCCTCCATCTCTGGTGCCTGTGCTTCTCCTCCAGATGATGCTAATGCACGTAAGGACAGGATGACAAAACAAAAAGGGGGGAAGAGACAAAGGATACACTTGGTCAATGGGTACACCAACACCACCGTTGGCGTACATACCACCCTCACACACAGGGAACATCCCTACGCACTATGCAATGTACTACCAGTAACAATGCTAGTCACCAGGGCATGGAGAGGGACACATACCGCCAACTGCAGCACATACTTGGGACCCACACAGCCCTGCCCAGTAGTGGATGCCTACTAGCTAGGTTGGAGGAATTTCCCATCAGATCCATGCCCAACATGACAAACAGTTAGGAGCACACCTGCCTAACATCCCAGCAAATAATCTGCCCCATTGCATCATGATAAATGTAGTTTCCTCAAAAAACGAACTCAGTTACTTTTAAATATTTCACCTCTAAATAGGTGCATGCCCAACATGAGACCTACTCTGCAATGTCAGGCCTGGTCCAGGGGCACCCACAGACACATATCCCCCACCCGGATACCACCCCACCAGGCGTGAGTTGTAATTATGGGCACTGTACTCACCCCCTTGTGGCTGCTGTGATGCCTTCAAGCGCCCATCCAGCTCCGGATAGGCCACCGCCAGAATGCAGGCCATCAGATGGGTCAGAGTTCGATGGGCACCCCTTCCTCATTGGGAGACCATCCTCACCTGAGCCTCTACCGTCTTCTGTGCCCAGCGTCTCAGGCCCTCCCACAGTTTCCTACAGTGGGTGCTCTGCCTGCCGTAGACCCCCAGGGTCTGCACGTACTTGGCGATAGCACAGCATATACCCTTCTTTTGATGGGCGCTGACCTGCAGAGGAAATATACAGAGGGAAAGGTATTAGTTAGACTGACCTGCCTGTTACACTCATGGCCCACCATAGCCCTTCCCATCCCCTTTTGCACAGACATGGCCCAGTACACATGCTGTGCGCTGGCTAGGGCCCATCCACCAACCCAGGGGGCCTTCACACACAGCACTCCATGCATTCATGCCCCATGCATCGTGCTCACAGTGTACTCACCTGTTGGTCTGGAGGCCATACAACAGTCCGTACTGGGGAAGGACCCCATCCACTAGTCTCTCGAACTCCGCCGAGGTGAAGGTAGGGGCCCTTTCCTCTAGTCACACGGTTCATGGTAGGTCCCAGACACAGGTCACAGCAGAACTTGCAGTGTAGGTCCTCTCCTGTTGAAGGTCAGGTAGCAAGTGATTGAACAGATAGAAAATGGCGGTTACGTCCGCGGTGGTGCATACTGCCACCACCGGCATACATCACCATTGGCCACTGTACCCTTATTTTATCCAATGAGGCGTTGCACGGCGGATCCCGACCGCGTCCTGCAATGGAGCACAACGTCAACGGAATTACCTCACTTCCACCTATCCCTCAATACAGGACAGATCGATGCCATTTTGGGGGGGGGGGCAGTGCATGAAACATAACTGTGTCACAGATCACAATTGTACATACAGGACATATGCCACTAATACATTTACAATTCACATCATGCATAGAACTGTAGTGGCTACAATGTACATGTTATGACCGGCTCCTCACTCTTTTACCCCATAGGTTGCAACAGCTGCGGATGAATAGGAAATGGAGACATCCCGCCATGTACAGACCCCTGGTGGACTTGGCAACAATGGAGGACAGGCACATTATCCTCACCTACAGACTTGACAGGGCCACTATCAGGGAGCCATGTGCCCAATTGGAGCCTGACCTGATATCTGATATCCGTCACCCCACTGGGATCTCCCCTCTTGTGAAGTGCTATCTGTGCTCCATTTCTTGGCAACTGGTTATTTCCAAGTGACAGTCTGCTTGGCAGCAGGAATGTCACAGCCAATGTTCTCAATTGTGCTGACAAGTGTGTTGGGTGCCCTGATTAAACACATGTGCAGCTACATTGTTTTCCCCCAGGTGGAGGATTTGCCCACGGTGAAGGCTGACTTCTATGCAACGGGACATGTCCACAGCATAATTGGGGTGATTGATGTAACACATATTGTATTTGTTCCCTCCCCCGGCAAAATGAACAGGCCTTTAGAAATCGAAAAAGTTTTCACTCGATGAATGTGCAGATGGTGTGTTTGGGAACCAGTACATCTCCCACGCCAATGCTAAGTATCCTGGTTGGGTGCATAATGCCTTTATCTATGAGGAATAGCAGCATCCCAAATGTGATGGCCCAACTACAGAGGCACCGTGTGTGGCTAATAGGTGAGCCCTGGTTCCCACCCAGTGAATGTTGGTATGGTGTGGGCCATAAGGGATAGTGTGTGGCTAACAGTTGTCCAACAATATTTGCAGGTGACTCAGGTTACCCCAACCTATCATGGCTACTGACCCCTGTGAGGAATCCCAGGACAAGGGCTGAGGAACGTTACAATGAGGCACATGGGCGAACAAGGAGGATCATTGAAAGAACCTTTGGCCTCCTGAAGGCCAGTTTACGGTGCCTCCATCTGACAGGTGGATCCCTGTACTACTCACCCAAGAAGGTGTGCCAGATCATCGTTGCATGTTGCACAACCTGGCCTTGAGACGCCAGGTGCCTTTTCTGCAGGAAGGTGAGCCTGGAGACGGTCTTGTGGCAGCGGTGGAGCCTGTGGACATTGAGGAAGAGGAGGCAGAGGAAGAAGATGTGGACAACAGAGAATCACTCATACAACAGTACTTCAGTGACACACAGGTAGGACACTGTAACTTCACTTTCCATTTCAGTTTTGTGTTGTGCATAGTACATGGCAGCCTGAATTTCCATATTGGATGCCCAATTACTGTACCCGTTGGCATCTCTATTTTCAGATCTATGTGCCCCACTTTGGCTCCTGGTGTCTTCCCTGCTGCCCACTACAGGTCATACCTATGTATACATGACTGTACAGTTTAATTGCAATGCTTATATCTTGTTAAATTAATACATATTTGGCACAAACAGCCAACATCATAATACGGCGGTCGGACCGCCAACACGGAGTTGGTTGGATTGCGATCTCCGCCATGGCATTCCCCGGACTGGCACCTCATAATCAGGCCCTAAGCAACATTTGTGAATGCCTAGAACCTAGGGGATAAGATGTGTTAGTACCTTCCCAAATTGAACAACATTGGAAAAACTGCTGTATGCTGGGCCCAGTGTCAAATTTCCTATTCCTACTCCAAACAAAACAAAACTGGGGAAGTGCTGGAACTGGAGGGGTTAGATTTACTACTTGCACTGAAAACAAAGTAAACATTGAGGAAAGCGTTGGACACACGAGGATGGAGTAGGTTCAGATTTACTTTTCCAACTCGAAGATAATCAATGTTAAATTGAAAAAAAAGAAAAACAGTAGATAAGCAAATATAAAATAGAAATAGTGAAAATGTTTTACCTAAGATAGTAAAAAATAAATAACACAATTATATAATATTATTTAAGAAGTAAAGCCTAAAAAAGTAATATAAATATTTAAAAAATGTAATAATACCTGGTATATTAATTTATGCTAATATTTGAATACACAAAAATACATTTTAATTTAAAACAATTAACCACATATTTTTCCTTAAATAACTTTGATATTTTTAAATATCAGAAATGCATTTTTTTAATGTATTTTTATTTTGACAGCAATGTGATAAGAGACAATAATTAGATTATTGAACAATCTAAAGGCATACTCCACAAGTGGCATTGTGTAATCAAGAAATGCTAACCACATTCTCACCCCCTCCACCTCACCCTCTCCCACACCACCAAACAAACAGCAGCCATTGCTTAATAGGGCTCAGCACCACAACATGGGCCTCCAGACAGCATTTAGTAGCATTTCCCTCTTTCTCAAGGAGTGTCTTTTCTTTCTCTCCCATGCTGTCTAATACCACCAGCGAGAAGTACTACAGCCATTTACCCCACTCCTTACGAACTTTACTGGGGCATCCCCTAGTAGCATAGTGTTTTTTTCAGCCATCATATACATGTCCATTCTCCGTTTCCATTCTTCCCCTGTGGGCCATCCCCTGAACCCCAATATTGGGCTACATTTCTTTTGGCCACAATAAGGCAAGGCCACAGAGAAGTAACTGAGCTTGTGAAAGATCAATGCCATTGGAGATCCACAAGATAAGGAATCTACTGGAAATCAAGCTGAGTGCACTCTGCCAGGTTCCCAGGTGATATCTACACAGTGCTCCCAAATCAGAGGGCAGTTCCAGATTGTAGAAAAGTACCATCTTGCCTGGCATGTTACCCCCATATTTCACTGTGTATATGTTGTTTTAGTCTATGTATCACTGGGACCCTGCCATGCAGGGCCCCAGTGCTCATAAGTATGTGCCCTGTATGTGTTCCCTGTGTGATGCCTAACTGTCTCGCTGAGGCTCTGCTAACCAGAACCTCAGTGGTTATGCTCTTTCTCCTTTCCAAATTTGTCACTAACAGGCTAGTGACTAAATTTACCAATTCACATTAGCATACTGGTACACCCATATAATTCCCTAGTATATGGTACTGAGGTACCCAGGGTATAGGGGTTCCAGGAGATCCCTATGGGCTGCAGCATTTCTTTTGCCACCCATTGGGAGCTCTGACAATTCTTACACAGGCCTGCCAGTGCAGCCTGAGTGAAATAACGTCCACGTTATTTCACAGCCATTTACCACTGCACTTAAGTAACTTATAAGTCACCTATATGTCTAACCTTCACCTGGTGAAGGTTGGGTACAACGTTACTTAGTGTGTGGGCACCCTGGCACTAGCCAAGGTGCCCCCACATTGTTCAGGGCAAATTCCCTGGACTTTGTGAGTGCGGGGACACCATTACACACGTGCACTGTACATAGGTCACTACCTATGTACAGTGTCACAATGGTAACTCCGAACATGGCCATGTAACATGTCTAAGATCATGTAATTGTCACCCCAATGCCATTCTGGCATTGGGGGGACAATTCCATGATCCCCCGGGTCTCTAGCACAGAACCCAGGTACTGCCAAACTGCCTTTCCGGGGTCTCCACTGCAGCTGCTGCTGCTGCCAACCCCTCAGACAGGTTTCGGCCCTCCTGGGGTCCAGGAAGCCCTGGCCCAGGAAGGCAGAACAAAGGACTACCTCTGAGAGAGGGTGTAACACCCTCTCCCTTTGAAAATAGGTGTGAAGGCTGGGGAGGAGTAACCTCCCCCAGCCTCTGGAAATGTGTTGATGGGCACAGATGGTGCCCATCTCTACATAAGCCAGTCTACATCGGTTCAGGGATCCCCCAGCCCTGCTCTGGAGCGAAACTGGACAAAGGAAAGGGGAATGACCACTCCCCTAACCTGCACCTCCCAGGGGAGGTGCCCAGAGCTCCTCCAGTGTGTCCCAGAACTCTGCCATCTGGGAAACAGAGGTGTCTGTGGCACACTGGACTGCTCTGAGTGGCCAGTGCCAGCAGGTGACGTCAGAGGCTCCTTCTGATAGGCTCTTACCTCTCTTGGTAGCCAATCTTCCTTCCTAGGTAGCCAAACCTCCTTTTCTGGCTATTTAGGGTCTCTGCTTTGGGGATCTCACCAGATAACGAATGCAAGAGCTCACCAGAGTTCCTCTGCATCTCCCGCTTCACCTTCTGCCAAAGGATCGACCGCTTACTGCTCAGGATGCCTGCAAAACCACAACAAAGTAGCAAGACGACTACTAGCAACCTTGTATCGCTTCGTCCTGACGGCTTTCTCGACTGTTTCCAGGTGGTGCATGCTCTTGGGGTAGCCTGCCTCCTCTCTGCACCAGGAGCTCTGAAGAAATCTCCTGTGGGTCGATGCATCACCGGTCCTCTGGGTACCCTCTCAGCACAACGAGGGTGGTCCCTGGAACTCAGCAACTCTGTCCAAGTGACTCCCACAGTCCAGTGACTCTTCAGTCCAAGTTTGGTGGAGGTAAGTCCTTGCCTCCCCACGCTAGACTGCATTGCTGGGTACCGCATGATTTGCAGCTGCTCCGGCTCCTGTGCACTCTTCTAGGATTTCCTTTGTGCACAGCCAAGCCTGGGTCCCCGACACTCTATACTGCAGTGCACAACCATCTGAGTTGTCCTCCGGCATCATGGGACTCCCTTTTGTGATTTCGGGTGGACTCCGGTTCACTTTTCTTCTAAGTGCCTGTTCAGGTACTTCTGCGGCTGCTGCCTGCTTCTATGAGGGCTCCCTGACTTGCTGGGTGCCTCCCCTGTCCCCTCATCCAAGTGGCAACATCCTGGTCCTTCCTGGGCCACAGCAGCATCCAAAAACCCTAACCGCGACCCCTGCAGCTAGCAAGGCTTGTGTGCGGTCTTTCTGTGTGGGAACACCTCTGCAAGCTTCTTCACGACGTGGGACATCCATCCTCCAAAGAGGAAGTTCCTAGTCCTCTTCGTTCTTGCAGAACACCAAGCTTCTTCCAACAGGTGGCAGCTTCCTTGCACCCTCAGCTGGCATTTCTTGGGCTCCTGCCCACTCTCGACACTGTCGCGACTCTTGGACTTGGTCCCCTTGTCTTACAGGTACTCAGGTCCGGAAATCCACTGTTGTTGCATTGCTGGTGTTTGTTCTTCCTGCAGAATCCCCCTATCACGACTTATTTGCTCTCTGGGGGTAGTAGGTGCACTTTACACCTACCTTTCAGGGTCTTGGGGTGGGCTATTTTTCTAACCCTCACTGTTTTCGTACAGTCCCAGCGACCCTCTACAAGCTCACATAGGTTTGGGGTCCATTCGCGGTTCGCATTCCACTTTTGGAGTATATGGTTTGTGTTGCCCCTATACCTATGTGCTTCTATTGCAATCTACTGTAACTTTACATTGCTTGCATTACTTCCTTTTGCTATTATCTGCATAATTTTGGTTTGTGTGCATATATCTTGTGTATATAACTTATCCTCATACTGAGGGTACTCACTGAGATACTTTTGGCATATTGTCATAAAAATAAAGTACCTTTATTTTTAGTACTTCTGTGTATTGTGTTTTCTTATGATATTGTGCATATGACACCAGTGGTATAGTAGGAGCTTTACATGTCTCCTAGTTCAGCCTAAGCTGCTTTGCCATAGCTACCTTCTATCAGCCTAAGCTGCTATAAACACCTCTTCTACACTAATAAGGGATAACTGGACCTGGCACAAGGTGTAAGTACCTCTGGTACCCACTACAAGCCAGGCCAGCCTCCTAAACAGATCAAGTAAAAAAAATAACCCTCCTCCCCCTGGCATAAACACTGTGCAGTCTGCGCCCTTCCCATAGCATGCAAACAGTGTCTGTAATATTTTAAATTGGACTAGGTGCAGTCGGGCTTTAATTGTCTCCTTTCTTGGGTGCATCAGGGCTGCCTCCCAGACTATGGGGGTCATTCTGACCCTGGAGGTAGACTACCGCCAGGCCAACGACCGCGGATGCACCGCCAACAGGCTGGCGGTGCATTCATGGGCATTCTGACCGCGGCGGTCCCGCCGCGGTCAGAAACGGAAAACCGGCGGTGTCCCGCCGGTTTCCCGCTGCCCTGGGGAATCCTCCATGGCGGCACTGCAGGCAGCGCCGCCATTGGGATTCCGACCCCCTTACCGCCAGCCTGGCTCTGGCGGTTTTGACCGCCAGAACCTGGCTGGCGGTAACGGGTGTCGCGGGGCCCCTGGGGGCCCCTGCAGTGCCCATGCCACTGGCATGGGCACTGCAGGGGCCCCCTAACAGGACCCCACCAAGATTTTCAGTGTCTGCCAAGCAGACACTGAAAATCGCGACGGGTGCAACTGCACCCGTCGCACCCCTTCCACTCCGCCGGCTCCATTCGGAGCCGGCATCCTCATGGAAGGGGGTTTCCCGCTGGGCTGGCGGGCGGCCTTCTGGCGGTCGCCCGCCAACCCAGCGGGAAATTCAGAATTACTGCAGCGGTATTCTGACGGCGGTACTTTGGCGGGCGGCCTCTGCCGCCCGCCAAAGTCAGAATGAGGCCCTATATCTTCCATTCATCTCACCTCTTCTTCCCATTTTCCCGGTAACTTATGTAAGGTGTATGGCATGTTGTTGCTGAGGGTCTTATAAGTCAGAGAAATTGCTTTCTTTCCCAGCTCCTCAGTTAGGTCTTGGCCCTCAAGTATGGGGTGTTCTGGGATACCCTCCCCAGCAAGTCCCTCAGCATACCACACATGTCACACCTGCATATATGTTAAGAACTGGGTGGCGTTCATCCCATATTCCCTTTGGAGCGAGGAGAACAGCATGATGTTCCCACCCTTGAGCAGGTCCCCACCTTAGATATTCCTAGCAAGAGTCAGGCCTCAACTCCCCTCAGCTTCTGCATTTCAGGGAGTTATTTCCCCTCCCACACAGGTGTCTCTCTAGTGGGTTTTTCGTGCCACTCTGTATTTTTCCTTGTCCGTTTCCATGTTGCCATTGTAAACTGTGTGGCTCGGAGAAGACACCCAGACCTCCCCTCCATATAAGTAATGGAGACAGGACCACTCTCTCCATTGTGCCCACTCCAGCTTGAAAATTGAGTGGGCCAAGGGGCAAATAAATGATTATTTATGTTAATGAGGTGAGCAGTCCAATAATAGGCTTGTACATCTGGCTGAGCAAGCCCGCCACTATATTTATTTACCTGTACAGACTTTAAGGCTATTCTGGGGTGCCCACCCTCCCACAGTAGCATCCACATGTCCCTCTTGTCCAGTTCGAAGGCTTCAGGAGAAATCCCATAATAGGTGTTTTGTAGGACAGAGAGTCATTTGGGTAAAGAGATCATCTTGAACATAGCTGGCCTCTCCGTTAGTGTGAGGGGCAGACCTCTCCAACTCCTCCCGACAGGATCAGATCACTCTCCCAAGGCTAGGTGTACAGCAGGTTTCCCATCAGAATGTCATAAATATACCCAGGTATTTGAACCCAAGGGCAGTGTGTGTCAAGCAGCTGAGAAGTGGGGGCACCTCCAGCCTGCTCCATGGGAGGAAAAGCACTGATTTGACCCAATTAATACAGTATCCCAAATAACTCCCATACTCCTCAAATAATTGAAAGGTCATGGGGAGTGACGAGGAGGGATCAGTTTCTGAGATTATCATGGACAGCACGAGCTAAGGACTCTACTGTCAGAGCAAAGAGGAGAAGGTACAAGGGGCAGCCCTGTCTCATACCTCTACCAATGGGAACCTCAGCAGACATCACTCCACTGACCCAGACTGGAGCCTGGTATGATAACATTACCCATCTCCTATATCAGGGACAGAATCTATATTTAACCAGGGTGCTCTTTAGAAATGGCCTATGTACAGCATTGAACTCCTTCTCTGCATCAAGTGCGAGAAAGACTTGGGAGGTTCGGTGCTCTCTTATTTCATTCAGCCAGTTGTGTGTTCTACGGAGATTGTAGCAAGTGGATCTACCAGGAATAAAACTTGATTGATCACTGTGGATCAGGGGTGTGATGACTTGGGACAGTCTAGAAGCCAATATGGTGGCCAGGATTTTTACCTCGATATTGGGCAGGGATATAGGGTGATATGAATCGCAATGCTCCTTGGGCCTGCCATCTTTCAGAATAACGACTATGACTGCTTACCTAAGGTCTGGAGGAAGGAAGCCCTGTTTGTCTGCTTTGATAAACATATGTGAGAGATGGGGATCTCAGTAGGCCTGAAAATCACTTGTAGAATTTGACGTGAATCCAATTGGGTCCCAGGCTCATTTTAGCTTTGTGCTTGGCTATAGCAGCTTGCACTTCCACCAATGTATTTTTGGCGTCAAGCAATGCTTTCGCCTCAGCATCTAGTACTGGTGTGGATATAGACTCCAGGTAGTGGTCAATGTGGGGCTGTGTCTGTAGTGCCCAGGCCCAGTAAAAATCCTCGTAATAGTGTGCAAAAGCTCCTGCGATTACTTCATCTGACTCTGCTCGATCTCCCCCATGAACCACTATCTGAAGCCCCCATCTAGCTTCCGCCTTCCTCCTACTCAACCAGGCTCGGAGTTTTCCTGATTTGTGCCGGTGTCGTACAGGGAGTGAAGGGATGCCAACATTTCATTCTTTGCGCCCTCTTGTGCCAAGGTCCTGTATTCCTCTGGCAGTGGGGGGGGTCTGGGCCAAGGTTCCCCTCACTCTCCAACAGCTTACACTCAATCTCCTCCAGGGATCCCACTAGTCTCTTTTTCTTTTGGGCAATGAGGTTTTGGGTGCTTTCTCAGAGGACCGTTTTACATGTTTCCCACAGTGTTATTTTGGAAACTACAGTTCAGACTCCACCCTCAGACTGACTGTCACCTCCCTGTCCCTCAGCTCCCATGCATTTAATTTCCATCCCAACCCTTCCCTGCACATCCAGCCCAGTTTCTCCATGAGGGGGAAGTGATCTGAAAGGCCTCTGGCCAAGTAGTCTGCCTGTTGTATGGTGCCAACCTATCCTGTTGGGGCAAAAATGTAGTCGAAAATGGAAAAACAATTTGTGAGCCTCAGAGAAATAGGAGCATTTTTGGTCAAAGGGATGGCTGCACCTCCATAGATCATAGAGGCCTAGAGATGCCGCAAAGTGGGAGAGGGGAGTGGAATGTTTACCAGTACTCCGGGAGCTCGGCCTGTCCATCTCAGTTGTCATTGCATCTGTTGGACCTAGCTCTTTCTACAGGGTAATCCCTAAACCTTTTGCCTTGGTCCTCCTATTTTCCTCTGACCCTTTTTTGTAGGCTTTATGACTTTGGGCGCTTTTCCACTGTTAACCAGTGCTAAGGTGCATATGCTCTCTGTCTATGTGTATTGGTGATTGGTTTATCCTTGATTGGCATGCTTAATTTACTAGTAAGTCCCTATTAAAGTGCACTATCTGTGCCCATGGCCTGTAAATAAAATGCTACTAGAGGGCATGCATGCACTGATTGTACCACCCACATGGGAAGCCCTGTAAACATGTCTCAGACATGCCACTACAATGTCTTTGTGTGCAGTTGTAAACTGCCATTTCGACCGAACAAGTGCACCCACTTGCCAGGCCCAAACCTTCCCATTTTCTACATGTAAGCCACCCCTAAAATAGGCCCAAGGTAGCCACATTGGTAAGATGCAGTGTATTTGAAAGGTGGAACATGTACTAGTGTGTCTTCCCTAGTTAGGTTAGGAGGGGAGAGTTCATCCTCCTGATCCCTAACGTCTTCCCCATCTGAGGGGAGGTCTTCCTCCTCAGCAGGATCTTCTCTTGTATACTCTGCCAAGAGCTCCTGGAGCTTCACCTTGATAGGGTTGGAACCAATTTTGATCTCTTTCAGTCTACAGAGGGGCCTTAACTCTCTCATCCCAAGATGGAGGAAAGGGGTGAGGTTGAGCTCTACAACCATGGCTTCTGAGCTGCTAATTTTTTTGCTAAAGTTGGGCAATACATTTAGGAACTTAAACTTCTTCTAGCTACTAATCTCTACCCATAGTAACTTTTAAATCTAAAAATGAATTGCTGAAGGGGACCTAACCAAGGCCCAAGTAGGACTTTTTTTTAATTTAGAAAAAATTGTCAATACAAAAAATCTATTGAATCTAAAAGGAATTTTGGAATTTATGTGTGTGCTCAGCTATTGGCTGAGTAGTCCAACAAATGCAAAGTCGTAGATCCCACCGCTAATCCACCAGAGTCCAGAGTTTCCCCAGAGGCTTAACAGAGGCTAAAGTAGATAATATTAATGCTATCTTTTGTGGTAGTATGGTCGAGCAGTTAGGCTTATCATAGAGTAGTGCAAAGCATTTGTTGTACACACACAGTCAATAAGGGCCAGATGTAGCAAAGTTTTGCGAGTCGCAAATGGCCCGAATCGCTATTTGCGACTGTGCAAAATCGGAAATGGGATGCAAAAACCCTATTTCCGACTTGCAAAAAGCGATGCGAGCCGTTAGCGACTCGCAAAATGTGTGACCCCATTTTGCGACCCGCAAATAGCAAGTCGCAATTCGCGAGTCGCAAACCATATGCAATTGCAACTCGCAAATTGCCCATTTTGCACTTGCAATTTACCACTAACTCAGAGCAGGTGGTAACCATAACCAAAGTATAAAAGGCGACCCAGAAGGCATCTTGGTTACTCAAGATGGCGGAGATATACCTGATAGCAGTGAGGAGGAGAGTCCACGCAGCCCAGCAAAGGAGGAGGAGGGGCCACAGACAGGAGAAGATATATAGAACAAGGCAGACTCTTTTTCAGCAAACTGAGGAAGAGATATACGATAAATACCGCCTTCGCAGCGCAGCCATACTAGAATTAATTGATTTACTAAAACCACACCTAGAACACCAGACACTGCGCGGCTGCGCCATCCCTACACATGTGCAAGTGCTATGCTCACTGCACCTCTTGGCCTCAGGGAGCTATCAGGGGGTCATTGCTGTGGCAGGTGGGGTATCTCAAAGTGCAGTGTCAAGGTTCCTCAGGGCATTCCTAGATGCCATACTCACACACAGGTCTCACTTCATATACCTACCCAGGAATGAGGCAGAAATTAACAGCACCAAGCTGGACTTTTACCGGATTGCCAACTTTCCCCATGTCATATGATGTGTAGATGGGACACATATTCAAATATGACCCCCTGCAAACCTGGAACATCTTTTCCGCAACAGAAAGTGTACCCACTCACTCAATATTCAGGTTGTTTGTGACGCCCATTATGTCATTACTGACATTGTAGCTAAGTTTCCAGCCAGTACCCATGACTCCTACATTTTTAGGCACAGTGGGATACACCAACGCCTGGAACATGGGGAGTTTGGAGACGAATACCTCCTAGGTAGAGCTGCATACACCTCGTAGACAAACAGACAGGTCACTGTGCACACCAACCAGGACATTCTAACAGTGTAATGTTTGTGCCCAACAGGTGACAGTGCATATGCTCTACGGCCATGGATTATGACTCCGTTCTTAACACCAAGCAATGAATGTGAGAGGCGATACAACAATGCACATAAGAGGACCAGGAACCTTATCGAACGCACCTTTGGATTACTGAAAGCAAGATTCAGATGCCTCCACCGCAGTGGAGGTGCCCTCCAGTATACCCCCATTACAGCATTCAAAATTGTTGTCGCATGCGCCATCCTTCACAATATAGCCACCCGACGTGGGCTACCTCTCACCCCTGCAGACCCAGATCCTGAGGATGAAGAGCAAGAGCAACCACATCGCCATCATGGGGATCGGAGTATAGCTAATCAAGGCAGACTGAGACGGGAACACATCGCAAACCAATACTTTGGAAGGTACGTGTCAACTCCAACCATACTGACCTATTGACCAAAAACTCCATTTGTTAAGTGGAACAAAAAAACTATTTAATTTGTGCAGAAATACAACTATTTACAAATAATAACTGTTCATGGTCATCTAAATGCAAACCATGCATGGAGCACATTGATGTCATGTGCCACATCATCAGGGACAGGGTTATGTCTATGTCCTACGGCGGCCCCTGCCAGCCTGGCTGGTCCCTGGTGGTTCTGCAGTGCTCTGCCTGGTACTCCCACTCTGGAGCACCCTAGTGTCACTGGCAGAGACACTGCTCACTGTAGAGCCCTCCTCGCTGTCCTGGGGTGTGTCCCCTGTGCCCCTGGACAGATGCCGTGCCTCCATTAAGTCAATCACGTGTGTGATACGGCCCAGGCCCCTAGCCACATCTCCAGCAAAATGGCCCATTTCGACCTGGAGGCCAACTGTCCTTCTCGACAGGCCAGTGGTGTTCACAGCCAGTCTGCCGATTGATGTGGCCATCCTGTCAAGCCTCTCTAGGAGCTGACGGTCCCTGCGCCGCCCACCCTCGCCCTGTGCCAGTAGTCCTGCCACCAGATCCCTCATGGACAGGGCTAGGTCCCCAGTGTTTGTGGCAATAACGTCAATTCTGGAATTTAGATGCTGCATGCTGGCCTCGTTGTTTCTGACAAAGCGGTGCAGCACACCACTAATCCGCCCTAATATATTGTTTTGCAGGCGCTGACCACGCAGCAGCTGTGCCTCACTGTTGGTGGTAGGTTGACGGCCGGACGCAGCCTGCAGCCCTGATCTCCTGTACCTGCGTCGCCTGCGCAGCGGTGGCTGCCCTGTGTGCTCAACTGTGCCACTCCTGCCTGTTGCTGGCGCAGCCTCCTGGAACACAGTTGCAGCAGGTGTGGACATAACAGGGATGGTGTTGGTCGTGCAGGTGGGAGTGGTGGCGGCTCCTGTGCTGTCCTCATGGGGCTGGCTGCTGTGGGTTGTGGTGGTGTCTTGTGGGAGACCTGTGGGACATGGGGAACACACTGTCAGTGTCTACTATCTGTTGCACACTTCCTAATAAACATTTGCCTATGAACTGCCTACTTGACTACATTTCCCATAATGCATCATTCTGGTGTTTGCAACCCTGAAATGGAGCTATCGTGGTTGAGCATGCCCCTGTGTACATGGTGGGTGGGGGTATGGCATTGATAGGGGTACAGGCATATCACATGGTACTCACCGGTTGATGTAGTGGGCTCAGAGGTGTCCAGATCTCCAAATCCTGACACTGCCTCCTGCTCCAGGGTCTCCTCCACCCTTTCTTCCAGGGGTGTGGGTGGTGGTACTGATGATGGTCCCCCTCCTGTGCCTCTCATCTCTCGGAGCCTTTCAGCCACCCTCTCCTTGGTCCGGGAGCGGAGGTCATACCACCGTTTTTTAATCTCTTCCACACTCCTGTGGCTCACCCCCAGGGAGTTTATTTTTTCCTGGATCTCCTGCCAGAGTTGTCTTTTGGTGGCTTCTGGCACATTGAGGGCTGCCTTTCCAAATAGTTCATCATAGTGCTGACAGCATTCGTCTGTCAGCACCTCCAGCTCCTTCTCTGAGAATTTTAGTTTTCTTTTTCTAGGAGTTTCTTCCTTTGCAGCTGCTGTTCCTCCTGTGTGCAGTTCAGCAGTTTAAAATGGGTGTGGTCCTCCCTCCTCCCAGGTGTATTAGTTAACTTCCTGGCTGTGATGTCATCATCATGTGCCAGGAAGTGTTTCCAGAGTGTTCTGGCGTGGTTTCTGGAGTGTTCTGCAGCACCTGCAATCAATTTACATGGTACTCGCAATTTGCGACACCCACTCGCAAATTGCGAGTTCGTTTTTTGCGCGGTCGCAAAAAGCGACCTCACAAACAGCGGGCTCGCTCTCTGCGTTGCGACTCCGGGTGCGAGTCGCAATTTGTACACTAACATTGTACCTGCATTTCTATTAGCAACACGCAATTTGCGAGTCGCACTTACTCGCAAATTGCGAGTCGCTAATTTTTTCGTTCCTACATCTGGCCCTAAATGAGGTACGCACTCAATGACTGACTCTAGGCCAATGTATTTGTATTGGAAAAATAGATTTTGTTATTTTATTTCTAGAACCAAAAGGATCTTGTTGCAGGTAAGTACATTTGCAAGTAAGTATCTAGCATACGTATCAAAGACCCTTTGTTTAGATTTCATAAATAATATGGTTTACAGGCAGGTAACACTTTTCACTTTTAAAAGTTGACAGTGCAATGTTCTGAACAGTCCTGGGGGGAAGTGTTAGTGCAGTTTTGAGGTAAGTACTAGACTTACAGTTCCAGTCACAGGGGGTTAGGACGTCCACAGGTCTAGGTTCAGGACGACCCCAAACTTACCCTACCAGCATCACGAAGCCGGACAGATGCAGAGGTCAAAGTTGAAGATAGATTTAGAATGGGATCCTATGGAGACTGGGGGCATCGGAAACAGATCTGCTAGCAAGTAAGTACCTGTGACCGGATGGGTTTAAGTGAGCACCGGGGTGGGCACAGGTCAGCACCAAAGAAACACCCTCAGCGGCACAGGGATGGCTGCTGCAGGTAGCATACACAGTGTGGGGCTCCCAATGCTTTTCAATAGGGGGACCCCAGGGGTCACAAAGATGCTGCAGGCTGGGTCCAGTGGTCGGTTCTGGGAAACCACAGACTGGACAATGAAGGGCCGCCTGCTGAAGTGTGCTGCACTGGTGGTCGGATTCCCCAAGGGCAGGGGGCTGCAGGTGCAGGGGTACTTTAGGTGACGGTAATCTTTGTGCGGTTTTCTCTCAGTCAAGGTGTTCCTTCGGATTTAGGCTGCAGGTGTCGGTGTGTTGGCCAGATGGGGTCAACCCAGGCTGGGCACAAGGTCAGAATTGCCTGGGGACCTGCTCTGGACCAGTGGGCCATCTGGACTCAGGCCATGGGCATTGGGTGCAGAGTGGGCAGGACTTGTGGATCTGGGGCAGTTCTGGAGTCCCTTTGGGTGGTTTCTTCTGGACAGGGCTGCTGTCCTCTGGGGCTCTTGGTCCTCTGGTGGGCAGGCAGTCCTCTGGGGGATTGGAGAGGTCGCTGGTACTGCAGGATGCGTTGCCTTTTGGTAGCAGAGTCCTTGAAGCTGTAGACAGGCCGGTAGGGCTGGGGCAAAGTCAATTGTCATCTGGAGTCTTCACTGCTGGGGGTACAGCTTAGCAGTCCTTTTATCTTCTTTATTCTTCTCGTTGAGGTCACCAGGAACCTGGTAAGCTAGGTTCAGGGGAACTCCACCCAGAGCAGGCTTTGTTTCTGACTCCAGAAGGCACAAAGGCCCTCACCCCATGGGGTCAGAAACTCATACTCATCTTTTAGTTGCAGGCTGACACAGACTGGTCAGCCTTACACTAATGGGTTGGTTAAAATATAGGGGGCATCTCTGAGATGCCCTCAGGGTGCATTCTACAGTAAATCCAACACTGGCATCAATGTGGGTTTATTGTGCTGAGAAGTTTAATATCAAACTTCCCAGCCTTCAGTGAAGACATCCTGCAGCTGTGGAGTTTGTATTGGCCAACTCCCAGCTCATGTACCTAATATGACCACACTGCACTTACTATGTCTAAGATTGGACTTAGACACTGTAGGGCAATGTGGCTCATGCAGGTATGTCCTCACCCGTGGTATAGTGCACCATGCCTTAGGGCTTGTAAGGGCTGCTAGAGGGGTGACTTACCTATGCCACAGGCAGTGATTGGTGGGCATGGCACCCAAGAGGGATGTCATGTTGATTTGACCTTTTCCTCCCCACCAGCACACACCAGCTGCAATGACAATGTGCATGTGTTTGGTGAGGGTTCCCCTAGGGTGGCACAATACATGCTGCAACCCCTAGGGACCCTGCCTGGTCACAAGGCCCTTGGTTCCACTGGTACCTTTTATAAGGGTCTTATCTGTGTGCCACGGGGGTGCCAATTGTGGAACAAAATGGTTCCGTTTTTGGGAAAGAACACTGGTGCTGGGGCCTGGTTAGCAGGATCCCAGCACACTCGAAGTCAAGTCAGCATCAATATCAAGTAAAAGGTGGGGGAGTAACCATGCCAAAAGGGGCACTTTCCTACAATAGAGATATGGAGTTTGGGGTCTCTGAACTCATAATTCAAAAATACAACTTTTGGTGAAATTTTGTTTTTGAATTGTAACTTTTAGAAAGTGGGCATTTTCTTGGTTAACCATTCTGTGTCTCTGCCTGTCTGTGGAATACACGTTTTGGTCAGGATGACAGTCGGGCTGTATGTGCATTCACTCTAGACAGTCACACAAAGGGAGATTAGGTGTGTCCTGCAGAGCCTGATCGCCCATCACCAGGCTGATGGGTCTTCCTGAGCTAGAGTGGCGGGAGGAGCTGACACTTGCACCTGAATAGGGCTGTGCCTGTCATCACACAAATCAGTCTCCAATCCCCTATAGTGTGCCTGGGGCAAGGGCAGGATTAGCAGGGACTTGTGCACTACAAAGACTTCTCTTTGACATATGCCTACTTCAAAGACAGAAATGGGCATAAGTACTGGACCCCTGACTCCACCTAGTTAGAACACTTCTGAACTAAGGACATTCTGCCAGGAAGAAGAGCTGGATGCCATTGGAGGGACTGCCACTCTACATGTTGCTTTGTTGTGCTGGCCTGCTGCTTGCTGCTTCTGTCCTGGGAGTGAAAGGACTAGACCTAGTTTTCTACATCCTGCTTTCCGAGGTACTCCACGGACTTGATCTAAGCTTGTATCCTGTTAAGAATTCTCAGGGACATCAAAGACTTGACCTGCCAGTGCCTGGGCTTTTCTGATGAGAGTCCTGACTTGCCAAGTGGCAGTCCCTGGGCCCTTGGAAGTGTAAACTGGTGACTTCCAGTCCCTGGGCTCATGGAAGTGTAAACTGGTAACCTGAAGGAAAAAATCCAAGCAGAAAATCAACGCAGCGCCTGTCCCCCAGCTGGAGAATCGACGCAGCACCTGTGCAGAATTAACGCAATGCCTGTTTCCCCGTGGTTTCAGCAACACAGTGTGTCTGGGTTTTCCACGCATCGTCCCGAGGTGTAAATTTCTCATCGACCCCACACCTCACCGTGGCAAGAAACCGAGGCAGTGTGCTTGGAAATCAATGCATCACCTCTCCTGCAAGGAAAGAATCAATGAATCACCTCCCCTGCCAGTAAGGAACCGATGGATCGCCTCTCCTGTGAGGAAAGAATCGATGCATCACCTGCTGTGTGCAGTAAGGAACCAATGCCTTGCTTTTCAGTGCCTCACCTCCCCTGCAGCCCTCATTGTCTTTGTTTTTGACACATCCCAGGTACTTTGTGCTACAAAGATACAACCATTGATTCCTACGGAATAAGACTCATTGAAACATTTAAAAAGGGATATCTTTACTTGTCTATGTTGTATTTTTGTTGGTTTGGTCTTGTTTTACTCAGATAAATATTTACTATTATTCTACACTGGTGTGGAGTACTTTTGTGATGTTTTTACTTTGTTACTGTGTATGGGTACAAATACTTTACACATTGCCTCTGAGATAAGCCTGACTGCTTGAGCCAAAGAACCAAGAGAATGAGCAGGGGTTATCTAATCTGTGTGACTCCCTGACCCTGACTAGAGTGAGGGTCGCTACTTTGACAGGGTGCAACCACTGACAACTAGAGATCCCATTTATAGCAACATCTTTGAAATCTCCTCCCATGATTTGGAGTGGTGATTCTGGTTCCAACAGCAACTCAGCTAGCTTCTCCAGGAGGTTGTAGGCAGGGGTACATAAACACTGATCAACATAACATCTGTTCTCCCCCAAAGTCCCCATACTCCCACAATTCTCCCTAACGGGTCTATCCACTGTTATATTAGTGGGAAGGGTGGCTCTTTCCTAATCTGGATAGCTACAGGACCCTGAAGGGTATCCCATGTGAGCAGGTGTGGTGTAGGCTCCTCTTCCTAAGAATTTACACTGTGCCCCTTAAGATCGGTCTCTTATAGGAGTATTACATCTGAGTGGAAACGTTTAATATATTGGGCTACCAGACCTTGTCTCCAAGACCATTCACATTTCATGATAAGACCAATAGGGTTTTAGCATTTAACTGTGATGTACCCATCGTGATTCAGACAATAAAACAGGTAGATGCACCCATTCATTTACTGTCAGGAACGATGGTGTGCACATCCCTCGTTGGGGCTGATCATAAACTGCTGTGTCTGTCGTGTTTTGTCCCAGACTGAATCTTCCAGAACCCTCTGAACATCTAAACGACCCTTCCCATCCCCATGTTCTCCTCCAGACCCGAGGTTTATCTCTTGGTCGCGTCTTCTGCCCTCTAAAGGGGTTCTAGTCTGGGTTTCGCTCCAGGAACAGTAGCATATATTGCAGTAGGAGGTTTTGCAATTTAGCCTTTACTAAATCGCTGCTGTCACTGGACATCCCTGGGATAATCTGGGAATATCATGATTTTGGAATTGCCGTATTGCACTTCCCCCAGTTTGCGCACCTCAGTGAGGATCGTGTCTCTGTCTTGGAAAATTAAGAAGCGGTCTATCACTGGCCTCTCGGGTGGGCCCATTAAATGATGAAGCAGGGGGAGAGCTTGCACTGTGGTAGGATACTTCACAGCCACACATCCAGAAATCGTTGCATGTTTGAGACCTCAACCCCCTTGGGGAATCCAACAAACCTAAGGTTGTTTCTCTGGGGCAGGTATTCACCATCTTCAAGTCCCCACACCACCTCCCTGGTTGTGGTTTGTGTCTCTGCCACGTCTTTTCTGACACTCTGGACTATATCTTCCAGTTCAGATACCCTATTCTCTGCTGTGGTAAAAATCTCTTGGCCACATCCCAGAGGTCTTGATGCAGAAGGGAAACCTCCAAGCGCACCTCACCCACTTTCCCCTCTAGAGCCTTCCTGAATGATTGAGTAGCCAGGAGGAGAAGGGCCACGTTGTCAGGTTCTGCTGGTGGGGCCTCCTCTACTGTGGACATCACCATTTTGCTGTAAAAACCCATCCTTACCTGTCGGGTAGGTTCGGGGACTTTGTCATGGGCCACTGTCTAGATGTTAAGGTGTCACCCCTCTGTCTATGGCCTGTAAGGGCACACTGAAGACTGGAGGACTGGTGCAGGTCTGATTGCACCAAGTGCGGGAGACCTCCTCTTTAAGTTGTCTTAAGTGCACAGCTGGGTCCGGTAGCGGGTAGAGTCTGCAGCGTCACATAAGCAGATCGCCATCCCCCGGACGTCAGGACATGAGATGGTCCGTTGGTCGATCTCCAGCCGGCTTGGGATGTGATATGAGTATGAGAATGGGGGGACACACGCAGACCAAGAGCGAGGCGCCGGGCCATTACCCCCAAACTCTGATGAGGCAAATATCGAGCAGATTTACTGCTCCTCCAGATCGTCACCATGTGAGCGTGGGCCTCCAGGAAGCTCTCAATTCAGCCTCAGTCCAGTCACCTAGCCCACACAATGGGCTTTGGAATGAGGAGGACACAATCTGACACAATCTCGCCGGTGATCCAGGAGAGAACCCCAACCTCCTCTGAAATGTCACTGCAGCTCGTTGTCCTCCCTGATCTCGGGCAGCAGGCGCTACCTCCTTGTGCAGTGCCGGTATTTGTCTTTCTGCAGGCTGCCAACTCTCTCCTCAGTGTCAGGGCCGGGGCTTCAGGCAAAATCCCACGGCAAGGCCACCCCAGACCCACCAGAAGCAAGCCAATCCACAAAACAATGAGCGTGCCCCTTTGCAGGGTCCAGCAATAAGGGCC